>NC_059072.1:60080908-60383938 GCF_020497125.1 Mauremys mutica
CAGCTGAAATAGAGAGAGACTAGGAGCTAATAAGGGGGGTACCTGACCTTTGCTATTTTACAGCTCAGCTATATTGAATGAATGTTTAGCTGCTGACTGGAGCTGCTTACTGCTTTTCTTTATCGTTGGAGCATTCCCAAGGTCCGGCTCAGCATTGGGACCTATTGTACTAAGCAAGGTTAAAAACAGACAGGGAGATGCCCTGTACTGACAATCTTTAATTCAGAGAGCGAAGTGAGCATGAGGGGGTAAGACATTGTGGGGGAAGAGTATGACATGCAAGCAAAGGCAGACACACAGCGTGTTGGCTCAATCACTTTGCCTATTTCCTTGCTCATGTATGAGGAGCAGTGCTCAGCAGCCTGTGCTAGTCTAGGGGGAGGGGGAAGGTGCTTTCATTACAACAGGCTGTTTGTTTGGAGGAGGGCCTGACTCTTACTTGAAGTAAACTGATGTAACTCCATTGATTTCAGGGATGTACATCAATGTAGAATGTGGCCCAGAAGTTGTATGCAATACCCCTGTGCTAGGGAGTGTAATTTTAAATGGATTATTTACATTAAAACATTACCGTTTAAAGGCAGATGCTGTGCTTGTGAGAAAGCCCCAGGAAGTGGGTTAAGAAGGGTGCTATTAAACTAGCCTGAATTACAGCCCAACTGACACACGGGGGGGGAACCTGTCTGCTCTAATGGCTTTACCACTTTGGCCTAGTCCTGCAATCAAATCCATGCAGGTGGACTTTTTGCACGTGCAAAGAGCCCCGCTTCACAAGTGCTTGCAGGACTGGAGCCTCATTTGTAATGGACACATCTGTGTAAGTTGGTGGTTCATTGCTACAGGACAGCAGCAGCAGCAGCTTTGAAAATTCCAGCCATTTGTTTTACACAGGCAAACTCAGTCATCTATCTGTGCAGATGTTAGACTCTAGCCAGTGGATTTGCAAGTGAGCACTGGAAAAGCACAAGACTGGAGTGAGGCTTCATTGAAAATCAGTCCCAGCTGAGATGCCAAGGTATGTATGAAAAAAGCCCTCTGGCTGTCGTATATTTGTATAGGTTGTCTTATCTTATTTGTCTATACATTTTATTTAACCTTCTATATCTACTAAGTGTCCTCAGGAAAATGTAATTTATACCAGAAAGTGATTACTTCTCCTAGCTATTTACTCAGTACATCTTACATTTAATGAAAGCTGGGATGCAAAAAGGTCAAGCAAGTTTTGTACTGGCCTCAAAGTAATGGTTCTCAGACCAAATAATTTAAAAAGTCCATTATGGTATTTAGCTTTTACATGTTACCTGCACTTTCATTCTTCACATCATGGAAATGGTAAAGGTTCATAGGAATCTGCAGTATTCAGCATGAACTTCCTGTGGAGCTCTCCAGGTAACTTTCAGCTGAATTTCCATTTAAAATATTAATTATTAAAATCATTTTATATTTCAACTTTTTAAAGCTCTCCCTGCTCATAGGGAACAATCCTCATTTAATTCAAACAGTTTCTTCATATACATAATTAACTGTCTATTTTATATTTCACCTCCTTAAGCACTTCTTTTTAGGAAGATTATTTAAAACCGAGTATAAAGGAAAGGGTCAGAAATGTAGTCTGGTTGCACTGATCAGTAAATGGGATCTCTCCTTGTCATTGAAGCTATCAGGAGATCTCTCTAGAAACTAAAAGGAATGGCCCTGAAACATTCCTTTAATCAAAGCCAGAAATGTAATTGCTACTCTGTTCATGAAATCTGCAGTTTAACAAAAGAAATGAAAGGTACCCTTGACCCTCTCCTCCTTCAAGACTCCACAGCTGAGTAGTGAACTGAAGAGAATAAAAGCTCAGGGTGGAGACTTCTGAGGCAGTGGTTCCTGTCTCACTCTCAGAAACTTGAGTCCTCAAGGGGAGAGAAAGCTTTACTTTTTAAAATAGACTGAGAAATGAGGCTGTCCTACTATCCTGAAATGAAATTTAAACCTCATCACAGGCCAGCCTGGCATGTTGAAGTCATTTATGCTGCTATACAAGAATTTTAGGGTGAGACCTGTCCTTGGCTTTCCAACTATTTTGGTGTAAGAATCACTGGGCCTAAGTTTCCACTACCTTTCATGTTGTGTAGTCATTTACACCTGTGCAAGATGGTTTTAATGCTACCAGGTCAGAATTATCCACTCACTTCCTTACACACACTTTGCACAGATACAAATAATTATGTAAGTTGCAAGGCATTGGTGAATGAGGACAATTAGGCTGCTGTACTGAAAACAGCAAGAGGGAAAGTGAATTCAGATCCTCCCATTTTCTCTCACTTTGTCTTTAATTGAGGTTTAATTTTTTACAATGCTTTCATCAAAGGTGTCCTTTAACAGTATCTCAGTGGTAAGTAAATTCTTTCAGTGTCCATAAAGTTTCCATAGCTGCTACTTTTAGAAGTTTAGACTCAGTGCTACTGGGGACAGATGGGCTGGTGATGGAAGGGGACAGAACTCGTTAAAAAAATATGAATTTCCTCTCACACTAAACAGGCTCTGACTGGCAAAGAAATGAGATGTCAGTTACGTCACCTGCTTGATCGTTTTATTAGCTCTCCATGTGAATCATGTGTTCTTGAAAGCATTCCCAAGCCTGGTGCTAAGAGCTATAAATTTGTCATCAATAATTTGGGGGAGAACTGAAAGATTCGTTAGTGCATGTGTCTAAACCATGAAACTGGTTGAATAATAGGGAATGTGCAAGCATGTCTTAAAAGCAAAAAAATGGACTTTAGCAAAACTCTATGAAATGATACTTTATCTGTAGTTGTGGACCAAATCCTTGCCTGGTGTAAATCAGCATAGTTCCAGTGGTTTTACATTTGGTGTAAATGACTAGACAATATTCAGATAATGATGAGCTCAATAGAGCCACACCGATTACGCTACTGAGGATCTGTCCCTGTGTTCTTCACAGGAGCAGGGGAGATTGATGGAGGGTTTTTCTTCAGTCATAGTGCTGGGAATGAAGGGTTCCCTGAGCTACTGATTGATTAGATTCAAACTCCACTTCTAACTTCCATGCTACCAGGAAAACTAGGATTATGTTATGGGCTGGCTCAGCAGCCCTTACTCTCAATGGCTTCAATTCATCACTGCTCTCCATCTTCTGTAATCATTTACATGAATGCAGAAGAGTGAGTAAAATACTTCTAATCTGATCTTATAGCCAATTACACTCAGTTTGCACTCGCTTATCCCTGGGGTAAATGGCTACATCAAGTATGGCCAATCCAAGGCTTAATACTTATTCATTCAAATAGTCTGGGTGAATGTCAATGGGAGGAAGGGTTTAAAACCAGCCTCTGTGTTCTGCCCTGTGCTGGTCTGAGGAGTCTGAGGGTACGTCTACACTACGGGATTATTCCGAATTTACATAAACCGGTTTAGCAAAACAGATTGTATAAAATCGAGTGCACGCGGCCACACTAAACACATTAAATCGGTGGTGTGCATCCACGGTCCGAGGCTAGCGTCGATTTCTGGAGCGTTGCACTGTGGGTAGCTATTCCGTAGCTATCCCATAGTTCCCGCAGCCTCCCCCGCCCCTTGGAATTTCCGGGTTGAGATCCCAGTGCCTGATGGGGCAAAAATCATTGTCGCGGGTGGTTCTGGGTAAATGTCGTCAGTCACTCCTTCCTCTGCAACAACCCCACCTGTTGATTCCGTTCTTCCCCCAGCCTTCCTGGGCTACCGTAGCATTGTCCCCCCACTTGTGTGATGACACAGTGACTTGTTAGTGAGAAATGAGTGGAAGGCAGCCTCCAGCTGCTATGATAGTCCAGACAGGACATTAAGCAGTGTGTAGGAGAGGAGCCCAGCATCCCGCTGCTAGTCCAGGGGCAATTGAATCTTTTCTTTACACATGAAGGGTGGGGGCTGATGGAGCTCAGCCCCCTGTTGCTATGATGAAGACGGTTACCAGCCATACTGCACCATCTACCAGGAAAAATTAGGGGCAGGCACCCTTGATCGACCTCACTGATGCTAGTCGGCATGGTTACCAGTCCTTTTGCACTGCACCATAAGGCTGATGAAGAGGACGGTTACCAGCCATATTGCACCATCAGCCACCCGTGGTGGGGGGGGAGTGAGGATGTTGGTGTTGAGTGCTGCAGCATCGCGTCTATCTGCAGCATTCAGTAAAGATAGGGTGACATGTAAAAGAGTCAAGAGAGGATTGTTTTCCCTTTCACTTCTAGGGGTGGGTGGGGGGGTGCGTAAATTGCCGAGCTATGCCCTGACACACCGCGGACACTGTGTTTGACCCTAGAAGCATTTGGAGCTCAGCCAAGAATGCAAATGCTTTTCGGAGACTGCAGGAACTGTGGGATAGCTTGAGTCCTCCAGTCCATGAGCGTCTGTTTGATTCTTTGGCTTTCTGTTACGCTTGTCACGCAGCAGTGCGCTGAGTCCCTGCTATGGCATCTGTCTGGTGATTTTTTAAAAAATGATTTTGAATTTCGTCTTCTGTAACGGAGCGCTGATAGAACAGATTTGCCTGCCCTTACAGCAATCACATCCGCATGGTCCATGCTGGAGCTCTTTCTTTATTTTGATTTTTAACTGCATCGCCACACGTGCTGATCGGAGCTCCACGCTGGGCAAACAGGAAATATTCAAAAGTTCGCGGGGCTTTTCTTGTCTACCTGGCCACTGCATCCGAGTTCAGATTGCTGTCCAGAGCGGTCAGTGGTGCACTGTGGGATACCACCCGGAGGCCAATACTGTCGATCTGCGGCCACACTAACCCTAATCCGATATGGTAATTCCGATACTAGCGCTACTCCTCTCGTTAGGGAGGAGTACAGAAACCGGTTTAAAGAGCCCTTTATATCGATATAAAGGGCCTCTCAGTGTGGACGGGTGTGGCGTTAAATCGGTTTTACGCTCCTAAAACCGGTTTAAACGCTTAGTGTAGACCAGGCCTGATATCACAGATTGCTGCTAGAAAATAAATGCTGAGGGAAGAAGTGGGTCGTTCTTTGCCTGACTTTAATTCACTGCCCCCAAATGAATGTGCATCCATAGTTCTAGAGAGCTGGTCAGAAAATCCTTTTTTCCCATAAAAATGGAGAAATTATCACCTTTTTTCTTTTTTGTTGAAAAATCATTTCCCCCACTTTTTCCAACCAATTTTTAAGAAAGTTTTGTCTGAATAAAAAAAATTCAACATTTATCTCTAGATTTAAATAATTTAGAGCAGCAGATTAGTCTCAGGTGGTTCCTGGGGTGTGGTTAACAGGTCAGTGTAGTAAAGTGCTCATGGCTGGAGTTAACTGGTGTACCCAAAGTATTATGTGATGGAGTTATGCCCCAACTCTCCCTTACTACTTGTCTGGTAAGTGGGATTTCTCCCCTGCCCCCTGAATCCCACCATCTCTTGTGATGCAGTTGAATAAAGTAGCAAGTTGCCAGCCTGCTGTACCATCAGTACCAGGGATCGTTCTTGTTGAATTGAGCGGTCCCTTTATAAAAGTCAGGTTGAGAGGATGCGAGGTGGCATAAAATCCTCTTTTAAACTACCCTGATCCTGCTGTACTCTGTTCAGACACGTCTCCCTGCTCTGTTTTAGAGAAGCCTGAGGACTGTTTTAACTTATTTTGGGATACAATGATTAGAGGACCAAAACTACTGCTAAGTTTTGGGCTGGGTCTAGGGTATCCCAGCCATGTCTCCCTTTCCACAGCTACACAAGAAGCGAAAAGGGATAGAGACATATGAAACATTGGTTCTACATCTCTGGAGGATCACCATGGTTTGATTTTTGGTGCTTTGGAAACTATGCTTTAGCCAAACCCCAGGCTAAGCTTACAGCACAGTATTGGAGTGGGAAGGTCTGATGTGTTATCTTATCCTGTTGCCTGGTCCATGCCTGCACGAAAAATACAGATCCCATGACTCTATCTGAGAGGGGGATAACTAGAGATTCCCTGTCTCTGAAAACACACTCTACAATCGAAAGAAATGTGTGAGCAGCAACAGTAAGCAAATAATGGCTGCTGCATTTGCCTCTCAGTTACCAAAGCAGAGAACAAAGGGCTATAGATCAAGTCAAAAATTCTGTGGTAGTCCAAGGGATCTTAAAAACTACTCAGTTCTAATGGGCATAACATACCATACAACAAAAGCAAAAAATAAAATAAAACCACCCAAGCAACCCAACAAGCCATACCTCACTCATTGTTGCACTATACATTAAAAGAAATATACCTACTGCAGCTAGTGGATCTGATCACCAACCTGGGACAATCAATCAGCCACACCGGTTTCATTTACATCCCCTTAACACAGGGCTCTGTTTATTCTCCAACACAGCCAGGGGGACATGTAGAAGAATAGCAAATGCAATAGCCTTGTTCCTGGCTGAGAGCGCGGGGCCCTCTGGCAACCAGAGGTTGTAGATCTCTCCAGTCTAGGGATGTCTGCTTGCTCTTTTGCAAGCAGCCATCTGCTGCAGCCACAGGAGAGTGTACGCTCAGCTCTCCCCACAACCCATGGAGCTGGGGCCCAGTCATTCAGTACTGTTTCATCACCTGGGAGAGCTGATTCCCAGCACCTGCCTTCAGGCTTCCCTCCAGAACAGGGCCCTTAGAGAGGCATGTGGTGGTTGATCAAATGGGTTCTGATGGGTTTGGTAGTAAAAACATCACCAAAGTCTCCTACCAGCTCCCTGGTTTCTTCTTATTGTGTTTTCTCCTGGGGTACCTCTGTGCCCCTACACTTGGGTTCCTAAGTCTCCATTGAATCAGAATCTAATTCTGCTTCAAGAAAGTTCTCCACAAGGTATACTGTCTCCTCCAGGCAAGTTGGTCAGTGGCAACAGACCCATTTTTGGGTCCTACTGGCAGGATCTAGCAGAATTGCTCCATATTAACCAGCTTAACTGTTTCCACTGAAGAACATGTTTCTGGTTTCAATCAATGGAAGTAAAAGTCTCTCAGCTGCTGCCTACTGCTGTAGGCTAGTAGTCTGGGGTAAATGGTTCCCATCTGAATCACCATTGATGCCTTTCCTCACTGAGCCTTAGGCAATCCAATATGGCAGCCTTAAGCCTCTTCTTGTCTTTTTTTCACACTTCTACCCGAAGCATAGTAAATACCACAGTATTTAGTGGCCCACACTTTCTGGGGCCACTAATGGGCCTCAACCCCCCAACTAAGGTTTCTAAGAAGGCCTCATGGTCATCTTATGTCCCCATCTTAGAGAAGACTCCTCCCCGCCCCCCACACCAATCTGTATTCAGCAGACAAAGCATGAACTGCTGCTAGTTTTCCTGTTCCTGATGTGTTTCTTGCTGCCGTAACTGCTGCTGCACCAGGACCAGCTGCAGCTACTGGGTTGCTGTTGCTGTCCCATCCATTTTATTAGAGCTTCAGGATCCATAACTACCACTAGGTAGTGCCACACTATACCCATATTCTCCAACTCATGTAAATTGGGACAAGTAGCCTCCTCTACTTCTATTTGTAGCCCCTTTCCTCAGGGCTGTTTGTTCTCCCAAACAGAACAAAAAGAAATGTAGAACAATACCAGAAGCAAAAGCTCTGTTCTTGGTTGAGAATGTGGGGCCCCTTGTCCTCTGTAAACCAGAGGGTCTGGACCTCCCCATCCTGGGGAGGAGAGGTGGGCCACAGGGCTGGCCAACTGGCCTGCCTGCTTCCCTCTTGCAACTTTATGCTGCAGCCATAGGCAAATGTACTCTCAGCTCTCTCCTGATCCTTTACCCCCTCAGACACCTGGGGCCCTCATTTATATCCTCCAGCCTGGAATCAGACCCAGTCATAGAATCATAGAATCTCAGGGTTGGAAGGGACCTCAGGAGGTCATCTAGTCCAACCCCCTGCTCAAAGCAGGACCAAACCCAACTAAATCATCCCAGCCAGGGCTTTGTCAAACCTGACCTTAAAAACCTCTAAGGAAGGAGATTCCACCACCTCCCTAGGTAACCCATTCCAGTTCTTTTTCACCCTACTAGTGAAAAAGTTTTTCCTAATGTCCAACCTAAACCTCCCCCTCTGCAACTTGAGACCATTACTCCTTGTTCTGTCATCTTCTACCACCGAGAACAGTCTAGATCCATCCTCTTTGGAACCCCCTTTCAGGTAGTTGAAAGCAGCTATCAAATCCCCCCTCATTCTTCTCTTCTGCAGGCTAAACAATCCCAGTTCCCTCAGCCTCTCCTCATAAGTCATGTGCTCCAGCCCTCTAATCATTTTTGTCATAAGGTGCTATTTAGTTGGGTCAGCTAATTTCCCAGCACCTACCTTCTGGGCTTCCCTCCATAACAGGGTGGGCTGCTTCCTTCTCTCCCTGGCCCTTAAAGGGCCAGACCTTCTGTTACACCTACATTGTATGTCTTTACTTTTTTTGCTACATCAAAACTAAACATTGCATGCACCATTAAAAGGGACACTCAGTGTCCAACAAACAAGCACATTTAAGTAGCCACCAATAAGAATATTTAGAGCTGGAAATCTGAGCTGACTCTCCCACTTTACCTCATGCTGCTTTATCTTCTTTGACTGTAGTATTTATGCTTAGTGACACAAGAAGGAGCTGGAGCATCAGCCCACATAGTCTGCCTTAAATATAAATTTGAATGAAGTTCCTCACATTTTTTTTTATCTACAGTTGTAATTGAGGTAATACACTGATCATCTAGAGACAAGCCCATTAGTAGAGTTGGCCAAAAGTCAACAAATGAGAAATGCTGCATCATGTGTGTTCTGAAAGTAATCTGTCTAATTTGCTCAGGGAATATTGCATCAGAGAGGTACTTTTTTGTAACAGAAGACACACAATTATTAGGCATAAGACACTGGTCAGGTTTAGTGAGAAGGGAAAAAGAATAATTGGCTTGCATCGTATTTCCTCTCTTTGTCAATAAAGACACTTCTATGAGATCTGCTTGATTTTGTTTCAATTCTTCCAAAGCTGTAAACATTTTTTCTTCCCTCCCTCATGCTTTACAAATGGATTGTGCAGCAGTTGTTGCTATGATTGCTTTCCTCTCTTTCCTCTCCATTTTTCCCACCTCAAAGTCATGATCCTACTTGTCTTCCTTTCATCTCAGAGATAAGAGTAAACAATACTAATTGTTTTCCCTTGACCATCAGTAAAAGGAAGACAAAGGGATGCCTAAGATAGAGAGAACTGAATGATTGGTAAGGCTTAAAAACCAAATGTTGGAATCAATCCACAAATTACATTTTTGTATTTATATAAGGGTTCTCAAACTGGGGGTCGGGACCCTGCAGGGGGTCACAAGGCTATTACATGGGAGGTTGCAAGCTGTCAGCCTCCACCCCAAACATCACTTTGCCTCCAGCATTTATAATGGTGTTAAATATATAAAAACGCGTTTTTAATTTATAAGATGGGGTCACGCTGAGAGGCTTGCTATGTGAAAGAGGTCGCCAGTACAAAAGTTTGAGAACCATTTATATATATTTTTATTAATTTTTCCAAATACAACAAATAAACCAAAATGATTCTGAAAGAGTATTTGGCTTTGAAAATTAGACTTGATGTTTTTTAATTTCCTAGTTCTAGACATTTAAATGTAGTTTTGTCTTCTCAGATCATTATCTTCTGCAACATAGGTCTCTTCCAGGATCCTCTATCCCAATCCCAAAGAAATGCTTTTCTTGGCACTTGGAGATATTGCACTTTGAATATACCAGGCTCAGTATTCCTCTGGGGGTGCAGGGTAGCTTGTTCCCAGTTCTTGAGGGATGACAGTATTCTGCATTAAGTACACTGGCAGTCTAGCTATGTAAGGTGTGGAGATGTGCATCTTGGCCTATGTGAGGATGGTTCGGAGGAAAGGGAGCAGGGATAAAATGTGTCATATGAGTATCTAGCAAAGGCAGGCAGGAGGTCTGATAAGCACATTGCTCCTTCTGAGAAGAACAGAAACATACCTCCTTCAGAAATGATGTACCAGTCACAATGTGGATGCATAGAATCTGATTCTCCTCTGCCTGGCACTTACATATGCACAAAGGGAGTGTAAAACACTACTGTTCTGCTTGGCAGTATTTTACTCTCACTTTGCATAGATGTAAATGACTGCACCAGTTGCCAGGCTGTGAATAAATGAGTAGTAATGACTCCTGAGCTTGTGTTGCATTTGAACAAATAACCTAGAGGTGAAAGACTGCGTATCCTATGATTGATTCCTGAGCCATCCCATCTTAACTTATTCCAAATGCAAAGTGGAAAAGAGAGTTGACAGTTAAAATTTTATATTGCATGCAGGAATAGCGGCATTACATATGAGATTTGCTCATTGGTGTGTATTCTTTCTGTAGTAATCAGAAAGGAATAAAACTGGAATTCTTGCCAGCTGACAAGATAATCAAAACATGGACTGTGCTCCTTATTCACTTAGGGTATGTCTACACTACAAGACTATTTCGAATCAACTTAATTCGAATTTGTGGAATCGACCTTATGAAGTCGAAGTTGTGTATCCACACTAAATACACTAGTTCGACTGTGTGAGTCCACAGTAACGGGGCCAGCGTCGACTTTGGAAGCGGTGCACTGTGGGAAGCTATCCCACAGTTCCCGCACTCCCCGCTGCCCATTGGAATTCTGGGATTTCCCCCCAATGCATGCTGGGGGGAAAAATGTGTCGAGGGTGGTTTTGGGTAACTGTCATCATTGAACCGTCAATCATCGCCCTCCCTCCCCGAAAGCGGCTGCGGGCAATCTGTTCGTGCACTTTTCTGCTCAGTGACAGCGCGGGCGCCACAGCACTGCGAGCACGGAGCCCACGGCAGTTATGGCCGTTGTCAACTCCTCGCACTTTATCGTCCACCTCTTCCACAGTCAGCTGCTGAGAAATCGGGCTACTTTTCAATGGTGCTGCGAGCACTGGTGGACCATGGGGGACGTTTTACCAACATCAACGTTGGGTGGCCGGACAAGGTTCATGACGCACGTGTTTTCAGGAACTCTCGTCTGTTTAGACGCCTGCAGGAAGGTAGTTTCTTCCCGGACCACAAAATAACTCTTGGGGATGTGCAGCTGCCTATAGTGATCCTCGGGGACCCAGCCTACCCGCTAATGCCCTGGCTCTTGAAGCTCTGTGCAGGCGCCTTGCACAGCGACAAGGAACTCTTCAAGTACCAGCGAGCAGCGTGACCTGTGACTGTTCAGTTTCTTTACAGAAAAGCTGAACCTGCCCCTGTATCTTTACCAAGTTACTGCTGACTAGCATCTGCAGTTACATACCCCGTCCACCCCGCTTCCCCCACTTCCAACACATGTTTAAAAATAAAACAGATGGTCCACTGTGACTTTACAAAGGTTTCTTTATTGATGACTTTGCGTTAAAGGGTTGAAACTGGCACGCAGACTGTGCTGGGTAGGGTGTGCGGTGATGTAAAGACCGCCTCTAAACTCGAGGAATGACAGGCTCCTGCTCCCAGAGCGGTCCGCAGTGCCGGACTGGTTGTTTCAACGGAGCCTGCCATCCCTCTTTTTTGGGACTCTGTGTGCGGGGGCTATGTGGCCTTGCGGCGGGGGAGGACGGATACAGATTCCTCTGCTGCGTGGCTCTGTGGTCCAGGACAGGGACCGTTGCATGAGATCTGTAACCCCCCTCCCCCGCTACAAAGTCATGTACCCCCCCCACCCACACAGAACCTGCAAACCACCTCCCATACCGACCAGGGTGCCTACTGACTGCACTGTGTGTGTGACCTGCTGCTGATCCTGCCCCCGTCTCTGTACCCTGCTAAAGGTGACTGTCCTATGCAATACCCTACCCCCTTCCCCACCCACCCCTTCAAACGCAGCGTTGTGTAAAAAAGCATGAGGGAAACAGTAATTAACAGCAAAGTATTTTTAATAATTAACCAGACAGTCAGGGGATGAAACTGGGATTGGGGCTACGGTGAGTCAGGAAGGGAAGGAATTCTCAAAAATTAGGGTATGAGAGCTTTTGGGTACTTGAGCACTCTGCTGGGGTGCAGTGACAGTTTTCGCGGCCCCTGGCGCCACTCCTTCTGGTTACTTTGGGTGACGGGAGGTATGGGACTTTGTGGCGGGGGAGGGCGGTTGCAGATACACTGCGGGGGGGCTCTGTCCTCCTGGCTGCGGTCCTGCAGAACATCCACAAGGCGCCGGAGCGTGTCCGTTTGCTCCCTCATTAGTCCAAGCAGCGTTTGAGTCGCCTGCTTGTCTTCCTCACGCCACCTCTCCTCCCGTTCGCTGTGTGAGCGCTGCTGCTGAGAGAGGGTCTCCCTCCACTGGCTCTGCTGGTCCGCCTCGGCTCGGGAGCACCCCATAACTTCAGCGATCATCTCGTCCCGTGTCTTTCTCTTTCGCTGCCTAATCTTTGCCAGCCTCTGTGACGGGGATGCTGTGGCAGGTCTGGAGACAGTCGAAGCTGTGTGATGGGAAAGAGGGAGTGAATTCCTTGCAAAGATACATTTTTGCGAACAATGAACACAGTCTAGTCTGTGTCTGTGAACAACACCATGCACAGCACCTATCTCGTCCGCACTCCTGCAGCAGGCAATCCGGAAAGCATAAACTCTGCCCCTGTTCTACCCCATCGCAGTGTCCCCTGACCCTTGCACTTCTGGGTTGAGATCCCAGTGCCTGATGGTGCAAATTTCATTGTCGTGGGTGGTTCTGGGTAAATGTAGTCAATCATTCCTTCCTCCGGGAAAGCAATGCCAGACAATCATTTCGAGCCCGTTTTCCCTGGATTGCCCTGGCATACGCCATAGCGTGGCAACCATGGAGCCTGTTTTGCCTTTTGTCACTGTCACCGTATGTGTACTAGATGCCGCGGACAGAGGCGATTCAGCAGCGCTACACAGCAGCATTCATTTGCTTTTGCATGACAGCACAGATGGTTATCAGCCATACTGCACCATCTACCACACCAATGTAAATTGGCAAGGTGATGACGGGTAGCTGTCCTATTGCACTACACCTTCTGCTGCTGTCATAAGTGCCCCTGGCCGAGATCGGCCGGGGGCGCAAAAGACAAAACTGGGAATGACTCCCTGAGTCAATCCCTCCTTTATGGTATCTAAAAATAGAAACAGTCCCGCCTAGAATATGGGGCAACTGTACTAGGGTTTTAGTGTATCAGAGAACTACAGAGCACAGCCGCTCTGTGTCAGATCCCACAGGAATGACGAGCTGCGTGCCATTCACAGGGGGTGCCCCTGCAACAACCCTACCTGTTGCTTCTCTCCTCCTCCAGCCTTCCTGGGCTACCGTTGTAGTGCCCCCCATTTGTATGCTGAAGTAATAAGGAATGCAGGAATAAGAAACAGTGACTTGTTAGGGAAATGGAATGAGGGTAAGGCAGCCTCCAGCTGCTATGATAGTCCAGGCATTACAGAATCTTTTCTTTACACATGAAGGGCGGGGGCTGATGGAGTTCAGCCCCCTGTTGCTATGATGAAGACGGTTAGCAGGCCGTCTACCTATGGGCTGATGATGAGAACAGGTAGCAGTCCTATTGCACTACATCATCTACCGCAAGGCTGATGATGAGGACGGGTACCAGTCGTATTGCACCATCAGTCACCCATGAGGCGGGGGAGGGGGGGCGAGGATGCTACCGTAGCGTGCCGCAGCATCGCGTCTACCAGCAGCATTCAGTACACATAGGGTGACATTTACAAGAGTCAAGAGACGATTTCTTTCCCTTTTCCTTCTGGGGGTGGGGGGTGGCTGTACATTGACGAGCTATGCCCTGAACCACCGCGGACCCTGTGTTTGACCCTAGAAGCATTTGGAGCTCAGCCAAGAATGCAAATGATTTTCGGACACAGCGGGAACTGTGGGATAGCTTGCGTCCTCAGCCCCCCCTCCCTCCTTCCCTCCATGAGCGTCCATTTGATTCTTTGGCTTCCCGTTACGCTTGTCACGCAGCAGCGTGCTGACTCTCTGCTACGCCGTCTGTCCGGAGATTTTTTTAAAATACTTTGGACCGGGCGTAACATTACGGTAATTTTCCTAATTAGATGCAGGAGTCGCCGAGCGAGATCACCCTGAGGATGGTCACTGAAGGAGATAGAGAGTGCATGCTGCGTGAAAGCCAGCACAAACCAGGGCCCTATGCAGCCGTGCTCGGGGAGGCAATGCTCCCTGAGTACCTCATGAAAGCCTCGCACGGAAAGGTGTGCTACTATGGAGCACCCAATAAGGCAGCTCTCCCCAGGAACCTCCTGCGGAGGCTTTTCGATTACCTCTAGGAGAGCTTCGTGGAGATCTCCCAGGAGGATTTCTGTTCTATCCCCATATATATAGAGACCTCCTTTTCACATACTTCAGATTCCTGTTATATTAAGAATTAAAGTTTACATGTTTAAAGCACTTACCGACTGATCCTTCCCCTGATTCAGGGTCCGGGTTAACGGCCGGGGAGGGTTCGTAGGGGCTCTCCGTGAGAGTGATGAAGAGATCCTGGCTGTCAGGGAAACCAGCGTTGTAAGCGCTGTCGCCTGCCTCGTCCTCCACAAACCCTTCCTCATCTTCCCCGTCCGCGAACATCGCCGAGGAACTGGCCGTCGACACTGTCCCATCGTCAGAGTCCACGGTCACTGGTGGGGCAGTGGTGGCAGGCTCCATAGCGTCCGTTTGCCGCTTTTATTTTTTGGTAGCCTTGTCTGGGGTCCTTGATTTTCACGCGGCGCTGCGTTGCATCCCGGCTGTATCCTCTGTCTCTCATGGCTTTGGAGACCTTCTCGTAGGTCTTTGCATTCCGTTTTTTGGAGCGCAGCTCCGAAAGCACAGACTCCTCGCCCCACACACCGATCAGATCCAAGAGTTCCCGGTCAGTCTATGCTGGGTCCCTCTTTCTATTCAGAGATTACATGAACTCCTCTGCTGGAGAGCTCTGCATCGCTGCTGGTGCTGCTGAGCTCGCCCCGATGTCCAACCACGAAATGAGATTCTAACTGTCCAGACAGGAAAAGGAATTCAAATTTTCCTGGGACTTTTCCTGTGCGGCTGGTCAGAGCATCCAAGCTCGGACTGCTGTCCAGAGCGTCAACAGAGTGGTGCAGTGTGGGATAGCTCCCGGAGCTACTAAGTTCGATTTGCATCCACACCTAGCCTAATTCGACATAGCCACATCGAATTTAGCGCTACTCCCCTCGTCGGGGTGGAGTACCGAATTCGAACTAAAGAGCCCTCTAGGTCGAATTAAATGGCTTCCTGGTGTGGACGGGTGCGCGGTTAATTCGAATTAACGCTGCTAAATTCAAATTAAAGTCCTAGTGTAGACCAGGCCTTAAAGAGTAAGCATGACTGGATATTTTGCATCCAAGAGATTTAAAAGAGCAGGGTGAGAAGCATCCTGGACCACTAATGTTGATTTTTTTCTACAAGTTTTGGAAGTTCCAGAAGTCTGGAAGAAAGCTAATGTTATGCCAACATTTGAAAAGGGTAAATTGGATGAGCCAGGTAGTTATAGGCCTGTCAGCCTGAAATTGGTCCTGGACAACATAATGGAGTGGCTGATATAGTACTTTATTGATAAAGAATTAAAAGGAGGGTAAGGTAATTAATGCCAATCAACAAGAGTTTATGGAAAACTGATTCTGTCAAGCTAACTTGATATATTCTTTAATGAAATTACAAGTTTTATAAAGGTAACAGTGTTGAGGTAATTGCCAAATGTCTTACAGAAGTCTATGTCACAAATGACACGTTGATTAAAAAGCTACAAAGATATAAAATTAACATGACACCCATTAAATGGATTAAAAGCTGGCAAAGGAATAGGTCTCAAAATGTAATTGTAAACAGGGAATCATCATCAAACAGGTGTGTTTCTAGTTGGGTCCCCCAGGGATTGGTTGCTGGCTCTAGCTATTTAACATTTTATTAATGACTTAGAAGAAAACATAAAATGACTGATGAAGTTTGTAGATGACACACAAATTGGGGGAATGGTAACTGATACAGAGCGATCTGGATTGCTTAGTAAGGAGGGTGCAAGCAAACAATATCCATTTTATTATAGCTCAAGGTAACTGTATATGTCTCAGAACAAAGAATATATGGACATACTTACAGGATGGAAGACTTTATCCTGGGGAGCAGTTCCTCTGAAAAATATTTAGTGGTCATGGGGCATAATCCACTGAACATGAGCTTTCAGTGCAATGCTGTAGCCAAAAGGGCTAATGTAATCTTTGGTTGCATAAACAAGGGAATCCTGAGTAGGAGTAGAGAAGTTATTTGACCTCTGTATTTGGCGCTGCTGCTGGAATGCTGTGTCCAGTTCTTGTGTCCACAATTCAAGAAGGATGTTGATAAACTGAAGAGATTCAGAGAAGAGCCACAGGAATGGTTCAAGGGTTAGAAAATATGCTTTATAGTGATAGACTCAAAGAGTGCAGTCCATTGAGTTTAACAAAGAGAAGGTTAAGATTTAAGGGGTGACTTGATTAGTCCATAAGTTCTTACATGGGAAACAAATATTTGATATGGGGCTATTGAGGCTGGCAGAGAAAGGTATAATACAATCCGACAGCAAGAAGCTGAAGCTAGACAAATTGACTGGAAATAATTACTGTTAAAAATGTATGTCTTAACAATCGAAACAACTTATCAAGAGTCATGGTGGATTCTTCTTCACTGACAATTTTAAAATTAAGTTTGGATGTTTTTTCTAAAATGTATGCTCTGGGAATTATTTTGGGGAAGTTCTATAGACTTTGTTTTTTGGGAGGTCAAACTAGATGATCAGAATGGTCCCTTCTAGCCTTGAAGTCTATGAAAGATGATATCCTTTTTTGAAAACACTTTCCTAAATAGTTCCATTTGATTTTTGTTTTACAGCGACTAATTTAACATTATTCTGAATGCCGTTCTTAACAAATCCTTGAAGGTCTTTTCCTGGCACATGAAAACTGTCAGTAAAAAAATCTGTATTCATTATTAGTCAACTAATGAATAAGGGATCAGCCATCACTGAAAGAACCTGAAGGGATGAGGTTACATATTTTATTTTAATGAACAATACAAGAAGTGGCCACTACCTTAATATTCAGTACTTTTGACCTGAATATCTTATTTTGAATATATAGTTAAATTATTTCAAGATTATTTTTCTTTCCTTCTCTTATACAAAATATCTGCACATTATTCATTATTTTTAATATGAATTTTAATACTTAGCTCCTTAAACTAGTTATCACAACTTGAGAAAGCGTCTTGTTTTAGTTGATAGCAAGACTACATTGTCCTTGCCAGGGTACGGGGCACAAATAAACGCACATTTAATAATAAAAAATTTGAATAAAAATTCCTGCAAATTGAAAAGAACTATCTGAGGGGGGGGACAAGGTGGGTGAGGTAATATCTTTTATTAGACCAGCTTATCCACCTTGTCTCTAATAACCTGAGACTGACATGGCTACAACTACATTGCATATAATTGGTGGGGGATGGGAGGGCATTTTAGTTAGAAAACCTTTAGGAACATATAACTGTGATTTAATATCTCAAGGGATAGCTCAGTGGTTTAAGCATTGGCCTGCTAAACCCAGGGTTGTAAGTTCAATCCTTGAGGAGGCCATTTGGGAACTGGGGTAAATATCTGTCTGTGGATTGGTCCTGCTTTGAGCAGGGGGTTGGACTAGATGACCTCCTGAGGTCCCTTCCAACCCTGATATCCTATGAAGGACTGTGAATCTCAGTATTGTGCAGGGAAATAATTGATGGCTTTTAGGCAATGGGATTCCCTAAGTGCAGTAGGGCAATAGATGAAACACATATCCCAATTTTGGCCTCAGACAATCTTGTGATGGAGTACATCAGCTGAAAAGGGCTACTTCTCCATGGTCTTGAAGGTGCTGATGGATCACCGGGGCCATTTCACTGACATGAATGGAGGTAGTCAGGGAAGTTGCATGATGTACGCATCTTTCAGAACACTGGACTACATAGAAAGCTGCAAGCAGGGACTTTCATTCCAGGCCAGAAGATTCCAATGAGGGATGTAGAAATGCTCAGAGTGATCCTTGGAGACCCCATCTATCCCTTGCTCCCTTGGCCGATGAAGCCTTACACTCGGAACCTAGACAGCAGCAAGGAGTGCTTCAACAACAGGCTCAGCAGGTGCCGAATGACTGTTGAATGTGCCTTTGGCTGATTAAAAGGTCGTTGGCACTGTCTTTTTTGGCCAGTTAGACCTCAATGAGGAAAATATTCTGATGGTCATTGTGGCCTGCTGTACTCTGCATAATATTTATGAATCAAGGGGGGAAAAGTTTCCCCAGGGATGGACTGCAGCCGCTGATTGGCTGGCTCTTGATTTTGAGCATCCAGATACCAGGGCAATTAGAGGGGGGGCTATTCGAATCAGGGAGGCTTTGAAAGAGCATTTTGACAACGATTTCCAGTAATGTGTTGTGATGCATTCAGATAGGCAATGTTTACTTGCCACCTTGAAATACCCCTGTATCACTTGCTTCCTCAGGGTTAATTGTATTGGGCAAATACCTGTAGCCACTGTGTTTGAATGTTAGCACTTAATGACAGCACTTGCACCAGGAAGTTTCTGGAAAGTGTAGGGGACAATTTCCTGGTGCAAGTGCTGGAGGAACCAACTAGGGGAAAAGCTCTTCTTGACCTGATGCTCACAAACAGGGAAGAAATAGTAGATGAAGCAATAGTGGATGGGAACCTGGGAGGCAGTGACCATGAGATGGTTGAGTTCAGGATCCTGATACAAGGAAGAAAGGAGAGCAGTAGAACAGAGACCCTGGACTTCAGAAAAGCAGACTTCGACTCCCTCAGGGAACTGATGGGCAAGGTCCCCTGGGAGAATAACATGACGGGGAAAGGAGTCGAGGAAAGCTGGCTGTATTTTAAAGAATCCTTATTGAGGTTGCAGGAACAAACCATCCCGATGTGTAGGAAGAAAAGTAAATATGGCAGGCGACCAGCTTGGCTTAACAGTGAAATCCTTGCTCATCTTAAACACAAAAAAACAGCTTACAAGAAGTGGAAGATTGGACAAATAACCAGGGAGGAGTATAAAAGTATTGCTCAGGCATGCAGGAGTGAAATTAGGGAGGCCAAATCACACTTGGAGTTGCAGCTAGCCGGAGATGTTAGAAATAACAAGAAGGGTTTCTTCAGGTATGTTAGCAACAAGAAGAAAGTCAAGGAAAGTGTGGGCCCCTTGCTGAATGAGGGAGGGAACCTAGTGACAGAGGATGTGGAGAAAGCTAGTGTACTCAATGCTTTTTTTGCCTCTGTCTTCACAGACAAGGTCAGCTCCCAGACAGCTGCACTCTGCAGCACGGTATGGGGAGGAGGTGACCAGCTCTCTGTGGAGAAAGAAGTAGTTCGGGACTATTTAGAAAAGCTGGACGAGCACAAGTCCATGGGGCCGGATGCACTGCATCCGAGGGTGCTAAAGGAGTTGGCTGATGAGATTGCAGAGCCATTGACCATTATCTTTGAAAAATCATGGCGATCGGGGGAGGTCCCGGATGACTGGAAAAAAGCTAATGTAGTGCCATCTTTAAAAAAGGGAAGAAGGAAGATCCAGGGAACTACAGGCCAGTCAGTCTCACCTCAGTCCCTGGAAAAATCATGGGACAGGTCCTCAAGGAATCAATTCTGAACTACTTAAAGGAGGAGAAAGTGATCAGGAACAGTCAGCATGGATTCACCAAGGGCAAGTCATGCCTGACTAACCTAATTGCCTTCAATGATGAGATAACCGGCTCTGTGGATGAGGGGAAAGCAGTGGATGTGCTATTTCTGGACTTTAGCAAAGCCTTTGATACAGTCTCCCACAGTATTCTTGCCAGCAAGTTAAAGAAATATGGGCTGGATGAATGGACGGTAAGGTGGATAGAAAACTGGCTAGATGGTCGGGCTCAACGGGTAGTGATCAATGGTTCCATGTCTAGTTGGCAGCCGGTATCAAGTGGAGTGCCCCAAGGGTCGGTGCTGGGGCCGGTTTTGTTCAATATCTTCATTAACGATCTGGAGGATGGTGTGGACTGCACCCTTAGCAAGTTTGCAGATGACACTAAACTGGGAGGAGTGGTTGATACGCTGGAGGGTAGGGATAGGATACAGAGGGACCTAGACAAATTAGAGGTTTGGGCCAAAAGAAATTTGATGAGGTTCAACAAGGACAAGTGCAGAGTCCTGCACTTAGGACGGAAGAATCCCATGCACTGCTACAGACTAGGGACCGAATGGCTGGGCAGCAGTTCTGCAGAAACGGACCTAGGGGTTACGGTGGACAAAAAGCTGAATATGAGTCAACAGTGTGCCCTTGTTGCCAAGAAGGCTAATGGCATTTTGGGTTGTATAAGTTGGGGCATTTCCAGCAGATCGAGGGATGTGATCATTCCCCTCTATTCAGCACTGGTGAGGCCTCATTTGGAGTACTGTGTCCAGTTTTGGGCCCCACACTACAAGAAGGATGTGGATAAATTGGAGAGAGTCCAGCGGAGGGCAACAAAAATGATTAGGGGGCTGGAGCACATGACTTAGGAGGAGAGGCTGAGGGAACTGAGATTGTTTAGCCTGCAGAAGAGAAGAATGAGGGGGGATTTGATAGCTGCTTTCAACTACCTGAAAGGGGGTTCCAAAGAGGATGGATCTAGACTGTTCTCAGTGGTAGAAGATGACAGAACAAGGCGTAATGGTCTCAAGTTGCAGAGGGGGAGGTTTAGGTTGGACATTAGGAAAAACTTTTTCACTAGTAGGGTGGTGAAGAACTGGAATGGGTTACCTAGGGAGGTGGTGGAATCTCCTTCCTTAGAGGTTTTTAAGGTCAGGCTTGACAAAGCCCTGGCTGGGATGATTTAGTTGGGTTTGGTCCTGCTTTGAGCAGGGGGTTGGACTAGATGACCTCCTGAGGTCTCTTCCAACCCTGAGATTCTATGATTCTATGACACAAATAAAGACTTTTATTTCAGCCTCAAATTTAATAACAGGACAAAAAACCAAAATTTTTGGTCAAACGGGGTATGGCAATGAGGAACAATCTTGTGGTTAGAGCTTTCATAACGGTGTGTAACTCCAGCTTTTATCGTGAAACTAGTCCCTCGGCGTGGAGTGCACGGGGTACTGGGAGGGACTGGGAACACATGAGGAATGTGGTGGGGGAGTTTGGGGAGGGCATGTGTCAAGGCTGAATCCCCACTCTGGCACTTCGAGTGCAGATGGTGGAGGCCCGCAAGGATTTTAAAAATTAATACTTGCCACTCCAGGCTTGTATTACGCTCCCAAGGTTACTGCTGTTTAAAAGACAAACAAACAAACAAAAACCTTGGCTTGATAAATGCTGCCCCCTTGAGCCCAGGAAGGAGCATTTGGGAATTCCTCCCTGTGGGGTACCCTCAAGCCCTTTCACTCCACCCGCTCCAAGGAAGAACTGAGAAAGAAAACAAAGGAAATTAGCTGTTACCACCAGCTAATTAAACAACATGCACAAACCTCTTAGGACACCAAAAATCCAATCCCGTTTCTTAAAAAAGGTAAATTTTATTAAAAACAAAAAGAAAGAAAATATATCTGGAACTTAGGCTTTTGTTAGATTTTAAAAGAGCAATTCCAAAACCCAAGCACCTAAAATAGCTTTCTTGGGGGTTCAACTTAAAGGTTACAAGCAAAAAAAGCATCTGGGGTGAGCACAGAGGAGTCCACAAGCCAATAAGAAATAACCCTCATTGCATCTTTCTAGATATTCCCTAATTTTACTTATATCTGAGGCTTCAGATAAGTAGTTCAAGGTATGAACTGCTAATTTGTAATCATACCTGGTTTAAAGCTATTTACAGCATTACTGCTCCGTGTCCCTGAAGCCCAGAGAGAACGACAGACAAAGGGCAAGTTTTTTCCCCAATTTTAAAAAGTTCTAACTTCTCATTGGCTCTTTCACTCAGGTGCCCACTTCCTTTTCTTTACCTGTAAAGGGTTGAAAATCCCCGAGGTAAAGTAAGCAGAGAACAGCTACCAAGAGGGATTTTACAGCTAACTGGATGGTTGGGTGTCCATAAAAGGGAGCTATCCCCCACTTCATTTATCACAGCATGGAACAGAGTTCTGTATTGGCTGCAGTGGGAGTCATGCATGGATGTGCTCAGAGTGCAATGTAGTGAGGGACTTCAGCATCTCTGTCTGGCCCTCCAGTAGCTTTATCATCCTCTCCTGTCCATCTATCATCTGCTCCTGCCCTTGTCTCCTTTCCAGGCTATCTAACCTGAGCCCATGGGTGGCAGGTATAATAGGCCAGGGGAAGCTCAGCCTCTCCTGGTGCTGCCGCAGCTGCTGGACCCCCGGTTACAGGGGTTTGGGGGGAAGTGTTGAGTTATTATGCCCCATGCAGGTTCTGGGGTGGCTGAGGAGGAGGTATGTGGTATTTAGTTTCACAGGTTCAGGTGCAGGGAGTTGGGGTGTAGGAGGGGGTTCAGCGTGCAGGCTCCAGTTGATTACCTTGGGTGGCTCCCAGAAGTGGCGGCATGTCTGGCAGCGGATCCTAGGCTTAAGGGCAGCCAGGCTTCTTTGTGCGCTGCCCCCACCTGCAGGCACCGCCCCCGGAGCTCCCATTGCCTGTGGTTCCCCATTCCCAGCCAATGGGAGCTGCGGAGTCGGTGCTCGGGGCATGGGCACAGCCCCCTTGGCTGTGCCTTTGTCTAGGAGCCATTGCCAGACATGCCAGTCACTTCTGGGAGCAGCACGGAGCCAAGTCAAGTAGGGAGCTGAACTTTTAATAGCCTAAAATCTCCCGGATTGGCTTCAGTAGCCTCTGGGGTTCCAGAGTCCTCCCAGCCAAACTGGGAGGGTTGGCAATCAGCTGTAGGTATCAAAGTTCCTATAGCTCGAGTGAAGCTGCAACTGCACCGCCGCCTCCTCTCCCTATGGATTCAGCAGCTCCAGTGTACTACGCGGGAGACTCTCTGCTGCGGAAAGCTGGCATGGTCAGCTGGGAAGATGCTGCGTGGACTGTGTACACTGAGCAAACAGGAAGAGGCATTTCAAAAATCCCCAGGCCTTTAAATAGGGGAAGGGTGCATACCTGTGTACCTTCAGGTCAGCGGAGTTCAAACTGCTGACCAGAGCGGTCAGGATAGGCATTGTGGGATACCTCCTTGAGGCCAATTAGGGCAACATAACCAAATGCACTGTATCCACTGACACTGTGTCGATCTATCTATGTCACTCATCAAGGTGTTTTTATAATGTTGGTGTAGCAGGGGAGTTACATCAGTAGGAGGAGCATTTCAGTGTGTACACCTCCACTGTTTGTCAATGAAACCGTGTAGTGTAGGTAAGGCCTATGCGTACCATAGCTATGAGTATGAATTCTGCCGCTGCACAGGCTTTTTATTTGGAGGGAAGGGAATAACTTAAAGGTTAACACTGGTTGCTGTTATAGTAGCATTGCTCTCACAGGCACAGACTACCATGACAGCAGCAGTAAGTACTGATATCATGGGGAGATCAAATTCTTCAGCCAGCTTTAATGATACTAGGTGGTTCTTTAACATTTCTGACAGAATATTAATAAACCAGGTAATATGAATAATTCATTTAATGCTGTGAAATATCTTTAGGTTCTGTGTCATATATTTATAAACTTATTTTAGTGCTGTTGCCACAGAAATCTATTTTTCTTCAGTAATTGTTAGAGATGCATTTGTTTGTCCTACAGCCATATCACCTTGGGTCATGATCCTGCCAAATCTGATAAACTAAATGAGGTTGAGTTTGGATTGTAGACCCCCAAGGAAAATCTACATGTTGCAGGAATTAGTACTGATGATTCATTAAGTGGCACTTTTCCCTCTGTGTCAGAAGCTGAACAAATGTCTCAGTATGTTGCTAGAGGGCATTGTGCTGCTGTTGGAAGCGCTGTCTCTTAGATTAAATTTTAAAAAAATGTTTTTTCCCCTTTTTGCAGTGGTGTCAATATTAACCTCTTTGACCTTCTAGTTAATTGCAATTGGTTACATTATGCCCATGTAAATTTCCCCCTTCATTTTCAGCTGAGTAATGTATTATTCACTTTCTGTACTTAGCTAAATTGTACAATACTGCTTGAGCATTGCTACCTTCCACCTCAGAGTTGGTGGCATTTTAGAAGTGGGGGAAGGAAGAGAGGTTCTTATATATTCAGTGTAGCTTGTAAGTGCTTTGAATACTATAGGATTTTTGGAAGAAAGATGCTATGTGAATTTCAGTCATTGTCTTCTACTTCAGAAAGCTCAGTAATTATGTACATCTCAGGCACAATAAACCAAAATGTTACAAATAGGATGTGGCAACATTTTAGGCATGAAACATTTTTGGCAAAAAATGGAGATTCAGTGACATCAAAACATGTTGCAAATTCACATCAGTCTTGGCAAATTGTTTTGTTAAAAAAATAACCTGAAAAAATGAAAACTGCTTTGTTTCAAAAATGTGAATTGTTGAAACAAACTATTTGTTTTGGTTCAAAATGACTTCTTGTTTCACAATCCATTTTATATTTGTTGTAAAAGTAATCAAAAATGTTTTGAAATAGCCATATACAAAAGGAAATGTTTCAATTTTGCCAAACATTTCATTCAACCAAAAATGTTTCTTTTTATTTATTTTTTAATTTGACTCACTGAACAAAATTGTTTTCAGTTGAACCTGAAACAATGTTTTTCCCAATTTCTCTTTTTGAATTACCAGTGAACTGAAAAATCCATTATTCACACAGCTTTAGTTACAAAGTATGTTTTACCTTTTTAAAAAAATATTTCCAATTACTGTTGTTGCAGTTATAATCTCAGTACAATCCATTTTAATTTGCTATTCAACTGGGATTGGCCTTTTTCAGAATGGTGCATTCTGGGTTGGGTCTCTCTCCAGCTCTGCTTTTGAAGATGTCCCACTTTGCATAAAATATTTGACTAATCAGTGGGCCAGAGGGAGAGAGAGCGTGAGAATGGCTGTAGAGCTTGGTAGTCAAGGCACTGACTTTGGATGTGGGAGACCCAAGTTTAAGTCCTTGCTCAAATGAATATTTAGTTATTTATACAAAGTGTAATAGCTTTAACAGGAGAGAGTCCTACATCACAGTAACCTCTGTCCTGGTGGTAAGGGTATTCTGCTAGGCTGAGGGAGAGCTGAGTTCAAATCCTTGATCCAGAGATTCAAATATGGGTCTCCCAGTAGAGTACCTTAGCCGCTGAGTTAGAAGGTGAGCACCTCCTCCACCTGCCTGATGAATCAAGCTAGAAAATTTTTCTGGACAAAACTAGTTGGCAGATTCATATCAAACTCACAAATAGTTTCACATTGACCAAAGCTGCATGTTTTGGTGAATAAACTATTTGTTCAAATATTTTTTTCCCAGCTCTAGTTATAATTGACCCATGAGTAATGCATAATACATTTCCTCAAATTTTAAAAAGCCCTGGATTTTTCACCCTGATATTTGTACTTTTCAATAGGTTTCAGAAATGTCTGGTAAATTACATAATCTACTATTGTTTGCAGATCACAAGTGATTTTTAGCTCGTCAAATGAGTGCTAACTTTTTCCTTCACAAAAAATATGTTGTGTATATATAGTTTTTTTTCTTCACTATATATCCACAATATATTTTTGTGAAGGAAACTGTAAAATGTAGATCTATTAAAACTAATACCAAGAATATTAAAGGAACTGGCACATGAAATTGCAAGCCCATTAGCAAGAATTTTTAATGAATCGGTAAACTCAGGGGTTGTACCGTACAACTGGAGAATTGCTAACATAGTTCCTATTTTTAAAAAAGTGAAAAAAAGTGATCCGAGTAACTATAGGCCTGTTAGTTTGACATCTGTAGTATGTAAGGTCTTGGAAAAATTTTTGAAGGAGAAAGTAGTTAAGCATTGAGGTCAATGCTAATTGGGACAAATTACAACATGGTTTTACAAAAGCTAGATCGTGCCAAACCAACCTGATCTCCTTCTTTGAGAAGGTAACAGATTATTTAGACAAAGGAAATGCAGTAGATCTAATTTACCTCAATTTCAGTAAGGCATTTGACACGGTTCCACATGGGGAATTATTAGTTAAATTGGAAAAGATGGGGATCAATATGAAAATTGAAAGGTGGATAAAGAATTGGTTAAAGGGGAGACTACAACGGGTCATACTGAAGGGTGAACTGTCAGGCTGGAAGGAGGTTACTAGTGGAGTTCCTCAGGGATCAGTTTTGGGACTAATCTTATTTAACCTTTTTATTACTGACCTGGGCACAAAAAGCAGGAATGTGCTAATAAAGTTTGCGGATGACACAAAGCTGGGAGGTATTGCTAACACAGAGAAGGACCGGGATATCAAACAGGAAGATCTGGATGACCTTGTAAACTGGAGTAATAGTAATAGGATGAACTTCAATAGTGAAAAGTGCAAGGTCATGCATTTTTGGATTAATAATAAGAATTTTAGTTATAAATTGGGGACACATCAGTTGGAAGTAACAGAGGAGGAGAAGGACCTCAGAGTATTGGTTGATCACAGGATGACTATGAGCCGCCAATGTGATATGGCCGTTAAAAAAGCTAATGCAGTTTTAGGATGCATCAGGCGAGGTATTTCCAGAAAAGATAAGGAGGTGTTAGTACCGTTGTACAAGGTACTGGTGAGACCTCATCTGGAATACTGTGTGCAGTTCTGGTCTCCCATGTTTAAGAAGGATGAATTCAAACTGGAACAGGTTCAGAGATGAGCTACTAGGATGATCCGAGGAATGGAAAACCTGTCTTATGAAAGGAGATTCAAAGAGCTTGGCTTGTTTAGCCTAACTAAAAGAAGGTTGAGGGAGGATATGCTTACTCTTTATAAATATATCAGAGGGATTAATATTAGGGAGGGAGAGGAATTACTTAAACTTAGTACCAATGTGGACACAAGAACAAATGGGTGTAAACTGGACACTAGGAAGTTTAGACTTGAAATTAGACGAAGGTTTCTAACCATTAGAGGAGTGAAGTTCTGGAACAGCCTTCCAAGGGGAGTAGTGGGGGCAAAAGACATATCTGGCTTTAAGATTAAGCTTGATAAGTTTATGGAGGGGATGGTATGATGGGATAGCCTAATTTGGCAACTGATCGTTGATTATCAGCAGGTAAGTATGCCCAGTGGTCTGTGATGGAATGTTAGATGGGATGGGATCTGAGTTACTGCAGAGAATTCTTTCCTGGGTGCTAGCAGGTGAGTCTTGACCACATGCTCAGGGTTTAACTGATCGCCATATTTGGGGTTGGGAAGGAATTTTCCTCCGGGGCAGATTGGCAGAGGCCCTGGAGTTTTTTCGCCTTCCTCTGCAGCATGGGGCAAGGGTCACTTGCTGGAGGATTCTCTGCAGCTTGAGGTCTTCAAACCACAATTTGAAGACTTCAATAACTCAGACATAGGTTAGGGGGTTGTTATAGAAGTGGATGGGTAAGATTCTGTGGCCTGCGTTGTGCAGGAGGTCAGACTAGATGATCATAGTGGTCCCTTCTGACCTTAAAGTCTATGAGTCTAATACCGAACAATGAAATCTGTGACTTTTGTATTATTTGACAGTCTGTTGGAGCTTCAGGGTGCTCAAAATTAGTATTAGGCCAAAGCGAATCCATTTTTTTTTTAATAGAATTTGAGTTTTTTTGGATCTTAGAACTGAACACTTTTAACCAGAATAA
Organism: Mauremys mutica; assembly: GCF_020497125.1. Taxonomy (NCBI): domain Eukaryota; kingdom Metazoa; phylum Chordata; order Testudines; family Geoemydidae; genus Mauremys; species Mauremys mutica. Next base: position 60,108,619 of record NC_059072.1, read on the forward strand.
GTTACAAGGTATAGTTCTCCAGAAAATTAGGGGAAAAAAATCTTAACCTGGGAAAAACCTGTACTACTCCATAGCAACAAAATAAAGCTAAGACTGAGATCAGTTCATTAGTAAGTTATTTTCTTAGGTTTTTATCAGTGTTGTTACAGATTTTAATTCAATTTGATTATCAAAGTAATCCTCAAGCAAACATTTGGATAAACAGTGAAAAAGGAGCTCAAATTGTTTATACCAATTATTTAATCTTTGGGTTTAGTATTAAACCTTCTTCAGCAGAATGCAAATATTCTAAATTAATTTAGAACATAGAGTTGGAATTACTGGTAAAATCGCATGTCATACAGCTGAATTAACTTAAGAACTATTAACTTTTGTGTGCAAGAGATTGAGAGAAGCTGCTTGATGTTTATTTACATTCCTCACAGGAGGCACTGTGAGGAGTTAGTCTTCAATTTTTATAGAGATTTAGGCATTGTGCTGCATTGAAATGCCTAATAATTTAGGAGCCCACAACCAACAGTATTCCTGCTCCGAAGTGAGGGTGAAAACCCCTTTTAAAATTAGATTTAAGCTCCTAAATCAGTTAGGCATTGCAATACCGGGCACTGCAATGCCTAAATACCTTTAAAAATCTGGGACTAAGAGCCCAATCCTGTAAACATGCACCCAAGTAACTTTACAGATGTGCTAAATGGAGTGTCTCACATGTGTGATTACAAGATTGGAGCCTAAATCATTAATGTTTGTAAAGTGCTTTGAAATCCTCAAATACAAGTTGTTTTAGATGTATATTTTTATGATTTGTGTGTGTTTTTCTGACTATCCACCTGATTCTGCCACTCTTACTCAAGATGAGTAGAACCTCAGCCATGCTGGTAGCTTTCAATGGAACTGCTTTCATATGTAGTGTACTACTCTGCATGAGTATCGGTGGCAGAACAGAGATTTGTGTAAGGTACTCATTACCTATTACTATTATTTTTATTACTTCTGAGACCATTCAAAATTGGTCCATATATATAGGAAAAGCCAGAACCTCAGAATTTTAGGCTCTGATTAAGTGAGAGGTTAAGTACATGGTTATGTCTATCCCTGTTCAGAGATACTTACGAACATCCCAAAAGTTAGTCACTTGTTTAAGTGTTTGTCTAGATAGGGTTGGACTGCTGAACCAGGAATTTAGAAACACATTTGATAAAAGGAGAGAAAGAAATGCAAAGTACTATTTGCATCCACAGTATGTAGAGCCAAAAAGCCATTATTGAGAAATATGGAGAATGGTTAAAACTTCCCCTGCCGGCAAGCATCTTGAGGAGAAACAATAACACTTTGAGCAAAGTAGAAACCCATAGCAAACATACATCGTCTCATGTCAATTAGACTTGCAGACATCCCTGTATTATTGACTGTAGCTGCAGACAATTCAGATAAAAAAACTTGGTAATGCATTTACCAGCCATTAAAAATCTATAGCAAGTCACCCCACAGCTCCTAAGTCCTTCCTGACAAACACTCCATTATCACATGGACAGCACTCACATCACAGGAACCAGGACTTCCTGGTGTTCTCAGAGTGTCACCGTGCTGATGTTTGGAAGCACTGGAGCAGCTTAAAAGCATCATCTTGAAGTGCATTTTCTACTGAAAATGTAAAAGAATGCTTTTCATAGTACAAAACCTTTTGAAAGGTTACATAGTATGAGAATGAATGTGTTTGAAATGTACTCAAATGCCTTCAGGCACCTATTGTGCAAAAACAGCTGAAAGATAAAATAACATGGACCTGACCAAGACAGGCACACCGGTTAGTTAGTAACAGACATTTAGCTTGTTCTTTTCCCTTCAGTTCACAAACATGGTTGGGTGAGCCATGAACATCCCACATTATTTAAATTATCTAACCGTGAGGCCTGTATTTTTACATGTTGTTATCATTATAATTCTTATTTAAAAATTATGAACACAAATAATTATGCTCACTGACAAAAATGGTTACTTTTTGTTTTGATTTTTATCTGCCAGCATTATGACACCAGGCAGATGAGGTGATACGAAAATATCCACACTATGATCCAATTTCTTTCTTTACCAATATAAATCTCATTAACTAATGGAGTTAGTCTGTGCTTCCAGCAGTACAAATGAGATAAGAATCTGTTCCAATAGTATATATAATTTTGCATTTGAATTAACGCTTTGTGTGCAGAAGATTTTCTAGGTGTGTCTCTGAAACTTGATCATACTGTTAACACTTTCACATATCACATAATCTGCCTGAAGTTATGATGCCATCAAAGTCAGGACACAGCGTAACTATTTTATTAAAAAAACAAACATGTTTGTGAGCATTACCCTGGACTTATACCCTTGTATAAGGTTATATATTATGTATGAGGTTAGAATATGAAATGTTATAATGCTACCTATTTCAATAATTTCTATTTAAATGAGTAATATTACTAAAGAAAGGTCAAAAGATGACAGGCAAAAGCATGTGAGAGTTATATTAATACCAGCAATTCTTAAGTGAATTTCTTCATTTTTAGGGAAGAAGCATGTTCACAAACGAGGTGATCCAACTGTTCTCTACTCATGTTATGAGGGGTTGGATCACAGAAACCCCCTTGGGGCTGCCAACTGATGTGCCAAGACTACTTCTGCCCCTGCTTGCCTGCCCTGGCAGCTTAGGACTTCAGTGCCCTGCCTGGTTTGATCCAGACCCACTAGCCTGCTGCAAACCCAGACCCAGGAGGGAACCTTCTGTTGTCCTATGGAATTGTGGGATACTTTTGGGTGTCTCCTGGGAGCCAAATCAAATATGGCTGCAGCTACACTGCAAAGAAATAGGGGTCAGACCCTGGGTCCTGGCTTATCTCAATCTCAGACTCTCCAGCCCTGCAGGATCCTGGGTGGAACCCTGGGTTTCAGCTATAGGTTAGAATAATTGCAGAGTAGAAGCAAGGCTGAGTTAACAAAGGACTGTTCTCTCGGGTGGACTTCACTTGAGTAGGGAGGGAAATAGAATTCTAGGATGGAGGCTGGCACAACTGATTAAGAGAGCTTTAAACTAGAAATTTGGGGGAGATGGTTGGGAGATGTCCAGGTAATCTCCACGCCGGATTTTAACATTGAGAGGGAAGAAAACGAAGTAAGAAAGGATACAGCTGTGGGTAGGAGAACGGACATAAGGAGGAAGGGTAGTGTAGATATCAGTCTAATGGGTGATACTGGCGGTAGAATGTCTGTGCCTAATTGGGTAAAGAATGTGAGAGAAGCCAAACAGCAAAAATTAAGATGTTTGTACACTAATGTGAGAAGCCTAGGTAACAAAATGGAGGAACTAGAGCTATTGGTGCAGGAAGTGAAATCAGATATTATAGGGATAACAGAAACATGGTGGAATAGTAGTCATGACTGGTGTACAGGTATTGAAGGCTATGTGCTGTTTAGGAAAGACAGAAATAAAGGCAAAGGTGGTGGAGTAGCATTGTATATCAATGATGAGGTAGACTGTAAAGAAATAAGAAGTTTCTTATGTGGGGAGGCATAGCTCAGTGGTTTGAGCATTGGTCTGCTAAACCCAGGGTTGTGAGTTCAATCCTTGAGGAGGCCACTTAGGGATCTGGAGCAAAAATTGGTCCTGCTAGTGAAGGCAGGGGGCTGGACTCGATGACCTTTTGAGGTCCCTTCCAGTTCTAGGAGATTGGTATATCTCCAATTATTAAAAAAAAAAGTGATGGAATAGATAAGACAGAGTCTCTCTGGGCAAAAATCACACTGGGGAAGAAAGCTACTAGAGCCTCCCCTGGGATAGTGCTTGGGGTGTGCTATAGACCACTGGGATCTGATTTGGATATGGATAGAGACCTCTTTAATGTTTTTAATGAAGTAAATACCAATGGGAATTGTGTGATCATGGGAGACTTTAACTTCCCAGATATAGACTGGAGGACAAGTGCTAGTAGTAATAATAGGGCTCAGATTTTCCTGAATGCGATAGCTGATGGATTCCTTCACCAAATAGTTGCTGAGCCAACAAGAGGCAATGCCATTTTAGATTTGGTTTTGGTGAGCAGTGAGGACCACATAGAAGAAATGCTTGTAGGGGGCAACCTTGGTTCGAGTGATCATGAGCTAATTCAGTTCAAACTAAATGGAAGGATAAACAAAAATAGATCTGTGACTAGGGTTTATTATTTACTTTAAAGAATTAAGGAAATTAGTTAGGGAAGTGGATTGGACTGAAGAACTTGTTGATCTAAAAGTGGAGGAGGCCTGGATTTACTTCAAGTCAAGAAGCCTCCATCCCAAGAAAGGGGGCAAAAACTCATAGGCAGGAGTTGTATACCAAGCTGGATGTGCAAGCATATCAGAAAGGTGATTTTTAAAAAAAGCAGAAAGCCTACAAGGATTGGAAGATGAGAGGAATCAGCAAGGAAAGCTACCTTATTAAGGTCAGAACATGTAGGGATCAAGTGAGAAAGTCCAGAAGCCATGTAGAGTTGGACCTTGCAAAGGGAATTAAAACCAATAGTAAAAGGTTCTATAGCCATATAAATAAGAAGAAAACAATGAAAGAAGAAATGGGACTGCTAAACACTGAGGATGGAGTGGAAGTTAAGGATAATTTAGGCATGGCCCAATATCTAAACAAATACTTTGCCTCAGTCTTTAATGAGGCTAATGAGGAGCTTAAGGATAATAGTAGGATGACAAATGGGAATGAGGTTATGGAGGTAGATATTACCACATCCGAGGCAGAAGCCAAACTCTAACAGCTTAATGGGACTAAATCAGTGGGCCCAGATAATCTTCATCCAAGAATATTAAAGGAACTGGCACATGAAATTGCAAGCCCATTAGCAAGAATTTTTAATGAATCTGTAAACTCAGGGGTTGTACCGTATGACTGGAGAACTGCTAACGTGATTCCTATTTTTAAGAAAGGGAAAAAAAAAGTGATCCGGGTAACTACAGGCCTGTTAGTTTGACATCTGTAGTATGCAAGGTCTTGGAAAAATTTTTGAAGGAGAAAGTAGTTAAGGACATTGAGGTCAGTGGTAATTGGGACAAAATACAACATGGTTTTACAAAAGGTAGACTGTGCCAAACCAACCTGATCTCCTTCTTTGAGACGGTAACAGATTTTTTAGACAAAGGAAACACATTGGATCTAATTTACCTCGATTTCAGTAAGGCATTTGATACGGTTCCACATGAGGAATTATTAGCTAAATTGGAAAAGATGAGGATCAATATGAAAACTGAAAGGTGGATAAGGAACTGGTTAAAGGGGAGACTACAATGGGTCATACTGAAAGGTGAACTGTCAGGCTGGAAGGAGATTACTAGTGGAGTTCCTCAGGGATCGGTTTTGGGACCAATCTTACTTAATCTTTTTATTACTGTCCTTGGCACAAAAAGTGGGAATGTGCTAATAAAGTTTGTGGATGACACGAAGCTGGGAGGTATTGCCAATACAGAAAGGGACCGGGATATCCTACAGGAAGATCTGGATGACCTTGTAAACTGTAGTAATAGGATGAAATTTAATAGTGAAAAGTGCAAGATCATGCATTTAGGGATTAATAACAAAAAAAATGTTATAAGCTGGGGACGCATCACTTAGAAGTAACAGAGGAGGAGAAGGACCTCAGAGTATTGGTTGATCACAGGATGACTATGAGCCGCCAATCTGATATGGCTGTGAAAAAAAGCTAATGCAGTCTTGGGATGCATCAGGTGAGGTATTTCCAGTAAAGATAAGGTGGTGATAGTACCGTTATACAAGGCACTGGTGAGACCTCATCTGGAATATTGTGTGCAGTTCTGGTCTCCCATGTTTAAGAAGGATGAATTCAAACTGGAACAAGTACAGAGAAGGGCTACTAGGATGATCTGAGGAATGGAAAACCTGTCTTATGAAAGGAGACTCAAAGAGTTTGGCTTGTTTAGCCTAACCAAAAGAAGGCTGAGTGGAGATATGATTGCTCTTTATAAATATATCAGAGGGATAAATACCAGGGAGGGAGAGGAATTATTTAAGCTCAGTTCCAATGTGGACACAAGAACAAATGGATATAAACTGGCCATCAGGATGTTTAGACTTGAAATTAGACAAAGGTTTCTAACCATCAGAGGAGTGAAGTACTGGAATAGTCTTCCAAGGGGAGCAGTGGAGGCAAAAGACATATCTGGCTTCAAGGCTAAGCTTGATAAGTTTATGGAAGGGATGGTATGGTGGAATAGCCTAATTTTGGCAATTAATTGATCTTTGACTATTAGCGGTAAATATGCCCAATGGCCTGTGATGAGACACTAGATAGGGTGGGATCTGAGTTACTACAGATAATTCTTTCCTGAGGGTCTGTCTGATGAGTCTTGCCCACGTGCTCAGGGTTTAGCTGATTGCCATATTTGGGGTTGGGAAGGAATTTTCCTCCAGGGCAGATTGGCAGAGGCCCTGGGGGTTTTTCGCCTTCCTCTGCAGCATGGGGCACGGGTCATTTGCTTTAAAGTCTATGAGTTATGTTAACACTCTCTGTTCTGATCACTGATCTGCAAGCACACCATCAGAGAGCCTCCTGGGTTGGTAATGGAGAGCAAACAGATTAAGTCTTTTGCAAAGTCAGCTGCTTCCTGGTAACATGAAGGGCAGGCCGTAAAGTTTTCCCACAGTGCACCACGTTCCTAGGGCGGTCACATTTTGAGGCAGGGTGTTAGGGAATGTGGGATATGGTTACTTTGACTTAGGTTTGCACACTGCAGTGTGGACACCAGCGCCCTAGGTTTGAGCACAGGTCAGAAGTCCTTAACCTAGTGTTAAAATACAGGGTAGATAGTCAAGCCCAGGGTTTCCTAACACAGATCAGCTGACTCAAGTCCCACTAACCCTGGGTTTACACTGCAGTGTAGACATAACTTTTAATGCCAAATATGATCAGCCGCAATAAGTGCTTCTGTTGATTATCAGTATGAAATATGAACCTCACTATGTCATAGAAAGCATTACCATGTGGGGAAGACAGAGCACATTGTGCTCTCTCATCTGACAGGTAAGCAGACAACCAGAATTTAAAAAAAGTATGAACTCAGCAATAATAATAATAATACATCATAATGGGTTACTCTTGTTCTCCAAAGGTAATGCCTCCATAGATCTGTGAAGTCCCACATTGTTTGAGTCAGATGGTCATAAAACTTATTTAAGCAGTACTTGACAGTTACAGGATGGCCACACATCTCTCAAGCCCTGTGACCTTTTAATACCTTATGCCCTTTCGTAGATTCTAAGGCCAGGAGGGACCACAGTGATCATCTAGACTGACTGACTGTATAACACAGGACACAGAAGCTCCCCCAAATAAATCCTAGAGCATCTCTTTTAGAAACACATCCAATCTTGATTTTAAAATGGTCAATAATGGAAAATCCACCATGACCCTTGGAAAATTTGTTCCAATGATTAATTACTCACCATTAAAAATATATGGCTTATTTCCAGTTTGAATTTGTTTTAGCTTCAACTTATAGCCATTGGATTGTGTCATATGTTCCTCTGCTAAATTGGAGTCCACTGTTAATTATGAAATATTTGTTCCCCACTATAAAAACTTACAGACTGTAATCAAGTCAACCCTTAACCTTCTCTTTGTTAAGCTAACTCATTGAATATATCACTATCATGTTTTCTAATCCTTTACTCATTTTCATGGCTTTTCTCTGACCCCTCTTCAATTTATCAAAATACTTCTTGAATTGTGGGCACCAGAACTGGACACGCTATTCCATGAGCAGTTGTACAGTGCTAAGTATAGGGGTAAAATAACCTCTCTATCCTACTCAAGATTGCCTTGTTTATGTATCCCAGGACTGCATTAGCCCTTTTGGCCACAGAGTTGCACTGGGAGCTCATGTTCAGCTAATTATCCACTCTGACCCTCAAATCTTTTTCAGAGTCACTGCTTCTCAGGATAGAGTCCCCCATCCTGTAAGTATGGCCCACATTCTTTGCTCAAAGATGTATAAATTCAACTTTAGCCATATTAAAATATATATTTTTCTTGCACCCACCTTATCCAGCTATCTAGGTCGTTCTGAATCAGTGACCTGTCCTCTTCATAATTTACCACTCCCCCAACTTTTGTTTTGCCTGCAAACTTTATCAGAGATTATTTCAGTTTTTTTCCAGCTCATTGATGAAAATGTTAAATAGAATAGAACCAAGAACCGAATCCTGCAAGACTCTCCTGGGAACACACACACCTGATGATCATTGTCCATTTACAGCTATATTTTGAGATCTATGAGTGTGCCAGTTTTCAATCCATTTAACATGTACCATGCTAATTTCATACTGTTCCAATTTTTTAATCTCATGTTGTGCCATATCAAGTCAAATGCCTCACAGAAGTCTAAGTATATTACATCCACACTATTACCTTTATCAGCCAACCTTGTAGTCTCATCAAAAAAGATATCTTTAAATGGTCTCCTAGTTCTTCTCTGCATCCAGAAGCCTTAGGACTTGAACTCCAAAGCACCAGGGAGGTGTGGGATTCCCAAGCTCACTTAGTACATAAAGTGCTTCAGAGATCTTGCTTTATTTTGCATCCAGTCCTAGCTGGCTGTGCATAACAAGAACTTTGTGGTGTCCACCCAGACTTTCTAGGAAGACACAGTCCCAAATACCACATCTTCCCTTCCAAGCCAAAATCTAATAACTACATTTACTAACAATGTTTCAATTAATCTTTAGGTGCCTTGTGCTGTCACTTGGACTTAAGAGGTTCCCCTGTAACATCAGGCTTTTGCTCTCAGGAGTCGTCCAGTCCACTTGTTCTGGTTATGTCACATCCCATGTGTCTATTGTCTCAACCTGGTTTCTATTGTCTCAACCTGGTTGTTGCCATGGTTGTTGCCTGTCTGAGATCCTCTTGGGTAAAATAGCATACTCAGTGCCATTTATCTTCCCCCAGTCTGTGATTTGGAGAAGGTGTCACCTATCCTTCCATAGTATTTGCACGTCTGTGGTGACTACCTCGGGATACATGCCTGTGGGTTCATACCCCACTGCTGATACCCTGCGATGTTCAGTGAGAACTCCGTGCTTAAAGTGCTTATAAAAGATCTGTTTTTTTTTCTGTGTCTGGATCCAACTGGCTCCGGTTGCCCAGAGTCTTTCTGGGAATCTCAGCCCTTAAAGACACAGTCTCCAATACCACAGGAGGAGAGAATGTCAGCAAGGCCGTGGAGGCAAAACATTAAGATAACAAGAGTTACGGTAACAGGTAACCCCTTTTTTTCCTTCTTGCCTTTGCTTCACTGTGCCACTCTGTAGGAGACTAGCCACCAGTGACATTATACAGGAGATGGACTGTGGAGCTCCATTAGTTGAACAATGATTTATTACCCTCCTAAAAGCAGCAACTACAAGTGAGCTTAGATGACCGCAAATGGTCTGATAGATCTCTTGTCAGATGCTATTTAGGCAAGAGTGAGTCCTTCAGCAATCTTTGCACTCAGGCTGTAGATTCATAGATTCTTAAGCTGGAAGTGACCAGTGTGATCATCTAGACTGACCACCTGCATAGGGCTATAGGAACTCCCTAAATTAATTCCTGTTTGAACTAGACAATTGCTCTTTGAAAACATCCTGACTTCTCCTAGAAGCTACAGAAAAAAACTACATGGATTGATTTAGATTAAAATCAACACAGTTTTCATGAGAAATATTGGACGAGACTTCAGAGCCCTCTGATTCTTATAAAAAGATTATACTAGGTGTGTTTGCCTTAAATGACTGCAACTCCTAGATCCTAGGGCAACCACTAAGAAAGACCTTCAGTAAAAAGTTGGTATATCTTAAAGGCTCAAAGGGCTCATCCATAAGCCCGTTCAACTTTAAATTTAAAACCCTCAGATCACTAGGCTTCTGAATAGGGGGATATAAATCTGCAAAGCCTTTCAAATATTGTTTTACCATGGGATGAACAAATTCCTTTCATGGGGACATAAGAAGAAATAGCCACTAGCTATGACTTAGCTGTTGCCAGAGATGATTTTTAGACATGAATAGAGCAAATAGATAATAATAAAATAGCTGGGAATGAATTGTGCTGTGCATATACCTCTAGAACAAAGATTACTTGTATCCGTCCAGGTTCTTATATGGTTACCCGCCCTGTAGTAGCTTTAATGGAGTTGGTCAACATTTTGAAAGTTGCAGTTAAGAAAGACAGATAAGTTATTTGAAAACAAAATCATGAAAATGTTTTCCCTTTTTGCATCCAGTTGTAATCTTTATCTTGTTGAATCTTTCTCAATACAATAGAGATAAGATGGAAGGAAAGACACTTACAGGGAAGCCCTTTTCCCCTAATGTAAAAAAAAGATCTCTTATAAGCATTTCAGTTCTTATCTAAACTGCAACCCCTTTTCTGATAAATTATGTTTGGGAGACTTTGCTTGGCAAGAGTCAGACACTGAGGGATCGAATGGCAACTCAAGCTGATCAGAACTTTGGAAACATTGATTATTGGCCATGGTGGTATTTTTTTGTGGGGGGAGAGGGGTAAGTGTCAGACTCAGCATTCTTGAAATCACCCGATGTGCCATTCCCAGAGATGGATTACTTCCTGAGGTACAGTGAGGAGGAGAGCCTGCTCAGCTAGTATATAATAGCCATATTGTCTGTAAGAATCTGAATGTGTTTCCTTCCTTTCTATGCAAGGAAAATTTGAGAGCCAGTCTGGTGGCTACAATATGTATGCAACACCTCAACTTCTGGGGCTGCCTATGAGAAAGCAAAGGTCCCAAATCAACCCTCAGACTATGTTGGAGTCACCTGTACTCATCATTCTCTAAGGTACTGGTTGTAAGAATAATTTTCCCTCCAAGAAATTATCTGGCTGCATCCACCACATGTCAGAATCTTTGAACTTCCTGGAGTGGAAAACAGCCATGACCAAACTGTTATCAGAAGGCTCTACAAACCAATTCCACCATACGATCAAAGAACACATCCAGAGCCTTTAGAAGCAGTGAGGAAAGTACAGGATGCCATCAGGCCCAATATCCCAAAGTAGAATCCAACTAGTCCATCTAGTATGGACTTAATTTGGCTCATTACTTGGAGACTATCATGAAACCTTTCCTGGGACAGGCAGTCTAGAGTTCTTGTGGACTAAAGGGTAGATCCTCCACACGCAAGAACCTCTAGATATCAGAGTATCCTTCTTTGTATTTACTCTCAGGCCAAGGGATTTGATAACAAAGAAAAACTGCAAAAGCGTATGACCAATGAAGTTGTAAAACAGGGCTCTTATTATCTAATTACACTATCTATGTCTAGAGCCAGTCATCTAAGTAAGGATACTCCTGTATACCCCAATGAAGACAATGACCCTTGACCACCTCCAAATATTTAGGCCCTGAGTCAGAAATGCGCTTAAGACTATGCTTAAGCACATGAGCAGTCTCATCAACAATGCTGCGAGTACATTGAATACCCTGTGGTAGAGTACTGCCACTAGAGAGTAGTACCTTGCACTGGTAGTGATAGGTGCTACTCTGAACACGAAGTTCTTCCTATATCTTCCAAATACTGCACATAGTAAGTCCATTTTAAATTATAAGAAATAGTGCAGTCGGTGTTTCCTGCTTCTTACATTTGTTGAGAAATCAGTTACAAATTTAATCACAAGTCTACTAATACACTCTATACGTTAGTACTTGGAAAACCAAATAACAGGAACTCTTCATTTCCTCACATTAAAAATTATTATTCTGGGGTCCTTAGAACAGGTCTATTTTATAGCCAATTTTAAGAGTGAGAAAAATATATAGCTGCAACCTACATTGGATGGTAAAAACTCAGGTGCTGGTGGACAAATTTAATCGAACAGTTTAGTAAGAAACATATATAGCAGTAGGGAACAGGGAGAAGTGTTATAATCAGATACTGTAGCATTAAGACCAAAGAAGTCTATGGGCCATTAATTTATATTTACACACTCCACTCCCATCAGATCAATAAAATATTCAGACAGTATTGGCACATACTTTTGACAGATGAGATGCTGGAGGGAGCAGTCTATCTTCCATTTCTCATACACAGATGAGAAGTTTGAATCTTACTGACTCAATCTGCCAGTGATTCAATGACACGATGACCCTCCTGACTCAACCAATTTAGCTATAAATAATGCTAAAACCAGTGCTTTCCGAAGGAGTGGTAGTTTCTCCTCCTCAAAATATGCACAGTGCTAAGGGCTAGATGGCACAGTCAGTCAATGCACTGTTCTTTCATTTCTGGTGGGCTTTGTTCACATACAGCCACAGTGCACAGGTTAGTGTTTTCATTCTAGTAATCATCACATAGCCACATCATGAAAGCCGTAGCAATTAAACCCTTACGTGGCTGGCAGCTTCTTCTCTAGGAGATTTCAAGAAAAGGGTACTTCAGAGGCACTGTCACAGGCATGTGGGGGCCCTGTCTGCACTATGCATTGATCCAACCAGTGTTATTAATTCTTCATTTCCATAAGTGCTAAATTAACTGATATTAATTTAGAATAAGAATAAGACAACACAGTCCAATAACAAGATAAAAGCAATTTGTCCGGCAGCATTACTTATTTAAGTTTAACATGGCAAAGAACCACAGACCTTTCTTTTTTTCTCTTCAGCCCAGTGTCTCCCTCAATTCTAGACATCTGGGCTGCTCTCCTCTCTCTGCAGCTCATGGAGGCCGATCAGTGTTTTGGAACCACAAGGTCTGGCCATGCCACCTCTGCTCCCACTTGCTGCCAGAATCTCTGTGTCTGCGGCAGCAGACAGTGGTGGTTTCTTTTGCTTACTCCTCCTATTTCAACTTTTCTGCCCTATTTTTGGACAGTGGGGAGCAGTGCTCTCTCCCTCAGCATTCCTCCTCCCACCAAAAAGCTGCGACTCCAACCAGGGAAAAATGGAGGGGAGCCTTGTGACATGACTAGTACCTCCCAAGTCTCAAAGTGGGTCCTGAGCACTCTGGGAAAGAAGCAGGATTTCTAATCAGGTCCCCTCCCTCCTGAGCCAACCAGGAGGACTCTGACAATGAGTTCCCCCTTTCCAGGGGGAATTGGACACAGTGGGGGGGAGGATTCTGAGATAGAGCTCTTGAGAGGGTTCCAGGCTCTACGGAAGGCAAACTGCAAAAGGTCTCACCAAATCTGCAATAGAACTTTTGTGCTCCTAAAGCATGCAGAAGAGTTTAAAAATCTAAAAAGGCTAAAAAGGGAAAGAAAAAATTTAGGCAATATCAGACCTCTGACTCCTCTCGCTCCTTCTCTTTCTCCCCTTCCTCCACTGAGAAAGTTGATCTGTGTGGCTCTGACTCCAAGCAGGATGGTGGGAAAATGAAGCAAAGTTTTTTTTTTCCCCTCCCCCCCCCCCGAGAAATTTCAAGCCGTGTGCAGCAAGGTTGTCGCCGCAATTCAAATCCAATCAGTGCAGGTTCCTAAGAATAAGCCTCAGAGTAAAATTTCTTCCCTGAAACTCCTCTCCTGAAGCTTCAGCACCCCTTCACTCCTCTTCTGAGGAAATGATTAGTGATGAATGGATCAAGGCTGATAAGGGTAAGCGTATTAACAAGAGTGACCTCAGGCTTTGTAACATTCAACAGCTAAAGGGCGGTATTGTGGTGATACCGAAGGTTGAAGCTGCTGTGGCAGCCCTGGACAGGGATATAGTTATTCCCTCAGAAGGGGAGTTCTACGCTAAGGATTCCACAGATAGAAAAATGGAGGCCACTCTCAAAAAGGCCTTCGAAGCTTTCTCCACTACCCCATGAGCATCCCTGCCAGCTACCTGCTTTGCAGGAACATCTCTTGCCTCACTGGAAGATCTCCAAGCCCTTAAGGACAGAGATCACCCTGACTTTAGGTCCGTTTTAAAGACATTCTCCCTAGTAACAGTATTTGTAGCTGACACCTCAATGGATTTGATGAGGTTCGCAGCCCCAGCAATGGCTTCCAGCTCAGTAGCCAGGTGCCACGTATGGCTCTGACCCTGGATACCCGCTCTAAGCAGGTCCTATGCTTGGCCAAATTTACAGGCTCCCTCCTTTTTTGGAGACAAGCTGGATAAGGTGGTAGCTAAAAATGCCACAAAATCCAGTCTCTTCCATCTTCACTAAGTGTCCCCTTCAGACAGAGGAGCTCCTTTCTCTCCTCATTCTCACAGAGGTACCAGCAAAAGGACAACAGATGCCCTGGGAGAAAACAGCACAATCAAGGTCCAGGGGAAAATCCAGAGGGACCTCAGGACCCTCCTCCCCTAAATACACTTTATGACAAAGATTACACAGTCCTCCATCCTGAACTGATGCTAGAGAGCAGGATTTCCCATTTCCTAGAGGAACGATTTTCATCAACCACAGACAAGTGGGTCAGGGAAATGGTAAACAGGGATACTCCCTCAAGCTGTGGGCTCCACCCCATCTGTTCTTCATCCAGTCACACAGCTCCAACAATTTTGTTAAACACAATCTGATCCAGAATGAAATATCTCAATTTCTGGACATGGGAGTGATAAGAGAGGTTTCTGTTTCCTCAGAAGAAAGACTCGCTGGGTTCTACTCCATCTTCTTCATTGTACAGAAGTAAACAAAACACTCCACAAGTGGATGAAGAAAATGAAGTTTCAGATGGGCTCTACAGTGTCACCCCTGTTATCTTGATTTCAGTACACCTAGCAGACATACATCTCTGTGCCTTTGCAAGCTACTAAGGCTCACTTATGGCAGGAAACATTGTCAGTACTGAATGCTACTGTTTAGCCTGTTGTCGGTCTCCTGGGTTTTGATGTTCATAATAGCCAGACTCAGGTGACAGGGAACTTACCAGTACCCTGATCAGACCTCCAGTCAGAGTGCAAAGGGCCATGTCTCAGAGCCTGAATCTCCTTCAGACACATGGCTTCATCACCAATGCCAGGAAAACTCTGGTTCCATCCTCCAGAATAACACACCTGCAGCGGAACTAGACACTTCAGTAGCAAAAATCATTAGAAAGATTTGAGAAAATCCAGGAACTTATTTTCTTGCTCTTATTTTTCTTGTTAAAAATGACAAATAAATGATGGCTGAGGGGGATGACTACATCGTATATGTGTATTAAGAATGATAAAAAGAAATTAATGCATTTTGCTATGATTTACCCTATTATTTCATCATTTCATTATTTTTTCTTTAATAAAATTAGCTCTCACTCAGCTAATTAGGCAAATTGGCTCAGACTTGTCTGTTAATCACACAAGATTAAGAACATTGTTTTCATCAAGAAAAAACTCTGATTTAAAAAACAATTGAGAGAAAATAAATAATCTTAATGAGATTAATATTTCCCTTCCCTACCGCTCTTTATAAAAGAAATTAGAGGTACACATTTCAAAACTACCTAGAATACTTAGGAACCTAAGTCCCATTTTCAAATATGATTTAAGCACTCAGGAGCCTATATTTCATTGAAAATCAGTGAGAATTAGAGCTTGTTCACACAGACATGTAGGACTTGTCTAAACGTAAAATGCTACACTGCTGTAGCGCCTCAGTGTAGAAACTACCACCACTGACAGGAGGGATTCTCCCATTGGCATAGGTAATCAACCCCCCCCACCCGAGATGCAGTAGCTAGGTTGATGGAAGAATTCTGTCAACCTATTGCTGTCTACACAGGTACTTAGGTAAACTTAACTATGCTGCTCAGGGGTGTGGATTTTTCACATCAGGCCTTAGTGCACAGAAATCTGGGGTGTAAATCTGTGAAGCATTAGCCTGCCACTCACTAAGTCTCCATGTGGACAAGTCCTTAGGCTCCTAAATTCCTTGGGCACTTTTGTAAATGTTACTGCAGACGTACTGTAATTCTTTAGTTTACAGACACCATCTTGTAAACTTGCAGTGCAGAATGAAGAACTGGTAGCCAGGCTGGCCACAAGTGTCCTATACAACATTCTCTACGTCTCTGCCAGTACACCTTCAATTTAATGATGTATCTTTAATAGTCTAATCCTGGGCCTTTTCTGATTAGAGACTGGAAACTGTTCTAATTTATAGTGTTTGTTTTTTCTGAAGGCAGCTACATTTTTATTGTAAAAATAATTTCACATATGATGACACCAGATCTACCTCCTTGACTTAGTTTCCCAATAGTATTCATTTCATGCAATATAGCAGGAAACTAGGCGGAACGTTAATTCTGGCATCATCGCAAGTGACCTGAAAACACTGCTGAAATTTAAAAATACAAGTAAATGTATGTACTTTTATTGTCTTTTTTCCTCTGTAGTCACAAACCTTGCAACCTTTCCTCAGGTACAACTCCAGTTAAAGTCAATGGGAGTAGTGTCCTAGTAAGATCTGCAAAATTCCTGTTTACTGTAATTGGAGTGTTACCTGAGTAAGGGCTAGGGTTTATCTCTCAGTGACAAAAGATATTAAGTAAGAATTGAAATCTTAAATTAACTTTTTGCAGTACAATACAAATCTCAGGCTCAATGAAAAAACCCATTAAGGGCTCTCTCGTGAGCAGCTTAACGTGCCCATACAGGAAAGTAAGGAGGAAAAGGTGACCCACCTTTACTTTTGGGATATCCTAGATATCTCATCTCTTGGGATATTTAATTACATAAGCTATCAAAAAGAAAGCAGTGATTGCAACACCTGTTTCGCTAGCACAATATCAGTACTCAGGCACTCATTCAATGCTGACTCCAAAGGAAGAATGTCAGCTATGAAATCAATACCAACTCTTGCCATATCTTGGGTTATCCTTAGAATTTCCCCATTCACATACAGGGCAGACTAGACCAGTGGTTCTCAACCAGGGGTACATCAACTCATCTAGACTGAGGTCTTCTGGGAGTTCGTGAACTCATCTAGATATTTGCCTAGTTTTACAACAGGCTGCATAAAAAGCACTAGTGAAGTCAGTACAAACTAAAATTTCATACAGACAATGACTTGTTTATACTGCTCTATATACTGTACACTGAAAAGTAAGTACAATATTTATATTCTAGTTGATTTATTTTATAATTATATGGTAAAAATGAGAAAGTGAGCAATTTTTCAGTAATAGTATGCTTGACACTTCTGTATTTTTATGTCTGAATTTGTAAGCAAGTAGTTTTTAAGTGAGGTGAAACTTGGGGGTACCCAAGACAAATTCCTGAAAGGGATACTGGACTAGACAATACTTAGCTTGTGAGAACTAATGAGATCATGGCTCAAAGTGCTATGACTTCAGGCTTCTACTCTAGACTTACTGGAAAGAATGACCGTAGAATTTTGTACATATTTAATTCAGAACATACAAATGTGTCTGCCTTTATGCTGAAGTTTACATCAAACAACACCTCAGCTTGAAGGATGAAGCATTTTAAAAATACAACATTGCATCCAAAACAATAAACAAACAATGAAGTCAATTTTAAAACTTTGCCTTTTTTTCTGTAACGATGCTGCTCCTATGTACCTACAATGTTCCAAGTGCAAATGTCTTAACTCCTATGGCTTTTATTTCATTTGATAATGGCAATTTATCCAAAGCCTTTTGAACCTGAGTGACATCTCTCAGACAGTGAATCCATCCTTCAGACAGCAGCACTCATTAATGTGCACTGTTCATTCTTCATAGCAAGGAAAGGAGCACAGAACTGTTTGAACAGAGTCATCTATAGAGGAAGAGACATTATTGTACAGCGCAATTTGGTTTTTTTTGGCTGGTATTATCATGAACAATGTACCCACTATCTCTTTGTAGAGGAATTCTTATCTTGTTATTTTGCCTTAAGTCTGCAAAGTATTCTTACAATATTTTGGCCTGTCAGATGTTGGAGGATTTGCTTTCTATTTGATTTGTGAAAATTCAGTCTGTATACTGAGCTATCTCTCTCTCTCTCTCACTCTTTCTTTTAATTCACTTCCTTTCATCTGTAAGAAAATGGTGGTTTCTTGCCTTAAAAATGACTTTAAAGGTGGGAAAACCTTCCTCATAAAGTGAACATTTGGTGTATGGAATGGGGCAAAAGGAGTTCAGTTCAGTGCTTTTGTGGAATCTGATCTGTTTCTCTGAAATATCATCCTTCTCATGTGTGGTTCTTCCACTTCTGTGATGTTCCCATGCTGTAGGATTTACCCTTCGTTGTTTGCAAGTGGAACAGACAGTGTGAGGAGCATGCAGAAGGGCCAGAAGTTTTGCACTCAAGTCAGCGCTGTTCTAGCCAAGTAATGTATGTGTCCACCATTACCACAGTATCTGAATGTCTCACAATTGCTAAGATACTTATCCTCACAACACAGTACGATTATCTCCATTTAACAGATGGGAAACTAAGGCACAGCAAAGGTAGTAATTTGTGCAAAGTCACACAGGAAGACTGTGATGGAGCAGGAAATTGGACACCACAATCTTGAGTCCCAGGATCATGCCCTAATCAACTATCATTCCTGTATAATGCCCAATATATAGAGAGAGGGGATACCAATAGAAGCTTCTTGGTTGTTGTTGTTGTTATTATGTACTGTATATGTTAGATACATAGGCCAAGCCCCGCCTCAAACTGTGGCTAAATTCTACTTGCCTTACTCCTGCAAATAGACCCATAGATATAAGTCGGGCTAAGTGCATGGGTGAAGCAAAGTGTTGTATCACTTTCAATAAACCTTTGCAACCTGTTTGTTTTATTTTACTTAGTAAACTGCCTTAGTGACCAGAGGTGGAGCTCAGGTACTATGCAGGCAAAGCCATTTGGAGGGTAAGCTAATTACTAAGGTGTGCCAAATAGGAGGGTTATGTGTGACAGAAAGTAAGCTGGAATCATCACACTCATTTCACTTATAAAAATCCAAACTGGCAGGAAGCTAAAGCAGCACTGAAATGAAAGGCAGTTGCCTAATTAGTTTAGCAACACAATTTCACAGATTTATTAAAATTTATAAATGTCATAAGTTGTGAACCGTGAACATTAAAAGCTTTCCAGTTAGAAACCTGGTAAAGTAAAGTGTTGTTACAGCACTTTGTGTAAGTGGCTGACTCTTTGTTTGCTCTGTGAATGAATTCTCTCAGCACCATTTGAAAAGTACTGCGCTGTTACTTAGAAGCCCATTATGGGCCAGATTCTTGGCTGTGTGTTTCAGATATTTGCACCACCCAAGGTGCATAAAGGGGCCAGACAAAAGCCCAACTGAAAATTCTCCTGACTTGGGAATTCTGAGCTTGCAGTGAGGCAGCACATCTAGCCCCAGCACCACTATCCCAGTGCAGCGGTTGTGCTCTGGTTATGCTTAGCTGGCATATGGTCCCTCTAGGCTGCCCTAACGTAGGGTTTAACTTACTAATAATACCTGGGTCGTATATAGTGCTTTCTATCCCTAGATCTCAAACTTCTTTACAAAGAAGATCACTGTCATTATTCTCATTTTACACATGGAAAAACTGAGGACCTAGATCACCCGGCAGGCTAATGCAAAGCCAGAACCCAGGTCTCCTGAGCTTCAGTTTAGAAGGTCTACCCACTAATCCACACTGCCTCCAGATTTACTCTGAAAATCAGGGAGGCGTAACCAGATTCCTGAGGCCCTCCTTCTCTGCTGTTGCACTAAGCAGAAGTTTGGCACAGCAGGGACTCTGAACCTATATCTTCCAAGTACTCTACAAATACTAACTAATCCTCCCAACACCTCTGTGAATAAGGTAAATTTGTTCCCCATTGAATCAACAGATAAACTGAGATAAAGATAGCATAAGTAATTAACAATGCCATACATTGATGCAGTGAAGGAGCCAGGATTACCTCTGCCCATTCTGTGCATGATACACTGTACTATCATAGTCTTATACTGTGCTCTTTATGATTTATTTTGCTTTTCCAGTAGCAGATGGCCAGAAGTTTTCAGAAATCGGTATGTAACATTAGGCTTCCAAGTCCATATTTAGACACCTAAATAAGTGACCTGCTTTTCAGGAGTGCTGAGATGCAGGTGCAAAAGAGAGAAACCAGATCTACTTAGTACCCAGCAGGCTTTATATTGAATTTTCTCTTGTCACAGTTCACAAATAACGGTTATGTCTGTTTCTATGGCCACCTTTCCTCCTGACTAGAGCTGCTGCTTCTGTATTTCTCCCTGAATAAGGAAGTAGGTGTGAGATCTTTCCTCCTTGTAAGCCCCTCACCATCATTCCAGCAGCTGAGCCCATGACTATTACCCTGTGTCTGTGGTTACACAGGGTAGTTGTAATCAACTGCAAATCTCTTATCCCTTAGCCTGCTTCAATACCTGGACACTTTGCCCCAAGTTCTGGGGCTAGAACAAAGCACAGAGGGTCTCCAGGCCTGCAATTCTTCTACGGCTCAGGCATGAACTTCCTTCCCACGCCTCCTCACTGTTATCAATGCTTAGTGATCAGTGATGGTATAAACATAAATATGCTTCTCAGTAATATTTCCCCCTCTCTCACCTCAGGTAATGCAACCAATTTCCTAGCCTTCAAAATGAATTACAGGTTACTTGGTTCATGGGATGGGTACAGAACCAGGAGCATGTGAGGTCTTGTTTATTGTCATCAGACTAGTTCTTTCAGCCTTAATTCCTAGTTCCTAACACTTTACTCTATCAGAACAACACATATTTCCCTTGATTTCCTGTTTTTCTGTCCCCCACTATCAAGATCGTGCCTAGCCTTGCTACTCCTTAATTAGCCAGGGAAGGGTGTCCATGAAATAATCAAGTTTTCCTTGAATCAGCAGGCTTTCTGGCTTCTTGGTTACCTAGGAGAATGAGAGTTTCTTGACTCCAGCTTGATATCCAACCGTTCTGCAATTGAGTGCAACATGCTACATTGGTGCATCTGTAGCTACCGTTGGTTTTCTTTGTGGGAAAACTCGTGAATCACTTACATGTTTCTTTTCTAGGTCAATCTCACAGAGATCGGTCTATTTCCTTTTTATTACAGAAACCTGCAGAAAGTATTGTTTTCATGACATTTCTTTTCAAACATCAATGAAATGTTGTATTTTTGTAAGAATTCCAATGGCTCTAATCTTCAGATTAAATTATGAGCATAGAAGTTTAGTTTCTTTAACATTTCAGTGATCAAGATGAAAGTTTAAAAACAAACTGAGATCCAAATTCCCACATTTAAGTCATGTGGTAGAACTTTGTGAGGATATATATCAAATGTTGTTTTCACAGTATCACCTAAAGGTTCCAGATATGTTAAGGACCCATCGTGGTAGGCTCGGTACAAAACCCAGCCCCTGCCTGCAAAAGCTTGCAAACAAAGTTGATCAGACAGAAAATAAGTATAATTATTTTTTCATCTTAGGGATAAGGAAGTTCAGGCACGGAGATACAAAGCTACTTGCTTAAAATCACAAAGGAAGTATAGGGATAGAACTAGGAATTAAACCCAAATGTCTCCAGTGTTGTTAACAAAGACCATCTTTCAGCTCTCATCTGTTTAGGAAGAGTTTTGGGCTGGCTCTTATCATTACAAATGAGTTCTGTAATTTCAGGAGTTTTGCATCTGAAAGAAACCAAGAGAAGTATTGCCTTGTAAATCAGTGTCCTACTGAAACCTACTTGACCTTCAGCTTTCCAGTACCATGAATTCAATGACAAATACACATTTGTGTTCAGCATAAGCTGGCCTGTCACAGGAATGTTTTTTGCTTCATTGTCAAGGTGGCTGCATGCTATTAAGAGACAGGAAAATGGAATCTGAGCCCCTGTACACTGATTGAGCCAGATGGATGCTGCTTGTCCTAGAACAGATATTATCAAGTAGTAATCATAGGGGAAACCACAGCTGCCTGGAGTCTCTTTTTTGGAGTCAGTCCATGTGCATTGTGCTGAGGACACTTAAGGTAACAGGACAGGTATGAAACAGAAAAATTATATAAATCACCAAAATAAATGTTTTCTTCTTATGCTTGAATCCTGCATAGAAAGTTACCTGACAGAAAGTTATTCACATTAAAATAGGTGCTGGCCCCTCCTCAACAGGTTAGGAGGGTCCATGGAACTTATGTAACTTAATTGTTCGGATTAGGAGTGAAATGCTGGGGAAGGCACAGCTAAGGGGTGTATTTTCATAATAATTATTAATTATTTTATTGCAGTAGCTCCAAGGAGCCCTAGTCAAGGACCAGACACCATTGTATTAGGCACTGTACAAACACACAACAGAGAGATGGTCCCTGTCCTGAGGAATTTACAATCGAAGCATAAAACAAGAGACAACAGAGGGATATAGACAGACAGGCAAGTATAAAGGAAAGATAAGACATTATTGGTCAGTGTGATGGGCACTGGTCTCTGCACACCAACAGCCTAGCCGTTGTCAAGTATTTTGTAGCATTATGACAAAGGAGAGTTTTGAGGAGGGACTTGAAGGTGGATACTGAGGCTTTGCAGAAGTTTATAGGGCCACCTGAGTGCTCGGGTCAGTGTGGGAGAAAGCATGAAGGTACCTGTTGGAAAATGTAACAAGCAGACAAAGGAGACTGGCATCATCAGAGGTGAGCATCAACATCTCAGTAGCAAATAAGAGATGCATGATGTGGAGTCTAACTGTGCAGGAACTCCATGCGTGTTGGGGCTGTGCCTGACCAGCTACAAAGGATACAGAGGAGGGATGGGCTTATTGTAAAGGTGCCGGACTGCGCCCATCATTCTCAACCTGCCAAGGCCCAAATATGTGTGTGAGAAACCCAAAATGAGGGTACACAACAATTATTCATGAAGATAATTTAAAATTTGTGGGACTCATTCATTTAGGGTAAATATTTCAATAATGTCACTCATTAATCATTTTGTTTCTGAAGTAAATAATTTTCAACAGTGAGTGACAGGACATGGAATTTCTATAGAACATAGCTAACTTGGGGACTAAAGTGAATAATGTCCCTCAAAGCTGAGAGGCATGATTTTAGTTTAGGAGATCTAGGTTCAGGTCCTGGCTCTGCCACAGACTTCTTTTGTGACTGAGGACAAGTCTTTGAATCTATCTATGCATCAGTTCCCCAGCTGAATATAGAGATGATCATTATTCCTTTCTCCCACCCCTTTTCTCTCTTTATCTACACTGTAAACTATTCAGGGCAGGGATCAAGATGATTATCATGCTTATACAAAATGACATAGTGGGGCCCCAATCTCAGTTCAAGCCTTTAGCTCCTACCATGATATAAAAACCAATAATAATCCAGTAGGGTTTGAGGTGGTGGATCTGAAATGTGTGGACCAGCCAGTCATTTCTCACAGGGGAAAAGGCAGCATTAAGATTACGGCATGCTCATTCCACAGTAGGGACAGCAAAGCACTTCCAGTGCCAATCTCTAACCTGGACAAGTAGAATTTTATGCCACTTCCATCCACATAGATTCCTAGCCCTCAACCCGGTAAGCTGAGCACTGGGAACAAGATTTGGTCTGTTTTCAGGCATCAGCAGCTGCATAGAAAGGCACTCATATCCATAGGTTCAGCGAAGGGCCCATTCACAGATATAAGGCCCAATCTGATAGCCTCCATTCACACGAATAGTCACATCAAAGTCCTTACTTTGTATATTTTTGTTTTCTAAAATCTCCTCTTTCCCATAACTTTAAGTTTACACCTTGGGGTTTATAGGTGCTGATAGTATATACTGGAAAATGTAAGTTTCTTCAAATGAGCAAAATTGGAGGTTTTTTGCTATATGACTAATTAGCATTAGCAAGCTCTTGTCTCATAGCAACACAGATCTGATGATGAACACCTGCCAGCCCAGATGGTTTGGGGAGGAATTTTCTAGTTTAATAGAATAAAGTATTGTTGCTGAGCTGCCTGGAACCATTATTTAACAGGAAATTTGCAAGAAGTCTGAAAAGTGATTATTGTGAAATTTCAACAAATAAACCTCTCCAAAGTTGTCATGTTCAAATGTCATCACTTGTAGAGGCACAGCTCTTCAAGATCATATAAATAATGCATGGCTGCTACTTCTTCCTCTATCCACATGTGTTACAAACAGTATTGAATTTCAATAGGCATGAACACAGTAATACTGCAAAATCAATAGGGCCTGCAAAATTACAAACCAAGGCCTTATACTGTAATATTTTTTTAATAATCACAATCCATGTTCTAATGAATTGGATGAGTTCCAAGAGCATATCTTGCTAAAAGCACAGACAAAATGTTCAAATAAATTAATCCTCAAATATTTACCAAGTTAAAGTTTCTAATTTATGGAAATGAATCAGGGAAAGGAGGGCTGAGTGCAAAGCACTAAAATATACCTGAAGACAAGAGTTGCTGCTTCATATTACACCAAGCCTGGAAATCAGTGAATGAAATCCTGGTTTCACTGAACACAATGGCAAATTGCCGTTGACTTCAGTGGGGTTAGGATTTCACTCACTGAGTGTAAGGAGTCTTATAAGAATCTGTACCATTTAGAAAGTACAAACTTCTCCCAAGCTCTTTTCCTAGTCTCTTTAGAGTACAGTCTTTTTAATATCAGTTAAAACTCCATATTTCCAACACATCTGCATTGTAAATAGCACCTAACACCTAGTTTCATGCTCTCAAAAATTCCTCTTTTACTCAAAGACTATTTAATCTGTTTCAATAATAACATATTTCCATTGTCTCCATCAGAAAAAAAAACCATGTAATAGTATAAACCGAAGGAAAATCTCTTTTGGAAATCCTGGAGAATATACATTCAGTGTATTTTCTCTGATGCTTCTCAATATTTAATTTTAGGGGAGTAAATGGATTAGGGATAAATGTTAAATGAAGTTATGGCAGGAAAAATGACTAGTTAATTCAGTGTCCCATGTTTTTCCCCTGCATTCCATATCCAGTGGGTTAAATTTACACTTTATTTTAAAAAAACCAAACCAAACCCTATGTTCTTTCTGTTTTGAACATCCCCATCAGACACTGCCTATTCAATAACATTCTCATACTGGAATTTAGTTGGCAATTTTATTGATGTATAAATCAGATTAAAAACTAGCTTCAGTTTGTGATGCTGTATTGACTCTGTAGTGCTGACAGCAAAGTCTTGATTTTTGTCAGTAATCTAAACAAAGATGGCTGAGAAAATGTATAAGGAGCAGCTAACTGTAGTAACAAGGCATCATTTTTACACCTTCTTCTCTAGTGATAGCTACACTTTAAATTATGTCTAGAATTTGAAAAGAGAGTATTTCACCATTCATTTCCCTTTCATTGCACATCTGCTATACAGTATATCTAAAAGGTTACTCAAACCTCCCCCGGGTTTCTCAGTTAAACAGACTAGAAGTGAGTGTGAAAAAGAACATACAGTTGTCCCTGTCCATTTATGACTGGGAAAACAACCTTTCATCATATTGGGAAAAATCTACATTCTCACTTAAAATTCAAACCACAGGACTAAAGGAAGAGCTGTCTAGAAGGAAAATGCAGTGGGCTAGCAGGAGGAGCAGCAGGACAATTTGTTGAGTCCAAAAACCATAAATGGACACTTAAATGTTTCAATCAGTCTGGATAAATCAGTCTAACCTCCCCTCATTTCCAAGCACATACACACATATACACAACAAAGCACACTCTGCTTTTGCTGATAAAATTGCTGGGTCCAGAAGTTGTGAGAGCTGTGGTGTGCAATTTGTATGGAAATCTTACAAAATCCAAATGCAATAGACTTTGTGATCATCCTAAGAACATTAATATTTTTAATTCAGAGTTTCAGAAGATTGAAAAGGAGATTGTTGTGGCTTCTAGGTCTTTCAGTTTATTGACAAAGGTAAGAGGGGTGTGTGTGTGAGAGAGAGAAAGTTCTTACTTCCTCTCCCTGCTAAGATGGCTGCAGGTGAAGCTGAAGGAGGCTTTGTTCCTTGAGTAAGTTTTCTGAATGTGAGAGTAGAGTTATCTGTCTGTTTAGAGACTGATGCAAAAGTTACTGGGCACGGAGTGGTGGATCCTATGGTGCTATGAGCCAACACCGTGAGCCTTTTTCGTGTGGTTCCTGAAGGTACCTGTGGGGAAGCTGACGGGAACTGCACTAGAGAAGGATTTGAGGTGGAAAGACAGGCAATAGGAGTATGTATGCAAAAGGAAAAAGAGTTTGCTTGCAGCTCCTTGCTGTTAGGGAACAGTTGCAAAAGGAGGCCCTGGATCTGGATGGGGTGGAACAAGGCATGGCATGTCCTCCATTTCAGACTCTGCCTGGGATCTTGAAGAGGGCAGGAACAGAGTTGAGCTTTACCCCTACATTACTGATACAGCCACACTGTGGCAAAGGCAGTTTAGTGGCCACACCTGTGGTCTTCCCATCCCTTGTAAGTGGAAAGGGGATACAGCACTGGGATTTCCTCCGTTGCAGGGGCTTCATTCTCTTTAAGGGACTCCACCCAGGGGATTATTCAGCATCTGAGTTGACCAGAGGGAAAAGTGGCCCACAAGAGGCAGTTTTTAGAATCTGAAGTGGGGTCTTTTGTTTTTCTTGACCCGGAGGTTCCCAGCAACACAAAAGGAAGCCCCCATGCCAAGGAGGGAGCACAAAGGCCTGTCCTGAGTGAGCAACTGAGGAACAGTGACAATAAGGAAGGACCTGAGGTGTCTGTTTCCAGTCAGCAGTTGCAGCCAGTCAGGACTGGGTTTCTGTGGGAACAGTTTGGAAATAGAAACAAGATTAGAGACTGGGGTGATTTGGTGGCCATTCTTTATTCCAATCTGTCTTTAAGCCTGTGACTATTTTCTTTCTCAGTGAAAATATACATGAAATGGATGTTCTACACTGAGTTTCAGGTTATATCAAAGGGTTGCAGCCTCCAGTTAAAGTTTGTGATCAATTTAGGGTTTTAGAGAACTTTTCCAGGTAAATAATATAGTACATCATCTCCCCAGTATATTTTATTTTGGTTCTGAGTGAGGTTACTCTTGGTATCCCAGGCAGCCACACGGTTGTTTTACCTGTGGCTCTATATAGCATTTTTGTGTGGGCTGTTGCATGCACTGTGGCTCTAATGCACACAACACTGAGGACTGCAGGGACCTTGTTAGAAGCAACATGTGTGGGAAAGTTGGACATGTCTATAGGCAGTGCCTGGGGGCTAGTTCAACAGGGAAATCATTGTTCCCAGGCTCCCAAGGACCTTTCCTCCTTCTCTGAGCCAGGGGTCAGAAGATTTAAAGCAGCTGTGCAAGGATTAATTAAAGTCCCATTTTGAGTGGCAGGGCCTCTCTTTTTCTGAGGTAAGGATGGACCCTGTCCTTTACTGGTGCAGGATTGGGAAGGGATCAGGGAGAGGGAGTGGGAACTATTGAAAGCCAGTGTGATACAGATGGGGACACGAGCACTGGTAATGTGGGGGAGACAATTGCCGATGGGGAGGGTGGGAGAGGAAATAGAAACTGGGGATGGAAGATCCACAGGCACAACTGGTTATGCAGGAAGGGATTGGCAGGCTATGGATATAGCAGGCCGCATAGCTGGGGAGCAGGATTTGATGTGCTCAAGGATTTATGGGTTGGAGATTGTGATAAGCCCTCCTGGGGTTATCGATATTTTGGGACTCACTTATGGGAGATTAAGGTGATGAGGTAGAAGAGATGGTGCTGCTGCTGCCCAGAGTGAGTGAGGTGTGGGGTCCCTCTCAACTTCCCGCCTGCTTCCCTCCATCCCACATGGAGGCTGCACTACCTGAGCTGAACCCAAAGGGGGTTGTGACCTAGAAAAGTTTGGGAACCACTGCTCTAGCCAATATGACCATGTAGGGATGTTGTAATGTTCAGTGCAGACAACACCAAAGCTGTATCTTTATCTTAGGGTTAATTTGTTATTTTGCTTTGATATTATGTTTTGTCTTGATTCTGGAGGGGGTGGAGGGATGTATGTGTGGAAATTAAGTCCAGCCTGTGTGTGTGGAGTTGTTATTTGCAGTGTTACAAAAATTAGAAAATGTATTAGATTATATTTTGCAGTGTAGCCAGCCTGTACTATAGAATGGTTCCAATAGCTTCAACATCTGCCAAAGTATGATTTTGTGGATCCGGTGTCACCTTTGGATATGTTTAGCTTTAATCTGTCTCTTTCCACAGCAAAAACAAGAGTAAACCTTCAATAACTGGCATCTCAGAACCCAGAACTTTGAAGCCATTAGACCTTGCATTTCAAAAAGTGCCTTCCCCTCACAGGATTTCAAAGTACTTTACAGACATTAATGAGTTACGACCCACATTATAATAATAATCTTATTAGGTAAGCAATTATTGCTGTATGAATAATAATGAATAATTTGACTGTGGCATCTTTTTCTGTAAAGGGATTCTTATTTTCTCTAATATATTTGTTATTCAAAATGATTCACCAAATACATTTTTCAAATTATTGATTTGTTTAAAATTCTGGCTGTTCTGAATGGTGACATAAGGTCAGATGGTATGATTGGTTGAGTGCAACTTTTCGAATCAGGGTTCCAAAGCAAATGCTTGCATATAAAAATACTAAATTCCCTTTTTGCAAATATTAAGCAAAAATGGCAGAAAAATCACCATTCTAGTGAACATTCTTGCCAGAAAAAAGGGCAAAGATGTTGCTCTGTGGCAGCTGGCAACTAGCTTTAGCACAGTAGCACTGGTCCCAGCTCCCTGGCAGCAGGGCCGGCTCCAGGGTTTTTGCCACCCCAAGCAGTGAAAAGAAAAGAAAAGAAAAGCCGTCATCGTGATCTGGAGCTCTACCGCCGTTGCTTCACTTTTCGGTGGCGATTTGGCAGCTAGTCCTTCGCTCCGAGGGGGAGTGAGGGATCCGCTGCTGAAGACCCGGATGTGCCACCCCTCACCCTTGGCCGCTCCAAGCATCTGCTTGCTGGGCTGGTGCCTGGAGCCGGCCCTGCCTGGCAGCCTGCTCACTATGTCTATCAGCCTTCCAGAGGGATAGCTGTGTTAGTCTGTATCAGCAAAAACAATGTGGTGTCCTTGTGGCACCTTAGATTTAGGCATAAGCTTTCATGGGCTAGAACCCACTTCATCAGATGCATAGAGTGAAAAAAAGTAGGTAGGTATAAATACACAGCACATGAAAAGATGGGAGTTGACCCAAGTGGTGGGTCAGTGCTAACGAGGCCAATTCAATCAGGGTGGATGTGGCCCATTCCCTACAGCTGACAAGAAGGTGTTTTGTTTTGTTTTTTTAGTGACCCAACCACTCCCAGTCTGCAGGGAATTAGAACTGCAGAACTGGAATTAATTTACAAACTTGACACCATCAAATTAGGCCTGAATAAAGACTGGGAGTGGCTGGGTCACTACAAAAAATAATTTTCCCTCTGTTGATACTCACCCCTTCTTGTCAACTGTTGGGAATGGGCCACATCCACCATGATTGAATTGGCCTTGTTAGCACTGATCCACCCTCCCACTTTGGTAAGGCAATTCCCATCTTTTCATGTGCTGTGTATATATATACTGCTTACTGTATTTTTCACTCCATGCATCTGATGAAGTGGGTTATAGCCCATGAAAGCTTATGCCCAAATAAATGTATCAGCCTTCCGTAACCTGCAGGCAGCCAGCTCCATCCCCTGGCTCCTGTGTCTGCAGAAAACAAGAAGCAACCAGTGCTAGAGTAGGCCAGGGAGCCTGCACTCCATCAGAAGCAGAGGGCATCTCAGAGGGAGAATATAATGGTTTCATAGGATGATTTTTCAAATCTGTGAGGAGCTGGTGACTGCTAGAATATTTTCTCTCTATTCTGGTAAATATGGGGTGTGTTTTGTTTGGTTTTTATCTTATTTGCTGTTTTTTCTGGCAACAATTTAAGAAAAAGAGAACTTACAATTCACCCAAATGCATATATGCCACTCCAGCAGCCCCAGGAACTTGGAACAAGTATTGTCCTTGTTGAAATGTCTCATATTGGGAGCTCTAGGTTTAATAACCCCTCTGCATTCTGCAAGAAATCAAAGTACCTAGGCAGGTCAGGGTCCTATGCACAGCATAGTGGATCTTATGCAGAGCACATATGTTAGCCACGCAGGCTGGGATTTCTATATACCAATGTAACAGCATTCAACTATTTTCAGTAGAACATCACACCACTAACCAAGATGTTATACCAGGACAAAGACTGTGTATAGACCAGGTCTTAGGATCCTTTGGAAATTAATCTTCATAGGCAGAAACAGTAGGCCCATGTTGGCTGTTTAGTCCAGACCTTCCACTATTGGCACAGCCTGGATGATTGGGACCTGAAGATTTTGCCTCTCAGCCTCAGTGTTTTCAATTTGGATATGAAGAAGTGAGCCCTTATATTTGGGTTTTACTCCATTTCCCAGGACTTGGGCCTGAAACTGTGAATTTTTGCGTAGAGAAATACTTAGGTCGCAATTGTTCTAAAACCACCCCACCTCCTCCAAAAGACTTCTATCGCGCTTGGTTTGGGGGAAGTCATATGTATAGGGGCTGCATGTTTTCTGTGTCTAGGATACCATTTGCCTTAAGCTAGCCCTTGTTTCCCAAACTACAGTACCATTGTTCTTTTCATCATTAAAATAACTGACAACAAAAATAATTTTGTGAGCAATACTTCTTCTGTTGTGTACAGTATTTGCTCTAGAAATTGTTAATTGTAGCTTATGTATGGCAGTCTTTGTATTTATCACGCACGGTTTAAAAACAAGGATGCAGTACCAGGAATCCGACTACAGAATAATCAGTTTTTCTTTATTTATTCATTAATGAGCTCAGAAATACCTCAGATGCTGTTTCTCAGTGGTTTACGTTGCACAATACTCACTTGTGGGTCATACAAGTGCAGATGCTGGTTTATAAAAAAGCAAAGCAAAGGTAAGAAAAAGATGAGACTCCCTGAGAGTGAGGCAGTTTCTATAAAAAGAAGGAAAAGGGGGGAAACTTTCCTAAGTGAAGCCCTACAGTGCAAATTGGGATATTGTAATTAGCTGATGATTAATTGATAGGTTGAGTTTTGCTGCAGTTCTGATAATACTGTTTTCATTTGAAGTTTGTCCAAATCCAAATGTAGTGAGTTTTGCATAGAGTTGCCAGGTGCCCAGTTTTTGACTGAGGCACCTGGTGGAAAAGGGACGCTGGTGGCTCCAGTCAGCAGTGCTGACCGAGCCATTTAAAGTCCGGTTGGCAGCGTAGTAGGGCTGGCAGGCTCCCTGCCTGGCTCTGCGCGGTTCCCGGGAAATGGCCAGCATGTGCCTCCAGCTCCTAGGCAGAGGGGCATCCCCGGGGACTCTGAGCACTGCCCCTGCCCGCAGGTACCACCCTGAGCACTGGCTCCTCAGCTCCCATTGGCTGGGAACTGAGGCCAATGGGAGCTGCGGGGGTGGCATCTGTGGGTGGGGGCAGCATGCAGAGCCCCCAGTTGTCCCTGGGCCTACGAGCTGGAGGGACATGCTGCCGCTTTCCAGAAGCTGTCTGAGGTCAGCAGCACTGCCCAGAGCCTGCATCCCGAGCCCCCTCCTGTCCCTCAACCCCCTGCCCGAGCTTGGAACCCCCTCCCACACCCGAAGTCCCTCCTGGAGCCTGCACCTCATCCCATACCCCAACCTCCTGCCCAAGCCTGGAGCCCCCTTCTGCACCCTAAGCCCCTCATTTCTAGCCCCCCCAGAGCCCACACCTCCAGCACAGAGCCCATAACCCCTCCCACACCCCTGCCTCAGTCCTGACCCCCCTCCCAAACTCTGAACTCCTCAGCCCCACCCTCAGTCCCCTCCTGCACCCCAAACTCCTCATGCCCATATCCCCAGCCAGAGCTCTCACCCTCTCCTGTACCCCAACCCCTGCCCCAACCCGGTGAAAATGAGCGAGTGAGCGAGGGTGGGGGATAGTGAGCAGCAGAAGGAGGAGGGATGGAGTGAGCAGTGGGCAGGACCTTGGAGAAGGAGTGGGGCAGGGGGCAGGGCAAGGGCATTTGGTTTTCTACAATTAGTAAGTTGGCAACCCTAGCTTTGCACTATCTGCAGTCTCTTGGGTATAACCCCAGTTTCCCTTCCCTCTAATCACTACATATGCCCCTAGTATCTATTAGTCTTCTCTGTGTGTGACTTCTTCAACAGCACTTCTGCCCTCCCTTCCAGCCACTTCTCACATCCTTCCACAAAATTGTCCTCATAGTTCTTTTAGACACCACCAATCTGAGAGACGTGGAAAATCTTGCAGTTTTGTTCCCCAATTCCTTCTAAGGCCCTCAAACACGACAAATCCCTTTTCCACTGACCTATACATTTCCACCCCTACAACCTCAACATTCCATGGACCCACCTCCCTCTGACCACCATTAATAATCTCCCAGTTAACAGACTTTAGGCTTCTGTAGAGAATTAGCTATCGACTTCTAGCTACTCCCTGTCTCAACTGTCCACTGATTAGTTCTGGTCACATTCAGAACGAATCTCAGATAAAAAAATTAACCACCTAAACCCGGCGCATCCCTGCCAATTACCATTCCATCAACCGCATTCATTTTTCTCTGCCATTGCCCACCAGTGAATAACTGCACAGATATTGTGAATTAGAGTTTCAGGTGTGTTATTCAGTGCCCCAAGACATGGCAGAACCACTCTTTGGCCTAGGTAGTACAAAACTACTGAGCTGACAACTGCCAGAATAGCAGAGAAAATACATGGCAAATGTCTCTCCTTCCTTATCAAGGCAGATGCTCTGGTGTCTGAAAGAGGCCAAAAGCCAGCTGTCCATAAGTCTGGCTATGCAGTTTGGAAGCCAACAAATACCAAATGCGGACACTAGAGGAGCAGAATAATGAAAAGTGCTCCATTGTCTCCTTTGATCCAGAGCTGGCTTCCTGGGGGCACCTCCCTCGTAGTTTACTTCTAACGTACAACTTACCATGAAATACCCGCCACCATATATCACTGTACTTGAAGGGAACTCTGTTATTTTGAAGGTACAACAATGCCCCAGAGAGACAATCATCTGGATCAATGGTTCCCAAAGTTTTCCAGGTCATGACCCCTTTTGGGCTCACTTCTGGTAACATGACCCGCATGTTGGAAGATGGCGGGAAGGAGGAGGTTTGAAAGGAAGCCTTCCCCACACTCACCCTCCAGGTGTCAGTGGTTCCTGTGTTTTGTGGGGAGGGGAGTTGAGAGGGAGCCAACCCTGCTCTGACTCAAGGAAGCGGCAGCTCCTGTGTGCCACAGGGCTGGGCCCACCTCCCTGCTGTGGGCATTGCAACCTGGCACACATTGTTGCAGCACCATTCAGATTTGGGCCATCTTCCCCTAGGGAGATGGAGGGGCAGATGGCCCAAACATCTTGTGACCCCCTTGTGATGAAGTGGGAATGTTCTTAATGTTTTCTCCGAATACTGTGTGGGTGCCTCAGTTTCCCCTATGCCTTTCTTAAGTATCTATGTGGTGGGATAAGGGTCTGTGATTTTGCAGAGCCCTAGGCAGGTGTGTTGTGGTCTGCAAAGAGAATGGCCACCACCCTGTCTCCTGGCAACTGATGGCCTGGGCCCCTCCCCTGCAAAGGTGCCAACTGAAGGTGTTGGAGAACAAAGAGATCAGATGGTCTCCTGGCCCCGAAAAGAGACAAGGGTGAGAGGAGGGGTTGGAAGGGATGTCAGTTTAGAGCTGGCTGGGGAAACAGAGGGAGGCCCAGAACTGGGGTCTGGGCTCCCTAACCATCCAAGATGGACCTGACTGAGGAGTTCTGTTCTCTGTACCTACAAGCTGTTTTAGACTGTGTTCCTGTTGTCTAATAAACCTTCTGTTTTACTGGCTGGCTGAGAGTCACGTCTGACTGCAGATTTGGGGTGCAGGGCCCTTTGGCTTCCCCAGGAGCCCCGCCTGTCCGGATTCGCTGTAGGAAGTGCATGGTATGAAAAGGGGATGCTGAATGCTCCAAAGTCAGACCCAGGAAGGTCGAAGCTGTGTAAGCTTCTTGCCCTGGAGACAGTATGCTCAGAGAGAGAAGGCTTCCACAGAGTCCTTAATGGCTTTGTATGGAATAGTCCTAGAGCATCGCCCGATGACTCCGTGACACAACCTGGTTCCCATTGCAACCTCCAACCCACAGTTTGGGACACACTGGACTAGAGAATTCAATCACTATTGGATGTTGGAAATCCTTTGGTGGAGGAATGCAGTACCCAGTGCAATTTGTGGTTAACAGTGGGGAAAAAAATAGCAATATAAATACCAAGAATGAACTTTTTTCATGTGTTTGGTTACAGATAGTCATTTATATCTGTAAAGTATATACAATTAGGACCTTAACAATTATGCTTAATAATCATTTATTTGTGGTTGGTATATTTCATTCATCACCCACTATGGATTTGTTTGCTACAGCATTTGAACTAAGTTTTCATCTGTTCTCTATTCCAAATATTAGAGGGGTAGCCGTCTTAGTCTGGATCTGTAAAAAGCAACAAGGAGCCCTGTGGCACCTTATAGACTAACCGATGTATTGGAGCATAAGCTTTCCTGGGTGAATACCCACTTCATCAGACGCATGCAAAAGCTTATGCTCCAATACATCTGTTAGCCACAGGACTCTTTGTTGCTTATTCCAAATATTGACAGTTATCTTTGCTTATATTTTGTAATCACAAAATGGTTCTTTTTTATGGCAATACTCTAATATTTTCAAAACTCAGCCTCCAATGAGGAAGAAAAACACATCAGTACTTTCCAGAGTTGCCATCTAATTTGTTACATTCTGACCTGTTTCAGACTTGTGAATATTATAAATAGGGTCAGCAATGCAATTTGAAGTAACAGATTAATTGCACTTCTTCTGTCAAGTTGCATGAAGCATAGGGGCACACATTCAATGTCCTTGTAGAGGAAATGATGAACTGTTGATTTGAGTTCTTCAGTTAATAATCAGAAACCGCAGAATAGCATGATTTGTAACAGCAGAAACGACATCAATTCATGAGTCAATCTGAAAAGCGCTGAAACTGTTTTCATTTGGTATCCCCTTTTCTTGGCATTTTATCAGATGACATGGTAGTTTTTCAACAAACTTGGAACAGACATCAATTCCAAAACCTGACATAAAAAATTACAGCCACATGTTCTCTCCGTTGATCCACAGGTAACACAATCAATATGTAAAATCTGCAGGATATGTAGTATCTGCAGTTCATTCAATTTTCTCCCTTTGTTCCCTGGTTTCATACAAGTGCACAAGATTATACTGAGGAGCAAGTGTTGTCAATATGACCAAACTGAAAGGGTGGAATAAACTCTCTCCGGGGCCATTTTTTAGGAAGTTAATGGATTCTAAAAGAGAGTGTTAATTTTACACAATATGAAAAAATATGTATTGGAAATGAAGAGAAATGTAAAGGATTCTTGTAAAGAAATTAATTTAATGTTAGTTACTAGAACACAGATGTTTTTTATGCCATACCTATACAACCATTTCACTAAATTCAGATAGCTAATTAACCAGCATCTGTTTCTTGTTCAGCAATAAAATGATTCATTGGAACCATTTGCAGAAACAAGTACATTTATATTAAAAAATGTATCCAACCTTTCTGTCTTTTCCCAAAATTAGTTAAAGTGGTGACTGAGTGGTCCAAACCTAAAGAAATGTCCCAGAGAATGTTGTAAGCTTGTTTCTTATTCCAGCCCTGAGCCATGTTTTAGCACACTGTGTAAGAGGTATCTCATGAGCCAATAGAAATTCTTAAAATTAAGGAAAGCAAAGTGAGTAATGCAAAATATTCTCTGTGACTATTCATTTGAATGATAAATTAATTCACTCTGGCTAAGTTCCATTTCTTTCTAGGTTTGCTTTCCACAGACATTCCAGTAATGCAGTACACTGGCTCATGGAAAGCAAATTTTAAGTGAATTTTTGTATTTGTGCTTATTGGATTGGAACTCTTATCCAATCAGTGAACAGAAACAATTCCGTGTAATTTAACTGACCCATCTCAACTAAGCAATAAAGCTTGAATTAGGAATATTCTTAATTGATCAATTGAGAACAAAATTCAGTTATTGGTTCAATATGTTCAAGGCAACAATGCAAGCAGAAAAGGCATACATTTATCAAATAAAATGCTACAAATTATTTGCTCTGCTCTAAATTAAGACTGTTTTCTACGTCTTTGCTAATCTGGGGGTAGGAGAACAAGAGGAACAAGAGGAAATGACAGAAAAATTGTGGATACATTGTCAGACTCAATAAATGAGAGAATCAAAGTCAAGCACAAAACAATAAAATGATAGATCTTCAAATTACCTAATTGTTCAAATTATCAATGATTGTTTAAATATTTCTGCACTTTTCCAAACTCCCTTATGGGAGCCACATAAGAATTGCCTCTCTATATATAATCAAATCAAAATCTGTATTATGACCACTGATTGAATTTGAGCAAGAATAAATGTTCCGGGAGACACTGTCCTTGTTAGGTGAATAGTGATTGGGTGAATTCAAAGCCTTTGAAAGTTTCATTTGAATAATATTCCAAAATCTGGGTTGCTTCTCTAATGCATCTCTAGACGTCAAAACTCTTTGGTCTGCAGCCCTGAAATACAAATCTCACAAAAAAATAGGTTTTGGCAAGATTTACAGTACTCCCATTGCTGGTAAGACTGGAAATACCCCAGAAAGGAGAAACATCTGAGAGCTGCAGGAAGCCATGAGCTGTCTGTTTTTAATACTATAATGAAGAGAAGGGGAAAGGATTGTAACAGCTTCCTCCTCGCCCTTCAGATACCGTCTGTGTACAAAGATGGTGGTACCAAGGGCAGCCCGTTTGGTGAAATATGGATTTGTAAATGCCTTCCCTTGAGATAAGATCATCTGTCTTGGGCAGGAAGGCTGTATGTGAATCGAGGAGTGGAGCTCTGGACAGGCTAACATTAGGGCACTAGAAATTAAAGGGCTTTCATTTTGCATGGCAGTTTGAAAAGAGAAGCCAGGAGAGTAGAATTTGGTGAAGCCTTTGGGAGATTGGGATCCTGTTCCTAGTAACCACATAGCATATTATGAATAGAGATGGGCTCACGCTGCAGAAATTAAGGTCTGTATTTCAAACATGATAATTTGCCGGCTGTTCAGATCTGGAGTTCTGGTGCAGGTCATTATTCATTACACAGATAGAACAATGATTATTTCTTTTTGGCTTCCATGGTTTACATATACATTTGGACTGTTTGTTGTTTTGGTTTCTGTTTACAGGTGGACCTATGCTGCAAAGTTTGGGGATGTACAGAGGCAGGGTTTTTTCTGCAGTCACCTTCTATGATTCAGATGCCACTGCATCCCTCATGACTTCTTTAGTCTGCTCCTTCTGGGGTCTCTTTAATGGCAGGATCCTCACAGGAGTGCCTGTCTCCTGGGACAGTAGGTCCTTGGCTGACCTGTCAGACTCCACTGCCTGCTTTTGGCCACCATGCTAAGAAAGGTGGTAGGGAAATAAGAGATAGAGTAGGAAGGAGGCTAGCTCTGTTATGGGTCTCTGTATAGACAGGGACCTGGACAAAGCAGTAGTGACTGGGGTGGGTGAGGAATGTCTCTCTCTAAGATAGGCATGAAAGACAACTAAAAAGTGTCTAGAGAGAGTGGAAGAAATCCAAGAACAGGTGAGATCATTTATTTTGGGGATTTTGTTGGAGAGATGTTTGAGGAAGGGAGCAGGGGAAAGGGTGTTACCCTGGGCATAGAAGTAGTGCTTGCAAGGAAACCTAGGATAACTCTCTACTTCCCTTTAGGGTCCCAGAGTTGGGGCTTCCAGTACAGAGTGAAGAAGTGCTCTGGCCCAGAGAAGGTAAAGAATGTCTGGTGGGAACCATTATTTGTTTTGACTTTTTTTTGGACTTTCCTAATTTATACGGAGAGCTAAATTTTATACTAACTTACCAGCTGAAAGGGAAATTGAGGAACAGTTGAAAGGCAGTACCAAGGCAAAGGTGTTGCTAGAGAGGAAAGCCACACTGTGATAATGGTGCATGAAATAAATAGCTTTATTTTGTAAATGATGGGGTCTAAATTAGCTGTTACCCCTCAAGAAAGAGATCTTGGAGTCATTATGGAGAGTTCTCTGAAAACAGCCACTCAATGTGCAGCGGCAGTCAAAAAAGTGACCAGAATGTTGGCAATCATTAAGAAAAGGATAGATAATAAGACAGAAAATATCATATGGCCTCTATATAAATCCATGGTACGCCTACATCTTGAATACTGCATGCAGATGTGGTCGCCCCATCTCAAAAATATATATTGGAAAAGGTTCAGAAAAGGGCAACAAAAATAAGGGGTATGGAACAACTTCAGTATGTGGAGAGATTAATAAGACTGGGACTTTTCAGCTGGGAAAAGAGACAACTAAAAGGGGTATGATAGAGATCTATAAAATCATGACTGGTGTGGAGAAAGTAAATAAGGAAGTGTTATCTACTCCTTCTCATAACACAAGAACTAGGGGTCGCCAAATGAAATTAATAGGCAGCAGGTTAAAAACAAACAAAAGCAAGTATTTCTTCACACAACACAGCCAACCTTTGGAACTCTTTGCCAGAGGATGTTGTGAAGGCCAAGACTATAACAGGGTTCAAAAAAAACCCCTAGATATGTTCATGGAGGATAGGTCCATCAATGGCTATTAGTCAGGATGGGCAAGGATGGCATCCCTAGAAGCCTCTGTTTGCCAGAATCTGGGAATGGGTGACAGGTGATGGATCACTTGATGATGACATGTTCTGTTCATTCCCTCTGGGGCACTTGGCGTTGACCACTGTTGGAAGACAGGATACTGGGCTACATGGACCTTTGGTCCAACCCAGTATAGCTGTTCTTACGTTCCAGATTCGAAAGGGACAACTATACAGGGTTGAGAGAAGAGTGTCTGAGCCACTACTAAGCCATAGGTGAAATACTGTTGATATACAATATCATGGTGTTAGTTTTGCAAAATGTGCTTTTTCACTTCTTCACACTTTTATATAGGACATAAGTACTTTTGTCAAAAGTACAGTATAAAGTATAAATTGTAAGAAATCTAGATAAAATTAGTTAGACAGAATTATTATGCTATGTAGCTTAATAGGCCCCATTCAGTGATCATATTATCTGCAATGTTTTGAGGGGAAAAACAGAAGAAAAGGACCCGAGGATGATTTTTCTACTTGTACATGTTTACGAAAGTGGCTAGATTAGATTAAAAAAAGAAAACACATTTACTTCAGTTGCAGCTGCAGGTACTCAGTTTAAAAAACCAGGCTATTTTTATGTAGGTGCCTAACTTTAGGCACCCAAATTTCAATTTTTGGACTAAGGGCGCGATCCTGTAATCTATTGAATGTCCTCACTTCCACTGACTAAATGGAAATTATCTGAAGGTGGTAAACACCATTCATGATACAGTCCTAGCTGATTTATAGAAAGTCACACAGGGAGTCAGTATCAGAGGGGTAGCCGAGCTATATTATAATAGTGGGAATAGAACCAAGATGACCTCTTTGTTTGTTTTCTCCCAGTCTTGAGCCCCACTCACTTGGGCATATTTCCTCATGTGGAGCACAGGTGGTATTGTGATGTTTCAAACATCATGACAGCAAATGTTGTGATACCATGATTCAGGTCAAGTTTGAGAAATTTTGTGGTTAAAACCTATATCATAACCCAGACTACTAATTACCCTAACATTGTCTAAAACATTCCTGTCTAACACACTGTTTTTAAAGAGCAGAGAGGTGGCTTTATAACTTTTGAAAATTCCTTCAAAACTCTCTCAAATGAAAGCAACTTTTTGTGCCAATTTTTATAGCAATCTTGTTTAATTTTCTTGCTCTCTCACTGAAGTCTAAGAGATGACAAGCTCACTTTGACAGGGTTTTAATTAGTTTCCATATGTGATCTATTTGTACCATGTGGCTCTGAGATTTTCTTTGTGGATGGAAAAAAAAGGCAATTCAAACTGTTTCAATTATTTACCTGCATCAGTTCTAATGTTCCCAAAACAGATGGCTTTGACACTTTTTGTTTTTGTTTCGTGTCTTTTGGATTTTTTTTCTGTCATTCCAGCTTGTTTAGATAGACTATTTTTCTCTCTGAGCAGTTGTATTAGAAGAAGAAACAAAGATAGACAGGAGGTCAACTGAAGGATTTTCGGCTGTTAAACTCAATTACAAGCAATGAAATGAATTTAAAAATGTCTTTCCTGAAGGGTAAATGTATGCTGTTCTCTGATATCTGACATGACAGTGCTTGAAGGTCCTTTTTGAGATGAACTGAGCTCTAATTTTTTTATTATTATTATTGTGTGTGTGTGTATGTTTTGCTTCAGCTGCTGTCAATTTTCATGGGTGCACTAAAAAAAAAATACTGTCAAGTATAAATCACTTGCTAGATTCCCATGATGAGCTGTTCATCTGACAGGAGCAATTTATTTACAACACACAATGTACAAAAATGTTTTATTCAAAGTTGCAACAATATTAAACAGCAAAATGAAACATTGACGGACAATTTGGTTTACATTGAAAGGAAAACAAAAACCCAATACCCCAACTATTCTCAAGGAAAGTTGATTGATTGTTTTATTTTAAAAATAAATAAATACAAAGGAAGATGTTTTCCTTTTCAAGTCCTTTCTGTGAGTCACTCTTA
The DNA here is from genome assembly GCF_020497125.1 of Mauremys mutica. Taxonomy (NCBI): domain Eukaryota; kingdom Metazoa; phylum Chordata; order Testudines; family Geoemydidae; genus Mauremys; species Mauremys mutica. The sequence goes on from NC_059072.1 coordinate 60,149,267, forward strand.
GTTAGGGTATATGTTTGGGAGCTGACACATTCCCAATTATGTAATTATCTACTTTGCTCAGTCTTTGGAGTGGCAGTTTTTTTTAAGCTGCTCATTATACTATTTTTGAGTAAGCACAAGAAAATATTTACATCTCTGTGTTGAATTAATAATTAGAGTTATTCAGAGCTTCTTCTAAAACCATATTTATTAGTTACAATTAACATTTTAGGGATCTAATCTATGATCAATGTAAAGAATATTTTACAAGGACAGATCTATAATAACAAGTATAGTGTATACTGTCTATAGAGAGATCCTGTATTTGCAGATAACTGGGCTCCATAATTTAAACCTTGATAAGAAAAGCACTTAAGTATATAGTGCTTTTCAAGACAGTGCTTAAAGCATGTTCAGAGAGGGTAGACCATCCTATCTGACCTCCTGTATAACACAGACCATATAATTTCACTCATGCTTATATTGAGACCAATAACTTGTCTTTGACTATAGCTAATCTTCTAGAAAGATATCTAGTCTTGATCTACGGATCCAAGAGATGGAGAGAGAGTCCATTACTTGGAAACTTCTTAACTTGAAGTCAAGTATTAATCGATGGGATTTAATCATGCACTTAATGTTAGGGAAATATTGAATATTACCTTTCTGAATATAGATGCTTTCCTGAATCAAGGCCTTAAGTTTTAAGTATTTGCATAATTGTTTGAAGGATCTAAACTTTAATTGAGGGCCTGAGGGCTCAATCCTGCTCCCACTAACATCAGTGGCAAAACTCCTACTTACTAGAATGAGAACAGGGTTAGGACCCATGGAAATATAGTAAGATAAGGAGAACTCAGAATATTGAGAGAGTGAGGAAAGCAAACTGAGGAGAACTGTGACTCAGGGCCAATGAAACTATCATTCTGAGGGCCTCTTTTCAACTGTTATTGGAACGTTCTTATAGAAGATCATGAGTATTTTTAAGCCAACATCATGATTTTGGGGAATCTGACTTGTAATTTTTGAATGTTTCAGACTGGCAATACTGGATTCATTCCTAGTTTCCCTGAGGACCTGGTAAATACAAACACCTTTTCTTCTTATGTGGCTAAAAGTTATAAGCAGGTTGGGGGATGGGGGGAGAACCACCTCTACATCCTCCTCTGACTGGTTTATGTGAATTTAGCTGTAGCATGGATTGGGCCCTGCAGACTACATAGATAGGGAATGCCTGGTGTTTTGAATCCTGCTGGGGCTTACCCATCAGTAGGCATTGAGCTTTTGGGCAGCTGTTCAAAGGCTGTTCAAATTTAGGTTTCTTGGGAACTTTACTGATGGAAGCTTAGCGTAGGCACCTATAGGGTTACTTCATGTCACTTCATGTGTCTGTCCCCTCTGTGAATCCCACCCCAAAGTCCTATCAGTTATGTTTGGAACACCTTGAAAATGCTGCCTTCTGTGAATTGCACACTTTCTAACAAACCACTGCACCACTTCAGAAAGAAGTTGTAACTTACTAGTAGCAACCTCTTCATTCACAGTCCACGAAACATGCCAAACATTCACAGGATTGGAAATTAGGCTTTTCCTGAAAAATGTTAAAGAGAAAAGCAGAGATTTTGTGTACATGACAGTTAAAGCTGTCAATTCCACTGACTGAGTTTGTTTTTCTCCTCCTCTTTCATTTCAGAGCACAGTGAAGGGAAGTTAATGAGAGAGCCATTTCTGTGGCTTTCATGACAAGGAGTTTCCAAAGCTGTTGGCAGGGCTTGATCCTTAGTCCATTGAATTCTGCAGGAGTTTTGCCATTAACTTCAATGGGAGCAGGAGTGTGCCCTTAGTAAAAGATTTATTTGCCTGCTTGTGTTCAAGTATTTCCGTGATGATGATGATAAAAATAATAGCCAAGAATCATTGGTATGACAATACCTAGATGACTGAGCAAATTAGGATCAATTATAGTTTGAATTGAAGAAAATGTGATGTTAGAAATAAAAAATAAAAGCTTGGTAGAATGTGTAAAAAAAAAAAAATTCCCATCTAATTAATATTATTAGTTTTACTGTGGTAGTGCCCAAAAGTCCCAATAAGGATCAGGGCCAATGTGCTAGGTTTAAACGTAGGAATAAGGTCCCTGACCATTGTAAGGTAATAAGGACTCTGTGAGAGGCTGGGAAGAGGGATACAGTCAGAATCTCTGCAGGACTGATTCTCTGATGTTGATAAGCCTATGAGAAGGGAGGCTGACAGGGAACTAATGGAGACTTCCTGATTCTTGGGCACCTGTCTTTGGCATATGTTTAAATTTACAGAGGGGCAGCTTTAACATGTCACTGTGACTGGCAGGAAGTCTCTCAGGGATCCAAGGCCAGCTGGCAGTTGGCTGCAGTGGAGTCTCACCTTGCTATGCCTCCTGATCTCCCCTCCCCTTCCTACCTCCAACTTGCTACCTGCCTCCCCTTATGCCAATCAGTAGAGTTCCTAGTGCTGGCACTGGCAGGCGACAAAAACATTACAGGAGGTAGCGGAGTCACCTCTTCCAGGTTTATGTCAATGGAGATACGCCCAACACAGTGGAAATTCTCCAGGCAATTCTCCAGCTGTTTTAAGATCCCATTGTGCCATGTAAACAGCACAAAATGAATTTAGTGGACTGAAGAATTCAGCCTTACATATTTTAGATATACATGTATGAACATTTTTAATTTATAAGTTGATATAACTAGCAAATGTATCCTTCAATGTGTCCTTGATTGGTTGGCTAACTTTGTGTAGGTGTCACCAAAAATGTGGGTTGTGAAGAGGGTTTGGAAAGAGTAGAAATTAGTGGCCTTAAGTTCCTGGAGAGTGTTCCCCAGGGGAGTGGGAGAGTAAAGTGTGTCAGTAAAGATGGCTGTGGGAAATGTGTACAATGCTAGTGTCAGTGGTACAACAGAGATCGGGTGGGAGAGATTCTCAGAAAGAGATGTGCTGATCGGTAATTGATTTTCTTTTCTTTTTTTTAAATCTAATACTGAACATCTTTGTCTCGGATACTTAGTGAAAAATTAAAGGCAGTTACATGATCAGAAAACTGTCATTTCCTCAAGAAATGCAGTTCTCACAAACAAACAAATACACAAACATTTTCTTCCACGCTGGCAAATACCAGTTAAGGCATTCATAAAAATGGAACTTTGCCAAGAGGGTGGAATTTCACCAGAATTTACTGCAAAAGTCTGCATTTCCTGGTGAAAATTGCAACATCTTACTCTCAACAAAATTCAAGAAGTTTCCCCAAAGTATTGGTGGTTTTGTCCCATATGTAAATACTCAGAGTGACAATTAGAATTCCTTGCAAACACTGTGCATTCTTGTCTTTTCATTTGGAAGATCATCAGAATATAAGGGTAAAGGGATTTTTTTTCTTAATGGTATAGGTTTGGTAATTTTAAAGGAAGATTTGTGTAGTAATTCAGAGCCTGATCCAAAGCCTATTCAAGTTAATAAAAAAAGTCCCATTGACTTAAGTAGGTTTTCCACTCGGGCCTAGTGCTCATGGAAGGTGTCAAGCTGATAACTCAGGAAGCAGGCCTGTATGTATAAATGTATCTCAGTAGGGTACTTTTATAACCCCTATTTCTTTAGTGACTAAGCACCTCATAATATTTATCATTGCAACACCCTTTTGAGGTAGGGAAGTACTGTTTTACAGCGGAGACCTGAAGTAGACTAAGTAACTTGCCCAAAGTAACAGAGAAGGGAATTGAACCCAGATTTCCACAGTGGTAAGTTAATGGCCATTGTGATGGGTTGGATCACAGAACCGCCCCCTGGGGAGCTGCCACCCGATGTGCCAAGACTACTTCTACCCCTGCCTTCCCTGCCAGCTCGGGACCCCAGCACCCTGTCCTGCTGAGCCAGACACTCCTGTCTGCTCCAACAAAGACTCAAGGTCTGAATTACTTGCCCCAAAGCTGCAGGTTTACCTGAAAGCAGCGAACGGAAGTGTTCCTGTCTTTAACACTCAGATGCCCAACTCCCAATGGGGTCTAAACCCAAATAAATCCATTTTACCCTGTATAAAGCTTATACAGGGTAAACTCATACATTGTTTGCCCTCTATAACACTGATAGAAAGATATGCACAGTTGTTTTCTCCCCCAGGTATTAATACATACTCTGAGTTAATTAATAAGTAAAAAGTGATTTTATTAAATACAGAAAGTAGGATTTAAGTGGTTCCAAGTAGTAACAGACAGAACAAAGTAAGTCACCAAGCAAAATAAAATAAAATGCACAAATCTATGTCTAATCAAACTGAATACAGATAATCTCACCCACAGAGATGCTTCAGTAAGTTTTTTCCGCAGACTGGACACCTTCCAGGCCTGGGCACAATTCTTTCCCCTGGTACAGCTCTTGTTCCAGCTCAGGTGATAGCTAGGGCATTCTTCATGATGGCTCCTCTCCTTTGTTCTCTTCCACCCATGTATATAACTTTTCAATAAGGCGGGAATCCTTTTCCCTCTCTGGGTTCCCACCCCCTCCCTCTCAATGGAAAGACACCAGGTTAAAGATGGATTCCAGTTCAGATGACACGATCACATGTCACTGCAAAACTTCATTACCCACTTGCCAGCACACACATATACAGGAAGATTTATAGGTAAAATACACCCATCTGCATACAATTGTCCTGGTTAATGGGAGTCATCAAGATTCCAAACCACCATTAATGGCCCACACTTTGCATAATTACAATAGGCCCTCAGTTATATTTCATATTTCTAGTTTCAGTTACAAGAATGGTACATTTGTACAAATAGGATGATCACACTCAGTAGATTATAAGCTTTGTAATGATACCTTACAAGAGACCTTTTGCATGGAGCATATTCCAGTTATATATTATTCACTCATTAGCATATTTTTTTATAAAACCATATAGACTGCAACGTCACACCCGTAACTACTGGACTATCCTTACTCTGGGTATATGTGCCTGTATCTTTCTCTCTCACACACACATTCACACTGACTGTTAACATGGAGAATAATCCGAAGTGTCTCATGCCCCAATCTGTAATATGCCTTAGTGAATAACCTGAGCATATGGAAGAGTAGACCGTCTTCTGCTCTTAACTGGACTGAGGAGGAGACTAGCAGCACATTCTCTAGAAGTTGTCAGGGAACTGGAAGGGGAGCAGCTCTTCTATGCTCTCCGTTAAAGAAGGTGGATGTGTGGTGTGTAGTTGCTGGTGAGTATTTGTTTCAGGTTGGGGGGCTGTCTGTAAGCAAGGACTGGTCTGTCTCCCAAGGTCTGTGAGAGTGAGGGATCATCCTTCATGATAGATCTAAGGTTGTAGATCCTTAATAATGTGCTGGAGAGGTTTTAGTTGGGAGCTGTAGGTGACAGCTAGTGGTGTTCTGTTACTTCCTTTGTTGGGCCTGTCTTGTAGTAGGCGACTTCTGGGTACCCTTCTGGCTCTGTTAAATAAACAAATACTCACCAACAACTACACACCACACAACAAAAACACCAACCCAGGAACCAAACCCTGCAACAAACCCCGGTGCCAACTCTGTTCACATATCTATTCAAAGGACCTAAGGCATATTATAGATTGGGATATGAGACACTTTGGATTATTCTCCATGTTAACAGTCAGTGTGAATGTGTGTGTAAGTGTGAGTGAGAGAGAGAGATTCAGGCACATATACCCAATGTGGCAAAGTACCTTCTAATCCTCAGCAGGCTCAGTCCTTTTTAGCCTTGGAGGCACAGGCTTGGGCAAGACAAATCCTTACAGGTAGCACAGGGTCCGGCTATTCCTTTCCTCAGTCAGTCCCTTGTGCTTGTTTTCCTTCCCTTCTGGGGAGGGAGTGCAGCCTTCCTTCCTGGAAGGGTTCAGTGTCTTGCTGCACCCAGTCTACTGGCAGCTTCCCTACTTTTCTCACTCTCACATTTCTCTCCTTCCACGCAGGGGAGGGTTTAAAAAGGTCTCAAGCAGTTGGAGCCAGCTGAACCTAATTAGTTCCCTAGTAACCCCTTTTCCAGCTGAACCTTATTTCCCTGTGGTTATCTCCCCTCAGTGGATAGGGAGAGGCCTTTTAACCCCCTGTGACTAATTACTACCCCCCCCCACCTGCTTTTGTAGCTGTTTATCCTGGGTTTACCACACCAGAGTAAGGATAGTCCAGTAGTTAAGGTGCCACAAGTACTCAAAAATTATTTGTCCTCCCTTCGTACTCTGCTGTTAATTGACTTTTCTCGTTAGACTGACCTCACAGTTGGTAAGGCAACCCCCATCCTTTCATGTATTTATACCTGCTCCTATATTTTCAACTCCATGCATGTGATGAAGTGGGTTCTAGCCCACAAAAGCTTATGCCCAAATAAATTTGTTAGTCTCTAAGGGTATGTCTGCATCAGGAAGTTAGGTCGAATTTATAGAAGTTGATCTTTAGAAAGACGTTTCAGCCTTCTGTTACTTGGGCAGCCCTCTGGGGTGGAGTGGTTGGGTGCCCGGAGGCCCTCCCATGTTCTTGGGCGTCTGGGTGAGGAGGCTATGGAACTTGGGGACGATGGTGGGCAGCGGTCTGTGCTCCTGCTGCCTTTCCTGCAGCTCCACCAGACGCTGGAGCATATTAGTTTGATCCCCCAATAGCTTCAGCATTGCATCCTGCCTCCTCTCATCGTACTGCCGCCAGCTCTCATCTTGCTCCCACCACCTCTCAGTTTGCTTGTTCCACCTGTCCTCGCATTCATTTTCTGCTTTCCTGGACTCTGACATTGTTTGCCTCCACACATTCTGCTGAGCTCATTCAGTGCGGGAGGACTGCATGAGCTCAAAGAACATTTAATTGTGAGAGCATTTTTTTTCGCCTTCTTATCTGTGCCAGCTTCTGGGATGGAGATGATGGGGGAGCGTTGAAACATTTGCAGCTGCGGGAGGAGAAAAAGACACATTTAAAAAGACATATTTTAGAGAACAATGGGTAGACTCTTTCTCGGTGAACCAAGCTGTTAACATTATGTAGCACATGTTCTCTCAGTACAAGGTCGCATTTTGCCTCTTATATTGAGGGCCTGCCGGTTTGGTGTGAGAGATCACACACGCAGGGCCGGGCAACAGAATTCAGCTTGCAGGCAGCCATGGTAAGCCACAGTCTTTTGGCTTCTTCAACCTTCATAACATGTGGGAACGGTTTCAATCAGCAGTGCCCTCCTTTCCCATACTAAGCACCTGTTGGGTTGATCATTTAAAAGGAGGGGCTGTACTGGCCGCGAATGCATCCCAACTCTTCAGGGCAAATTAATCATTAAACACGCTTGCTTTTAAACCCTGTATTATATTTACAAAGGTACACTCACCAGAGGTGCCTTCTCCGGCTTCATGGTCCATGTGCCTGCCTTGGGAGGGTTGGGAGAGTATTGGCTTCAGGGTGATAAACAGTTCCTGGCTGTCGGGGAGAATGGTTTCTCCACTTGCGTGCTGTGTGCTATCCTCCTCCTCCACTGCTGCGAGTCCCTGCTGTAGCCTCTGTCCATCGTGCCCTTGGAGATTTTTTTTCAAATATTTTGGCATTTCATCTTTTGGAACGGAATTCTGATAGCACAGATTCGTCTCCCCAAAGAGCGATCAGATTCAGTACCTCCCATTCGGTCCATGCTGGAGCTCTTTTGCAATTCTGGGACTTCATGGTCACCTGTGCTGATGAGCTTGCCACGCTGTCCAAACAGGAAATGAAATTCAAAAGTTCCCGGGGCTTTTGCCGTGTACCTGGCTAGTGCATCTGAGTTGAAAGTGCTGTCCAGAGCAGTCACAATGGAGCACTCTGGGATAGCTCCCGGAGGCCAATACCATCAAATTGCATCCACACTACCCCAAATTCGACCTGGCGATGTCGATTTTAGTGCTAATCTCCTCGTCGGGAAGGAGTACAGAAATTGATTTTAAGAGCTCTTTAAGTCGACAAAAATGGCTTTGTTGTGTGGATGGGTGCAGGGTTAAATTGATCTAAAGCTGCTAAATTTGACCTAAACTCGTAGTGTAGACCAGGGCTAAGGTGCCACAAGTACTCCTCGTTCTTTTTGCTGATACAGACTAACATGGCTACCACTCTGAAACTTGAAAGCGTGTTAAGTGTAACAAGTTTCCAGTGGTGCAACATATTTCTGAATGGTAATTGGCTAGCACTGAGACATTAGCTAGCTCCTGAAATGGATGCCTTTCAAAGACAGAACTGCTGGAAAAAATTTCCAAAATGATGCAATTCTGAAAACCCATGGTATGTTATGATACCATAGCTGGTAATGTAAGTTACCAACACCACTTTTCTAGTGCATTTCTGCAGAGTATTTGACTTGTGTAGCCCAGGCTCAGTGGCTTTGTGCCTGGACCACATAGACTAGAGTTTGAGTCTGCTGCTGCCTTTGAGTTAACAGACTTGCGTCTTTTAGCTAGAGAGGGACATTGGGTAAGTGTGGGTTACCCTTATTTTACAATTATTTTATTGAGAATAGTTTCAATATAATAAAATTTATTTTGGGGTGATAACACAAAGATACAAATCCTATCTCACCTATCCCTCCAACAATATCAGTCGATTTAGAACAATGACTAAGGTTACCTCTAAATTCTGTGTTAGGGGTGTGAGTCCCAGTTTGCATACACATACTCATGGTAGCTTGATGAGAGCTAGCACAAGTCTAAAGAGTAATGCACCCGTAGTAGCACAGGCAGCAATGGCATGGCTTAGCTATGCATTCAGCATTCAGGAGGGTTTGCACTCACCATGCCAAAGCTGCGCTATCACTGCCTGTGCTACTGTGGCTACATTACTCTAGCTCTCATCGAACTATGGCAAGTATGTACAGGCGAGTTGGGAATCCACCCCAGCTCACAGTACAGGCATAGCCTGTCAGACACAATTAGGTGCAACAACAAATCTGATGTAACCCTGACTACACAACAGTTGTGGAAGCTTACTTCTTTTTTTTTTTTTTCAAAACGTACCATATAATCAACTGAAATTCTGAAAAATATTGAAAACATACTTGATAAACTTCCATCCACCAATATTGTAGGTAACTATTTGCAAGGTAAACTACAACAGTTATTTATTAGTTTGGTATTTCTCCATTGAGTCAAATAAAGGCTTTTTAGAACTATTGGATTTGATACTCTGTACTGGGGAGCTTTCTGCAATAAAATTCAAACTCTAATGTTTCAGTCTTCACCCTATTGTTTGTCATTAAATTGCATAGATCAGATACACAACAAACAAGCTTTGACAAGCAGAGGCAGTTGAACCTTGGCAAATAGAAATGGTTGATATCTGATTTAAGAGTTACTTTGCTTATCCCTAACAGGAAAGTTGATATCTCATTTTGAAGTTTGTTGTTCTCCTCTTTAATTTATGGGCAGTGTATTCCACTTTCATTTATAAGAGAACTATCCTTCAGAACTAGAACAGGATATTTATGGTGGGTTTTTTAAAGAATACTGTTTGTGGTTACTAGAGCATAGAAAGATAGAAGACACAATACAACTAAATATGATCCTGAATTATGTTCTCCTTATATACATCGCAAGGAAGACTCAGCAGATAGCATGTTAATTTCAATCCTTCTTGCCTCTTGCAACTGCCTGTTAAGGAGTCAGCAATGTAAAGAAGAAGAGTATGTATAACACCTTCTACTTTTCATTAGTCCATCTGTTTTTCTTACCTTTCTTACCTAATTAACAAGCCAGACCTACAAATTTTAGGTCCTGATTTCATCCAGCCACAGGATCTGGCGATGCTCTGATCTGGGATTTTGTTTCAACCCTTCATGACAATGGTGACCACACAATTCAATTCAAAATCCAGGTTAGGAATCCAGTAGTTCAGATCTGGGATTGCGTTTTTTAATTACAGTGCTAGAAATCAATTCAAGCTAGAAGTTTAATTTTTAAATAGAAAATGCTTTTTAAAGCTGTTCCTTAAGACACAGAATATATGGTCTGCAAAGAGAAGCAATACTGTCCCTAATGTACAAAGACAGTCCTTCTCCACCTTTGACACACTGTAATTGGAGGAGACAAACATTTAAATGATATCCTCCTCATGCATGAGCATATAGAAAAAATGGAGCCAAGCTGCACACTTGTTTAACTATTGTGATAGGTTTTTTGTATTAGAAACCCATTAGAGAACTATGCAGATTTTAATTTCTTTTCTCTTTACAAAACTTTCTCGTTACCGTCACATCTCTGTATCTCTTAAATAATCTCAGTTGGAAGGAATTGTGCATACAATTCCTGTAGCATAAATTAGGTGATTGTATGCAAGTTTTTCTGGTTTCTCTGGTCTAGGCATAGGCAATCGGCCATCCATGGCTTCCATAATTCAGTTCTTAGGTCACCATGGGCTAGTGTTTGATATTCTCAGCAGCAGTTTCTAGCTTTTGAAAATTTAAAATCTAGTTTCACAGTGGTGGTGGTGGTGAAATATCAGCAATTATAAACAGCGAATTCAGAGACAAATTGTGAAATCCTAGACCCACTGAAGTCAATGGCAAACCCCCCATTAGCTTCAGTGATGCCAGTTTTTCACCCACAATCTGTACTTTTTACTATCAATAAAGAAGTTTTGCTTAAAGACTGTGACATTAGAACACACGTATGTTAGCAACAAGAAGAAGGTCAAGGAAAGTGTGGGCCCCTTACTGAATGGGGGAGGCAACCTAGTGACAGAGGATGTGGAAAAAGCTAATGTACTCAATGCTTTTTTTGCCTCTGTCTTCAAGAACAAGGTCAGCTCCCAGACTACTGCGCTGGGCAGCACAGTCTGAGTAGGAGGTGACCAGCCCTCTGTGATTCAGGACTATTTAGAAAAGCTGGATGAGCACAAGTCCATGGGGCCAGATGCGCTGCATCCGAGGGTGCTAAAGGAGTTGGCGGATGTGATTGCAGAGCCATTGGCCGTTATCTTTGAAAATTCGTGGCGACTGGGGGAAGTCCTGGATGACTGGAAAAAGGCTAATGTAGTACCTACATTAAATAGGGAAGGAGGAGTATCCGGGGAACTAGAGGCCAGTCAGCCTCACCTCAGTCCCTGGAAAAATCATGGAGCAGGTCCTCAAGGAATCAATTTTGAAGCAGTTAGAGAAGAGGAAAGTGATCAGGAACAGTCAGCATGGATTCACCAAGGGCAAGTCATGCCTGACTAACCTAACTGCCTTTTATGATGAGATAACTGGCTCTGTGGATGAGGGGAAAGAAGTGGATGTGTTATTTCTTGACTTTAGCAAAGCTTTGATACGGTCTCCCACAGTGTTCTTGCCAGCAATTTAAAGAAGTATGGGCTGAATGAATGGACTTTAAGGTGGATAGAAAGCTGGCTAGATCATCAAGCTCAACAGGTAGTGATCAATGATTCCATGTCTGGTTGGCAACCGGTATCAAGCGGAGTTCCCCAAAGGTCGGTCCTGGGGCTGGTTTTGTTCAATATCTTCATTAATGATTTGGAGGATGGCATGGATTGCACCCTCAGCAAGTTTGCAGATGACACTAAACTGGGAGTAGTGGTAGATATGCTGGAGGGTAGGATACGATACAGAGAGACCTAGACAAATTAGAGGACTGGGCCAAAAGAAATCTGATGAGGTTCAACAAGGACAAGTGCAGAGTCCTGCACTTAGGACAGAAGAATCCCGTGTACTGCTACAGACTAGGGACCGAACGGCTAGGCAGCAGTTCTGCAGAAAAGGGGTTACAATGGACAAGAAGCTGGATATGAGTCAACAGTGTGCCCTTGTTGCCAAGAAGGCTAATGACATTTTGGACTTTATAAGTAGTAGCATTGCCAGCAGATCAAGGGACGTGATCATTCCCCTCAATTCAGCACTGGTGAGGCCTCATTTGTAGTACTGTGTCCAGTTTTGGGCCCGACACTACAAGAAGGATGCAGAAAAATTGGAAAGAGTCCAGCGGAGGGCAACAAAAAATATTAGGGGGCTGGAGCACATGACTTATGAGGAGAGGCTGAGGGAACTGGGATTATTTAGTCTTCAGAAGAGAAGAATGAGGGGGGAGTTTTAGGTTGGATACTAGGAAAATCTTTTTCACTAGGAGGGTGGTGAAGCACTGGAATGGGTTATCCAGGGAGGTGGTGGAATATCCTTCCTTAGAGGTTTTTAAGGTCAGGCTTGACAAAGCCCTGGCTGGGATGATTTAGTTAGGGATTGGTCCTGCTTTGAGCATGAGGTTAGACTAGGTGACCTCCTGAGGTCCCTTCCAACACTAATATTCTATGATTAGAGCTGAGTGAAGAACTGATTTTTTTTCAGTTCCCTGGCAGTTCAGAAACAAAACAAAAAATCAGTTCGACCCAAACCAAATTCAATAATTGCAAAAAAAAAAAAAAAATCAGCTCACTCTCTCCTATTGAAACTGCTCCATTTTCTATGAATTAAATACTCATAGGAGCAAGGGCACTAGAACTCAGGTGTCTTTCCACTAGGGTATAGAGACATTCTCATTCTCTCTCTCTCCCCCTCTTAAGGACTATTCATTGTCATTATGAATGACTCTGAATTGCTTTTATGAATAATAGGGACTAGTTATTGAGCCAGAGCAAGCCAGAATGGTGAGGGGCACAATGTAAGAGGCTCTTCTCCATCTTTGGGGGAAGGTAGTGGTGGAATTAAATCCAGTTGAATGCTCTATCCACAGAGTTAAAGTTTATAAGGGAGACCCTCCTCCTGCCACCCTCTGCTTATTATTATTATTATTTTTGCCAAATCTATTTGGCAAATTTGTGTCAAATTCACAAATAGTTTCTGGTTGGCCAAAATTATTTTTTTCAGTAAATAAACTATTCATCAGAAAACTTTGCCCATCTCTAAGTATCCTAGGTAGCATGACCATATTTCGCAAAGGGAAAATGTGATGCCGTCCCTCCCCGACCCACATGAGGACTGGCCCGAGCCACTCACCCAAGTCCCACCTCCACACAGGGATGGCCCAAGCTGCTTGCCAGAGTCCCCCTACCCATGCTCAGGAGCAGGCAGGACTCAGATGAGCAGTGACACACATACTAGATAGGGTGACCGTATTTCCCAAAGGCTGGGTCTGATGTCGCTGCTCCCCCAAACCCTGCCTGTACCCTGCCAGAACCCTGCCTCCCACCCCCGCGTGGAGCTGGCATTGCCACTCACCCCCTGCATATTCCTCTGCATCCCACTTTTTTGACAAATGCCCACTTTTGCCAAAAAGTTGGGACAGCCATGACAGGGCTTAAAAAAGGGACTGTCCCAACTCTCGGCCAAAGCAGGACATCCTAATCCTAGAATGTTATTGGAATACTAAACATAATCATTACAAATATTCTAACAAGGGTGGTAAGTCATTAGGGGAAAAATCCACAACAAAGAACCACTGGTTGAATCAATCATTATTCTGTTAGTTCGGAAGTCAATTTCCTTTTAGTTAGGGACCAAAAGGTTTCAATGCTTAGCCAAATTATCCAGATTTTTGGGTTATGACAGAGTGTCCATCCTTCCTTTTAAAATTGGATGTTTAATTCTCTGAAAGGACCAGACTTGTACAGAATGGGACTAAGGTAAATGGTTTTCAAGTATGGTGCGCAAATGTAAAAAAAGGCAACTGAGACTTTAATATTTGCACACAAAAGGTGGGATCTCTCACTTCTTAGTGCAGATCTAATGACAGAGTGTGACAGTGCAACTGAATGGCTACAAATAGCAGGGGAGGGATAGCTCAGTGGTTTGAGCATTGGCCTGCTAAACCCACGGTTGTGAGCTCAATCCTTGAGGGGGCTATTGGGGATTGGTCCTGCTTTGAGCAAGGGGTTGGACTAGATGACCTCCTAAGGTCCCTTCCACCCCTAATATTCTATTAACTCACTAGTTTTACAAACTATTCTGCACTGCATTTACTAGTAAGTTATGAAGAGTTATAAATCAAAACTAAACTAGAGTTGTCAAAGACAATTGATCTAGGTACATCTGATGGTATATCCCTTGTTTCTTCCATTGTTTATGTACTCAGTTTGCTAAATTCAGTAGTTTGCAACATGTCTTCCCATTATTTGTAAAAATTAGAGAGGTTACACTGTATAAAGCCATGTTGTTATTTGCACTACATTTTAGTGAAGACAACATTAAATAGGGCCTGAATTATACCTCCACTCACTAAGAAAATTTGCACTGGTGTAACTACATCCAGGTAGTTATGGTTGGTCAGAATCCTAGCATAGATTCATGGCATCATTGCACAGTGGGGTTTAAACTACTAAACTACAGTGGGGTTTACAAAGTAAACTACAAAGTTTACTTTGGTATGGTAGCAGGTGCCAGTGTAGCAGATCTGCATTATGTGTCTGCACCAATGTACTTACACCAACGCAGATATCCTTAATGTAGACAGGGCCTATATTGGATTAGGTTAGTAATTGTAGAAGATGGAGTCAGTGGACTGTGCCTCTATAGCTGACTGCTGGAAAATGACAGCACCTGGTGGGAAACTAGAAAAAACAGGCCTGAAGCAGTATGTTGAAGGACAGAATTCAAACATGTCAAACTGAGAGAATGTCATCATGCCATGTGTCAAATTAATAAAACAGAACCCAACTTGGCAGGCATTGGTGCTGGCAATCCCAGGAGCATCTTGGAAACAGTCAGACAGCATGATTGTGGAGATCAGGGATGGCCCCAGACCAAATGGCACCCCAGGCAAGAAGCATCTTTGGTGCCCCCCTCTACTTGTCAAACTTTTGAATACCTTATTTTTATTGCTTTTGTAGCCCATTTCACTACTTTGATTGCACGATTTACATGCATGGTTTAAATTTGTATGCTAGGATCTATACATTTGTATTTATTCATGCCATATAAAAGCAAAAAAAAATTTCCTCTAATCTTATAAAAACTTTTTAATTTTAAGAATAACTGAACTGTACGAACATCAAGAAATTGAACTGTGCACCAATATTGGGTGGACCAGTATTAAATAGTGTTACAGTACGTAACAGTCTTAGAATGTTAATCCTAGTCCTTTAGTTCAAAAGGTGCTTTTCTCACCTTTGCCCTCACGAACTGAAGCACAGCGTCAGAGATATCCAAAGACTGGCCAATGGCATTTTCAGGTAATAAAACGGCAAGTGATGTCAATCTCTTGTTGGCCTTCATCGACTGAAGAAGTGTTTTAATGAGCCTGAGCTTCTAAAACTTGCACTCACCACTCGCGACTGTGACCAGCAGTAGAAGCTGAATTCTCAGTGCTAACCACACATAAGGAAAAGTGTCCTTTAGTTCTGCACCATGAATGAATTGGAAAACCTGGAGCGGTGAGTGCTTCTCATGTGGCAAAATGTGACGGATGTTTTCCAATTCAACATAGAGGTCTTTATGATTGACGTCCAAACATTCCCCATGTGTCAGCATCTGGTGAAGATCCAGACAATTGTTCAAGACTGTGTTCCTGTACACCGGCAGCTTACTAAGATCATACAACCCCACCCAGGTGTTTTCATGGTGCTTCATTTGTCCAAACCTTTCTTCGATGTATGCTCATGTAGTGTCAACAAGCAAGTGAAGAAAAACTCCCTCATTAATTTTTCTTCTGAGCTTCCCATCACCTCATCTCTGCCCTCATAACCAAACCACCTCTTCTTCCGGTGAATACGAGTTTCCTAGAAGACAGGCTCAACTTCTAAGTTTTCCACCATTTCTTTGGCAGCAGTGATGGCATCTTCAAATGTCTCTGTAGGTCACAACTAAATCAAGGCAGCTTCTCATCACAGTAGTAGCAGTTGCAATGTCCGTTGACTAAGTCTCTAATGCCTTGCTTACAACATTTACTTGGAACAGGATAACGTGACAAACCATAATTGAGACCAGACATTTGAAGTCAGTGATCTGGTTTGCCAGGCTTTGCACCTCACGTTGGAATCTGGCTTGGGCTTTACTCAATTTCACCAGTTCCATTAGGGCGTCATAAACCTCAGTCACTTGTTACCTCACTGACCTTACACTGTCAATGAGACTCTCTCAGTTAGTGTCATTTAGTGGCTTCATGGTCAGATTAGTAACATTGTCCATGAGGATCTTCCACCTGATACTTAATGCTGAAAACAGGACGCATCCTTTGCAGTACTCCGAAGAGAGATACTGAATCTAAAGAAGATGATGCTGCATCTGACACAACTAGCTAGAGGGAATGGCAGCCACAAGGCACAAAGAAAGCTTTTGGATTCAGCACAAGGATCCTTGTCTGGATGCTACTATTTCTTCCCTTCATGTTCACGCCGTTGTCATAGCCTTGGATGTGGCAGTCCTGAAGCTTTATTTTATTCCCATTCAAAATGTTCATAAACAGTTTTGTTAGGCCTTTTCCAGTAGAGTGGTCCACAGACTGGAAACAGATAAAGTTTTCCTTTACTTGGATACAGTCATCCTCATCGTCAACAAATCTTATTGTAAATGACATAATTTCACCATGACTAATGTTGGGAATGCAGTCCATTGTTATGTCACAGTACTTTGCTTTGCTGAGCCACATCAATATGATATCAAACACCTTCCTTGTGCTATGTTTAATCAATTTGTTTTGAATTGTTTTCTTGCAATAATGGTCCATAGCTTATTTACAAAATACTCGACATAGGTACTCACACATGATGTTGTCATATTTCTCAGGGAGCTCTACCAAACTGAGGAAATTACAACAACTTATCCAAGAGCCCCAGAAAGCCAAATTGTTTTTTGCAAGGAAGAGGGTAATTGAGATCAGACATTCGAGCATGTTCTTCCAATGCTGTATTTCTACATTAATAAGGCACTGGTTTTCTGCATCTGTGCATTTATTCAGCTTGAGCCTGGACTCAACCGCCATCCATTTGGAGTAGGCCATAAAATGGCTGGGTGACTTTTCATGTTGCTTCAGATCATCAGCTAAGTTATGCCAGTAATTGAGCCCAGCAAGCACAAGCTATGATTTGGTATTCTTGTCAAATATTTTGCAACAAAAACAGAATACTGGTCAGTGGTTTTGACTAAACTAACCAATGTCAATTTAGTTTCTCACCATGCTCGAACACTCTTCGCAGTGTGACTTTAAGAAGTGTCACTTCCGCTCATTTACTGGAAAATGTAATATCCTCAGTTTTTGCCTGGTCTGTTCAAAATTGTATGATCAATATCAGCAGAGTTTAGGACCACCAGCCATAAAGCAGGATCTGATGTATCAATTTGAGGTATTCAATTTTTCTCACTGCTGTTTCTGTCATCATGCAAGGCTGATTCTTCTTTATTGTTTCTCTCCTTTTCATGTAAATCAGATTTTTCCTTGTCATTACTTTCCTTTTCCTGTGAGTCACATTCTTCTTATCATTGCTCTCCTTTGTCACCAAGAAAGCTGGAAGATTCTCCTTCACTTTCCTCACATTTCCATTCCTTAGTAATAGGACTTCCATCATTTACATTTCGCTCCTCAATTTCTTCTGTTCTAGGATGATTGCTACTGCCTAAAGCTCAGTCTATTATTATATTATATTTTCTATCAAATTTGCCTCTTGGTGCAAACTAGATTGTAGTTGAGCTTTTTGCTTCCTATGCTGAGCTCCTGAAGGCTTCTTCAGGGGCATATTTTATTTTCTATGGGGGCGAAAAAAGACAATATTAGGGGAAGCAAAAGTCTATGTTCCGTAGTCTTCGAAAATCATCAAACATTATGTTTTAAGCATGGCAAAAGAAGTAACAGTATTTTTTATATTATTGTGTAGATAGGGGTTTGATAGATAACTGTGGTATCTCATTAAATATGTCCTTTATTAGTCATTACTTATACTCTTCAAGTCTTAAAACACAAGTACACTTTCACAATTACACAATAAAACAAGGTTCACAATATTGCAGCTAGGCTCTCACTTCACTTCAGTTCATTCTTATATCTCACTGACTGACTGGAGACACCCCACCACTTAACACCCAAAAGGGCGTGGCTGACAACATTCTAGGAGGTCTGAGGACAATGTAGTTCTCAGCAAGTCTGGAAGGTCCCATGAGAGTCTACAAAGGTCCAGAACATTCTCAAAGGTTAGTGAAAAATGAATCCAAATACAAAATACCTGAAACATTTTACTTCAAGCATTCTATTTTCCCTTTTGTCACTAACAACAAAAGCAGCACTCCGAGCCTGGCGCCCGCTAAGCCTGGCAGCCTAGGGAGCTACCTGGGTCACTTGCACCTAAAACCGGCCCTGGTGGAGACGTCACCATTGTGTACAAAGGATTTTTTTTTCAAATCATACACAAAATCAGAATAATTTGGCTTTCTGTGGATGTTTTGCCCAGGACATGGGGGAAGGAGCATGAAATCCACAACCCCCAGTCTAGAGGAAGGCTGCACACTTCATCCATGACTATTAATGACTGGTAACCCCACAAGCCACATGATCTGATATCTTTTCATTAGTTTGTCCTTCTCCCAGTCCTAGTACACATAGACAGAACATAGTTAGCTGCCTCTTAAAGTCTGAACAAAATGGTCATTGAAGGAATAGAAGCTGTGGGACTAAAAGAAGAAAATTAGGCATCTGTAATAATTCTTCCTTTATCAAGAATTACAGCACACTTAAAAGTAAACTGCATATAATTATCCTCAATGCACACTCCACAGAGGTCAGTTATTACATTTAGCATGTGACCCATTGTGGGAGTAACACAATAGCTATACATTGGAATGGTAATATTTATGAAATATATATTTTATTGTTATTGCTGTAAAATGATACCAAAGTTAATGAATAAAACTGACAAAATCTAGTGAGTAACATACAATAGTAAAATAATATTTAAGTAGATAGGAGAGAAATTTTTTTTAAATCAAATGAATGGTAAGGTGTTATAGTAAAGCAGTGGTTCCCAAACTTTAACAACCTGTGAACCCCTTTCACTAAAATGTCAAGTATCACGAACCCCCTCCTAAAAATTAATATTTTCAGGGATTTTCTCCTTTACCTGAGTATAAATTATAAAAGCAGTGATCTCAGAAATATAAAATTTGTTTATGTGACATGCTTATTGCACAGTATTTATTATTAATTATTATTTATTATGACAGTATATTTATTGCATTATGAAAACAGCAACACTCGTCCAAGATCTCTCTTTCGTAGTATGTATCACTTTGAATAAGCCTGTTATAAGACAAGGCTCGTATGTTTCATCAAGGAGTATCAGATGTGAAACAGCATGTAGGGATTTGAGAAGCCAACTCAGAGTTCCTCCTACACAAGCATTCAGGTCTTGAGCAGTCCAGGCAAACAATGCATGTTACAACAAAGCTTAAACTTGTTCTTCATAATAATTTTAAAAACAATACTAGCTGCCTATTTCATTTTAAAAACAGCCAAAAATATCCATCTCCCTTTCCATTTCTTATAAGGAGTTTTGAAGTTTAAATCTCCTCAGTGTGATAGATACACTTGCTTTGATCTGCTTAGCTCTTGGAAGTTCAGGGGCTCCAGGATGCTGGCCCCATGCTTCCCAGGGTCCCTAGGGACAGCTCTGGCTGCCATTAGGGAATTTTTTCCCGAGAACCCCCTGTAACATTTTGTGAACCCCCAGTTTGGGAACCACTGTAGTAAAGTGATGCATATATTTATATATTGATTTGAGAAAAAGTGGGAGGATTTTTGGATCGCTTTATTTTATTTTCCACTAGTGTTAATCTAACGAGTTACAATAAAATGTACAAACACATACTGCGAGACAGCCCCAACTCCAAAGTGCTCACAGTCCAATCTTCTTTCGTACACCTGGTGTAGAGCAGCAACTACAATTTCACCTGAAGTTGATAGAGCCAAATGGCTACATCAGGAGAAGCAGAATTTATTGCAGTGACGCCTCCTTCATATTTATAAATTGAGCAGTAGGTAGTGATATGTTCGATGGTCTGTCATAGGGAACCCCACTTGCACGCCAGGGACGCTTTGATTTTCCATTTGTGCCTTAGATGTCTGCATCTATCATGGTTGGTTCGAATTTGGTTCAGAGTTGACCAAGATGACCATGCAAGGTCAAACCAAAGAACCTTCTGAGAGGGATCCAGCACAAGGTGCTTATTTTTTAAGTGTTGTTTAGCCCAATCTGCTTTCCATGCCTCCTTCTGATCGTAGCCTGATTGCTTGAGGCTAAACGAATGTTTCCAGAAAGGCTTGCAGGACTTAAGATGTTTTGAGGGTGGGGCATTGTCAAGGTCTTGGTGAATAGGAAGACATCTGTTTTCCTGGAGTCGCTGAGCTTCACGGAATGTTGCAGCAGTTAAGCATATCAGTGGGGGAGCGATGTTAGACAGAACAGGTAGCCATGATATTGGAGTCGACTTAAGGGTTCCCATGATGCACCACATTGCTGTATTCAGCTGGATATCCACAAGTCACGTGTGGCTGCATCTGCTCCATACCAGTGCACAATATTCAGCTAGTGAATATACAAGTGGTATTGCAGATGTTCACAACACTCATGCTGATGCAATCCAGGTTGTACCTGATAGTTTCTGAATTATGTTGGCTCTCATTTTTATCTTTGCAGCTACCTTCTCAAGATGATCATGGAAGGTGAGGGTACAGTTGAGTTTCACTCCAAGATATGTTGGAGTGCAATCATATCACACATTTTTACCACAGAAAGCTACTTCAAGTGTGTGTTTTTGGTACTCCTATTATCAAGATGAAATGTGCTTACTATTGTTTTTCCAGGGTTTGCTTTGAGACGCTATTTCTGGAAGTATTGTTCCATAATTTGGAGGTTCTCAGTTAATTCTTTCTCAATGTTATGGAGGTTTGATATTTGGATTGTCATGGCAAGATCATCTGCATATCCAAATTTTCATGATTTAGTTGGAGGCATGTCACTTATGTAAATATTTAAAACGGTTGTCTAATTAGACGAACAGGCATAAAAGAGTAAAATGCCTTGCTCAAGGTTACTCAACAGACAAATAGCAGAGTTAGGACTAGAACCTAGCATTCTTGGTTCCCTGTCATGGTTGCTAGCACATCACATTGCTCCTTTAAGTATAGATACACTTTGTCTGGATGACCTACTTAGACTGTATGTTCTTTGGCCCATGGTCTGTCTGTTTGTATGTGTTTGTCAAGTGCCAACCACAATAGGACCCAAATCTTGGTTGAGGCCTCTAGACTCTACCATAATACACATATAAATAAGAGACTAAGAGTATAGGGGGGAAAAAAAACCTAAATAAAAGTTTGTCACCCAGTCTTGCTGTAACTGATTAGCATAGTCTTAGTTTTTCAGCACTCTGCTTCCTGTCCTGGTGGAAACCAAAAAGTGAGAGATGCTTGCACACTGAAAATAAAGATAGTGGTGGTAGCATGTCAAAGGAATTATGCTTTTTTTAAAGCTTTAAA
Organism: Mauremys mutica; assembly: GCF_020497125.1. NCBI lineage: Eukaryota > Metazoa > Chordata > Testudines > Geoemydidae > Mauremys > Mauremys mutica. The sequence goes on from NC_059072.1 coordinate 60,170,677, forward strand.
AAAGATTTGGTTCTACTTCTGTGCAAAGGTTCTGGTTGTTCTTATATTATCCCGCACCAGTTTTCCCATCCTTAAATACTAGTATAGAGAAACTTACCAAGGGCTCAAGACATTGTGAATTGGCAGAAGTTAGGTGGGCAGAAAAATTGTTAGCTATTTGTCCTTTGGTTCCGTAGTAATATACAGGATTTTGACTCTGAACCACATGCAGTTATAAGAGCTATGATTTAAAGCTGGATGAACAGTTTGGATGGGAAATCCCAGCTCATTAGAGCCAGATATGTTAAACAAAATCTCGGACACTGATTGTAAATTGGTGCAACAGACAGTGTCTTGATGTCAGGCTAGCAACAAGATCATCAGATGCAAAAAGACATCCCTAATGTTCTAGGTGACACGTCCAGGAACAATTGATGGTTATGACAGGACAGACATGTAGGAATATATGCAAAGCCTAAAGAAGGATTAAAAATTCTGTGGCAATCACCAAAGAGGAGAGTTTCCCATCATTCCTCAGTAGAAATAGAATTCTTATTCTCCTCAACCAGCAATATCCACAATGTTACCTGCTAGCACTCTTACAAATTGCATGTTAATGCTTGAAATACTGTTTTGACTACCACAAGCACTAAATGACGCAGTTCTGTCTTCCAGTGACAGTGTCCTCAAAAACTGATATTTCAGAGTATTGGCTAAGAGTGAAAGGGAGGTATAGGTTGGGAGGTGCCATTTTTTTATCTGAACACCTCTATTAATGTGTCAACAGTGAATGTGGAAATAGTAAGTACTGTGTATTAAAAAATAAATGATTTGTTCTTACTGTTTTAAAAGAAGTCACTTTGAATGATCCCTTTTTAAAATATAGATCCCATTCTTAACTTAATTCTGAATGGATGATTAGCAAGACTGTATTACCTAGAAAAGATCAGTTATTTTTCAATTACCCACTGAGAATTAGCTAATAGGGATCTAGACAACTGAATTTTTAGGCTGAAACTCCTAATTAAAGTTGCCACAGCATATGTCACATCACAGTACGGCACAAACTTGTTAAACATACTACCTAATGCAGGGTGTCAGGATTTTCCATGGCAGTGCACTAATCTAAAATGTATTAATGGTAAAACCATGGGAGATCCAATATAGCTAATGCCAAGGGATACATAGGGTTTGTTCCTTTAACACACTTCAGAGAATCTTTTATGAAAACATAATTGTAACTATCGGACGAGAAGTAATTTTAAAACCCCAATCCCTGTAATTGGTTCACTGATTAACAAAAGTACTGGCCATATCCAATGTAGCTGAATGCACCTGGCAAGTCCTAATGATGTATTTCTTTTATTATGTTGGGCATTCAGACCCAGATCTACAAGGAGTTGTGACTGAGAATTGCAATGCCTAACTTTTAGGTACCCAGAAAGTTTTAGGACAACATTGCAATCAACAAAACCTGGATTAGGCATCTAAGATCCCTATATAATGAATGGAAGAGGTAGGCACCTAAGAATGCGATCCACAAACCCAGCATTCTAGGCAGGGAGATGCCTAAACTAGCCAATAGGAAATGCTAATGAGAAGGGTGTGTCTTAAGCCCCACCCATTTCACAGAGATGTATGTGTAATTATAACCTGCAGGGAGGTGCTTATACCTACTTGTGATCCACAACTGGGAACCCCTCTCCTGATGTCAGGAAGCTTAGGCACCTAAATTGTTTCTTCTAAGAATGAGTTAAGCTCCTGGCTAACTCTATGTAAAATGGTTGGAGGAAGAGCTGACTTTATGACTTTATGCTTAGAGCACTCACCTGGGAGTGTGGGAAACCTGGATTCAACTCCCTCTCTGCAGAGAGGGAGAACACATTTGAACAGGGAGCTCTTATGCTATTTTAGGGGGGAAGGGGATGTGCTAACCACTGAGCTATGGGATATTGTGATCTGGTTCATCCTCAATGTCTCCTATTGAAGCTGTTCCACTTTGGATAAAGCACTAAGAATAACTGGAGTGTGGGGTCTGGCTCCTGGGTTTTCCATGTAGATTCCATAGCCACCAAACTATAGAGTCACTCATTCTCTGGCCCAATAACTCTTTAGTTAGTTAACCACAGTGGAACACCTTCAACAGGAGAGACTAAGGAAGACCTACATCAGGCCTGTTTATTTGTTTTCCTTACTGCAATAATAAAATAGCAATGGTCTGTTCTTCTGCCTCTCCATCTCCTTTTCTGTCCTCATAGAAGTGAAAGTAAGCCGGTACGCCCCGGTACGGCATTACTGGCAAGAGCCGGTGAGCCATACCGAGGCAGCCTGGCTTCCCCAGATGGCAATTTAAAGGGCCCAGGCCCTTTAAATTGCTGCCAGAGCCCCGCTGCTGGAGCCCTGGGGTAGCGGCAGTGGGGCTCCGGAGCTATTTAAAGGAATGGGGCTCCCATTGCCTCTACTGCCCTGGGCCCTTTAAATAGCTACTGGAGCCCTGCCGCTGCTACCCCAGGCTCTGGGGGCTATTTAAAGGTCTGGGACAATAGAAGCAGGAGAGTCCTGGGCCCTTTAAATAGCTGCTGGAGCCCTGGGGTAGCAGTGGCAGCCGGGGGCTCTAGCAGCGGTTTAAAAGGCCCGGGGCAGTAGTGGCGGCCGAGCCCTGGGCCCTTTAAACTGCTGCCGGAGACCCCGGCTGCCGCTGCTACCCCAGCGGGGGAGGGGAGGGCACTTACCGGTACAGGGCAGGCCAGGGCTGGCTCTGACCCCCCATCCCCACCCCTTCCACCTGAGGCCCCACCCCTTCCAGGGGCCAGAGCCAGCCCCAACCCAGCTCCGTACCGGTAAGTCCCTATTTCTACTTTCACCGCTGCCTCCCCATGCACCGTACTTCCATGGAACATTGCAATGACAGTCTCTCATAAAAAGTCAATGCATGCAAGTCTGATCTTCACCTTGTCATGCAATGATTGTTTCCCAACTCTGTTTTGTTTCATGAATTATTTAAACCAGGAAAATAAGTCTTCTGATTTTCAGATTCATAGATTTTAAGGCCAGCAGGGACCATTAGGATCATCTAGTCTGACCACAGAATATAGTTTCACCCAGGATTGCCTGCACCAACCTCATAAATTCTGGTAAGATATGGTACTTATCAATCTTGAAAGATTTTTTTTAAAAGCTTTGTGTGGTAGTTCCTTTGAGACTTTCTTCTACTCTAAGAATAGGCCAAAGTATACTTCAGATAACTGTTCAAACTATTTTAGCCTATTGGATCTCCATATTTGGACTGGAAACCTCAGGTGAACCAGTTATGAAATTTCAAATACTTCCTGCTTACAGTCAGCCTGGAAGTATCATAGCAGCATAGCAGAGTGTCCAGGGATAACTTCTATCTGGCCACTAGCATAAAAAACAAAATGGAAGAGAAGTCTTTCTCTTTGTAAAGAAGTGCTAGCAGCTTGCAGGGGAAAAATCTGTTCAGTGTGGATGGACCAATGGTAGGAAATAAAATATAATAAAACCTGCACTGGGAGACCTATAATGAATTCTCTGAATAGCTGAGGTTTATTAATAGGTATGTTTTAATTTTAGAGAACATAACACTCATACAGGAACTAATATGATTTACAACGTTAAATGTGAATTGGAAGTTTTATGGGAAACATTTTAATGGGCTTCAACTGAAACAATTTTTTTTTCTTTTTTTTTTCCGGAGTTAATGTCACCAACTCCTTGAATGGTTTAACAAATTGTGACAAGTCTCTCAGCACATTCTGTATATTAATTTAGATATCATAGTAGCAGGCAAATTTATCTCCTTCTTTCTTTTTCTCTCAAGTGTCAGTAAGCTTAAAGTGATGTCCCAGCCTGAAGTCAGCTGGGATGACTGGAATTAGACCTGTAGCTCAGATCTGTCCATGAGCTGAGTTTGTGTGTTTTTTGCTGCTGCTAAAAAGTTTCTTTTTAAAAGTGTTTGCTTTGACAACTGAGTGCTGGGTCAATAACCACATGCTGAGGTATTCCTTATTAGAACAGAATATTAAAATGTGTATGATTTATGTCCCACCTAAAACCATCAGTCATCAAGTAATATTTTCTCATTTTTGGCTTGGTTCTGCATGGTGCAGAATGACTCTTTTGAAGCAATGAGCATTCACAAATCCCACTGTACCCAATGGGATTTAAGGGTGCTCAAAACCTTTACTGAAATGCTTAGCACCTCCCAGGATCAAACTCATTGCTCTTATTTTAGGGCCTGATCCTGCAGCTGCTCCATATGTGGAACTGAAGCCAAAATGAAGCACTAGTGGAGTGGTTTAAATGAGTCGACAACTATAGTATTGTCACGGAGACTGAGCAGCTGGGCTGACTTATAACAAGATGCTACAGACCAGTCAGGGTGAAAATAAATATATTTATCTTCAACACTGCTAACCCATACACATGCTGGCTCGCTCATGCTCTCTCTCTCTCTCTCTCTCTCTCTCTCTCCCCAACAAAAGTTACCATCACAGCTAAAATTGAGGAGGGAGAGGATTACTAGCCACTTGCAGCTCTAGGTTCCCTTTCCAGGGCCTGGCCTCCTTTCCCCAAGATTCCAATTTGTATTTACTATTTATATTTAATGAGGCAGGCTTCACAAGCATAAAGAATATATAGTATCTACGTGACTGAAGTGCCATAGAAGCTACTCCAGTTCTTAAGTGAGAGTCTGGGTGGCAGAACAATTCCAATGGAGCTACATGGAGCAGGGAAGAGGATCACCCTTCCTCTTCCTGCAGTTTTCTAGTATCTAGGACTAGGTTGTGGGGCCTGGAATTATTATTTATTTGTACTGCATTTTGTACTGCAGTAGTGCTTAGAGGCACCAATTAAGGATCAGGGTCCACTGTGCTAGGCATTATACAAATATAGAGTAAAAAGACAGTCCCTTCACTAACATGGAACTGAGGCTTACACTCAGATTTTTAAATCTATTTAGGAATTGCTGTGTTCAGTGTCAAAACACTCAACTAATTAAGGAGCCTAAATCTCATTTTCAAAAAGGATTAAGGATGGAATTTAGACTCCTGAGTGCCTAAATCCCTTTTGAAAATGATGGTATGTCTACACTACCCTCCAGATCTGCAGGCAGCGATCGATCCAGCAGGAATCGATTTATTGCATCTAGACTAGATGCGATAAATTGACCCCCGAGTGCTCTCCTGTCAACTCCTGTACTCCACCACCACAAGAGGCACAGGCAGAGTCGATGGGGGAGCGGCATCAGTTGACTCACTGCAGTGAAGACACCACGGTGAGTAGGTCTAAGTACGTCAACTTCAGCTACGTTATTCACGTAGCTAACGTAACTGAAGTTGCGTAACTTAGATCGATTACCACCCCCCTGCTCTCCAGTGTAGACCAGGCCTAAGATTTAGGCTCCTTAATCAGTTAGGTGTTTTGATGATGAATACAGCAATACCTAAATAGCTTTAAAAATCTGGGCCTTAGTGACTATGTGCATTTGCAAATATTGTATCTAATTGATGTGTAAAGCAAGCACTTCATGTGATCATGATACAATATTCTCAATACATTGCTGTATCCTTTTATGAAAGCTTCATCTGGACTACGTAGGTTTTCTGATGGGTAAGTTGGTATGTTAGATATCTATCAGTTTCTAACTGGAGATGTGACAGATTTGCATTTCCTTCTACCAAAACTTAATGGGGAAAATAAGGGTATTTGGAGATATCCCTAAACTCTAGCATGCAGAATCTTGTGGTATGAGATACTGATACCTCTGTGAAGGTCTTTCTGCACTTAGGACGGCTATCTGGTTTCTTTTGATGAAGTAAATATTTACTAATCATTCAACATGGACTTTTTTCTTGTGTGATGCACTCTAGTAGATAGCTAAGGAAACTGCACTCGAAAAAGAAACAGCTAATTTGAAAGAGATTTTTTTTTAAATCACTTAACATTTAGAAAGCGGAAAATGCCCAATTCTGACTCTTTGTGTTTATACATGCTTGATTCATCCTAAATTACCGCAATGCTTCATTCACCATCAAAATTCACAAGATAAAATTCATAACAGAAGTGCTTGTTAAGCAAAACAAACAACATAAATTGTATCAATGCTGAGTAAATGGATTTCTGAAAATGCTTTTTACTTGGCTCCTAGTACCCTATGCCGAGCAAAGTTACTGCTGATTCTGTCAGGCAGCTGGAGCTAAGGTCAGAGTGGATAATCTGATTGATAACGATTAGATTTACAAACAGGATACCCAAAATAGATATTGTTCCACATACTGTGAAGGCAGCAAACTCTTTTCACCATTTCCTTTAGGATCATGAGATGATTTTACCCAGGGTTCCTTCTCCTTTTCAGTCAGGCATGCAAAATCAAGCCAAAAAATTTCAAGGGGTTTTAACCCTTTACAGGTAGAGCAATTAGAGAACAGCTATTAAGAGGGATTTTATGGCTACTAGCTGGCTGGGTGTCCATAAAAGGGAGCTAACCCCACCCCACCCCCTGACTTCATTTATCACAGGGGTACAGGGAGAAATCTGGGCAAATTGGCAAATCACAGAGACTAAAGTACTACCAACATAAAGAATAGTCTCAAGGGAGTTTATTGGATCAGGACCAATGGCTGTGTGTAGGTGGGCTTCTTATTTTTCCATTTGTCCAATCCTAAAATATCCAAAAGAGATGGTATTTACACTACTGTGTAAAGTGAATTTTTGTCTGTTGATTTTCCACTTAAAGGAATCTATTCTAAGCATTCATGTGTTGGAGTGTTCACTCCACACTAGTCCCTGAAAGGGATAATGTAGCCTACGTAGTACCTGGAGGAGGAGCCAGGGAGCAATGAGGACTACTTAAAGGATGAAGTTCACATGGACAGGATCATGTGGGGCTTGTATAAAGCCCAGAAGCTGAGGGCAGAATGGGGCTGCAGTGAGGATGTCTGTACTCTCTCTGAGGCTAGGGAGAGAAGGGAGCTTGGCCTGTAGAGAAGGGCATACCTTGAGGAGGGTGGAGAAGGAGACTGAGACAGGGTGTAGGAAGCAGTCCAGGGAAACAGCATCAAGATGCGGTTTAGTGCAGACCTATCTAGGTGGTTGTAGAGTCCCTGGTATGGAACCTGGAGAAGAGGGCATGCCTGTGGGGAAGTGGCGCCATTCAGGGGCAGTGAATTTGAAGACTGCCTGGGATAGCTCGTATAAAGAGATTTTGGTACACACACCTCTCAAAAATGGAAAAACTACAGCGACCTGGCTGGAGGGTCAAGCCATAAAGAGGGAGCAGTCGAGTCCTGAGTGAGAGACCCACAGGAGGAGGCACCAGACAGGCACAGCTAATCCCCAGCTGTGGCCTCAAGGAGGTGCCCGAGCAGTGAATAGACCCCCCTGCGACCATTCATTTTTAAATTGTTTCACTCTGAACTAGAGTCACAAACTTTTTTGTTAAATAAATGGAATTAATGGTCCTAAGAAGTAAAATGTTGCTCGTGTAGCTGAGTTTGTGGAAAATATTAACTGAATCTTAGAGAAGAGATCAAAAAATGTTTTCACCCGAAGGACAATTTTAATTGAAGAAAAAATACAAATTGTCAGAAAACTCTTTAATCATTTGTGGGGTGTTGTATTCCTGGCTGTCAAAAACATAAAGCTTTTGCTATTTTTAATTCTACCTGATCTTCCTTCACCAGAAGAGATGGAAAGAGGGAAGTGTGACACTTTCTCTACCTAATTAAGAAAACTGTTTCTTGATCCTTTTCATTTTTTAAAAATATCTATAAATAGTTTATTTGAAGCTCACTGTCTGCTCCTCTGACTGCCCCACATTAACCATACTTGCAAAGACTGGAGGAAAACATGGTTCCTCTTGGAGGTGGTTAGGAGGAATTGGTGTTTAAACGCTAGAGTCAAGAGTACAGCTGGGTGAAACATTTTTTCATGAATAGCTTATGCACTGAAAAAATGAACTTTCAGATCTACTGCAATTACTCATTAATTCAATATGTTCAAATCCCTGCTCTGGAACAGGAACTGTGAACCCAGGTCTTCCTGGTTATCCTAGCAGTACGTGTGGGTGCCTACATCACTAGGCTGTTTGAATTATCTAGGGTTGGAAGGTTGTTCTCAATCTCTCCTGTTGGAGCTGTTCCACTTAGTATAAAATACTTGAATAGTCACTGGGCCAGAGAGATAGTGAGTGATTCTATGACCTGGAAGACAAAGAGAGAGCTCCTTGCTTTTCTGAGGCCAGCTCTTGAGTGTCCTGCACTTTGAGTCTCAGGGACCTGAGCAAAGGTACAACTGTTTCTTTACAGTGGCTACCCCAGAATAGATTGTGCTCTGAGACCCCATTTTTTGACGCATGCATAAGGGATCAGCTTTGAGTTAAACAGCCAACCCCACATGCCTCTGAGGCTGTCAACTCTTAGATTCTAGTAATGACCTCGATTATCTTCATGGAGGTGCTTCATCTCCAAAGCCCAAAGAGCCCTCATGGTCAGTGCCCATGCAAATATAATGTGATATAAATTGAGGACTGATGATCAAATGTTGTTTTAAATAAACAATAAAGAAAAAGGGGAAAGTCTATTAAATGTAATGTATGTTTAATTTCAGCTACACATAATTCAGTTGATAATCTGTTTGGAGATTGTAAATAGTAGAGAGCTCACTGTTCATTGTCTCCAGTGAGATGATCTGTCTGAAGAGTACTGATTAACATTCTTTTAAAGAGCTCAGCTTGTTTCAATGAGAATCGTGATTGCTTTTTGATATGGCAGCTGCTGAGAGTATTTACACTTCTTCCCACTTTTAGCTATATGCTGCTGGAGGCTATACACTTGCATCCAGGCATGACTTAAGTGGTCCAAAAGCATTTGTCACATATCCTGGAAAAATTAGAAGTCTGAGTGTAGCTAGATTTGAGTGAATAATTTGTGATGAATAATTTATTCAGCAGATTTAACCTCTTTCCTGTTGGAATTATCAGTGAACAAGTGATTTTATGAATATTGTTTGCTGTTTGTCACAGTTTAATCTTTTGTGCAAATAAATTCCAGACGATGGGTTGCTTGTGAATTGTTTAACATGAGTATTCATTGCTCCTGGTTGGCTGTTCATGCTGTGCAAATGGTCTTCCTAGTCACATGCTGGTGTTTCTGTTCCCAGATTTAGATGACCTAAGCCTTATGAATTGGAGCAGTGCCTGAAAAATCTCTGAGACTTTGATTATCTCCAGGGTAAGATTTGATTTTCCTTTAAAAAGATAATTCCATCTACCTGCTGTTTGTTTCAAGCAGTGACTTGTTAGTAACTGTATGAAACTTGTACTGGTCATGCACACTGCTAGACCTGAAGTCAATGGGAGCCTTCCAGGTCTGTAATGAAAGAAGGCAACCACAGTGGAAGTGTAAGTAAGGAGGAGTCTTTCTTTCTTTCTTTCTTTCTTAGGCCCTGTGCAGTAGCTACAGGGCAGGCCTCACACATCTGTCTAGCTAGGTACTTATATAACTTCAATTACCAATTTTCACTTGAAGGGCAATTTTAATTGAAGAAAAAATATGAATTGGGACAAAACTTCATAATCATTTCCTGGTGTCATGTACCTGACTGTGACGTCGTCAGAAGAGATGGAAAGAGGGAAGCATGACACTTTCTCTACCTAATTAAGAAAATTACCATGTTATTTGAGTTCCTCACAAAGATTAATGATTTTAATATTGGAACACCCCAGTGAGCTAGGGAAACATAACCCCTGTTGTACAAATGGAGGACTGAAGCAAAGAGAGTTAAGTAGCTTGTTTAACATCAGATGGAAGGCTGCAAGAGCTGGGAATGGAACTCAGAATTCATATGTCCACTGTATTAACGGCAAGAGTATCCTTCCTCTCAAGGGTGTTCCCAAGTTAGCTTTGTCTCCACCTAATAGTGCTTCTGGTAATGGCAGGTCGCAGAAAAGTGCTCCCCCCAAATCAGTCTAGCCCAGTTTGACTGAGAAAAGAAGAAAGTCAGGGATCAGAGAGACCCATTTAAGTACAGATAATTTGGTGAGGGTTGCTGTCCAATCACAAGGGCAGTGTACCTGCAGGTTTTATGTGTAGATGCGCTTTTAAAATTTTAAATGAGATGATGATGATGATGATGCTACAGTAGTGTCAGTTATTATGTCTCTGCAGAAGGAAAAGTACAAAGTAGGACAAGAACAAAGTCTGTGGGAATCCCCTGCTACCATTCATGGTGACAATGGTGATGGTTGCAACACCAGTACCTACTTACTATGCTTTTCAATAATTTATTTATTTATCACCCGCCGGCTCCTGTACAATATTCTTAATTCTCCCCCTCCCGTTTTAACTCTCAGAAAACCGAGAACTTTCAAAATGGCTTCAGGATCACTCCCAATGCATGAATGCAACCTCACAGATACTAGTATGTGTGACACATTAGCTTTCTGTGAATATTATTGCTTATCAAAATTGCTGGCCTGAGTGTTTATGAATAAAAGGATTTGTTCCTCTCCGGCTGCATAACTTCAAGTGTCCCCAAGAGAAATGTGGTGTCGCTAAGTAAGAGACTATTGTTGTCACACTACTATAATGACCCAGCTGCAAAAGTACATGGAGATATGTAACACAGTTGATACAAACTACAACAGATCAGAAGTGAAACTGAGTAAAGTTGGTTGAAAAATGCAACTGATGCATCATACAATGCCAATCTCAATGAATTGAGTAGATTGCTGGGTAGACGAATGTTGGTATGTTTTGTTTATCTCAGTCAGGACCAGATTTTGACACCCCACTGATGCTGAATAACTCTTTATTTCACAAATTGTCCCCTCTTTTGGTGCTAGTCATTGCAAGCAAGGGTGTTAGGATCTGGTCTCCACTGATTTACTTGTTTCACCTAGTAAGAAAGTGCATGTGTTATTAAGAAAAGTGCTGTCATCCAGGCTATGTATTTTTAAAGAGTTCCTCTCACATTGGTGTTTCATGTTTTTGCTGAACAGGGATATTTTTTCTCCCTGTAGGATTAACATTGCCCAACCTTTGAGTGAAGAGACAGGGCAAATCTAATGTATTCGCATCAGTCCTTGAAAATATTTCCATGTCTCTTATATTAACCCTTAGAACAGTATTCCTCTCCATTATTGTCCAATCCACTGAAAGTGACTATAATTTTCAGGGTTTTCCCTTTTCCTTCTCCCCTCCCCAATGGGAGCCCCTTCCTCCCACCTGCTTTCTCTTCCCCCCCAAAATAAAACTAATCCTACCCTGTTCCCCACATGTGCACACTCTCTCGCTGACACTCACAGATGCCTTTATTAATCCAACTCTGAATTTACTCATCCTTCCTACCATTTCACACGGCTACCTCCTCACTCTGGTTGCAGTTGGTTACCATGATGACTGTTCCATTATTTATATTTATTATATATTTAGTCTGTCTCCAGAGATTTAGGAGCCCTAGTCATGGATCAGATCCCCATTGTGCTGGGTGCTGTACAAACAAAGAACAACAGACAGTCCCTGCCGCAGAGAGCTCACCATCCAAGATTAAGACAGGAGACAACATGTGGGGACAGCTAGCTGGTGGGAATACAAGGAAACAAGGGGGTGGGGGGGGTCATGATCTGCTTTTTGTTTTCCATCCTGAGGGACAAATCAAGAACTAGCTTTAAGGGAGGTAGTATGTATCAGGAAAGCAGGCCAGGGGATGAAGAAAGATTTCTCTCAGCAGGATACTGGATTGAGATGGGCCAGGGCGCTCTTGAGACAGATTGTTATGTGGGCCTAGTCTGAATCTCTAGTAATTTCCTCATTCCTGGGATTTTCTGTCCCCCTAACTCTAGAACTAATTTTTAAGAATTACGTCTATCTGAGAGTTGCTTAATCTACATTATAGAGACTAAAAAAAGGTAATAATTGGAGATATACCAATCTCCTAGAACTGGAAGGGACCTTGAAAGGTTATTGAGTCCAGCCCCCTGCCTTCACTAGCAGGACCAATTTTTGCCCCAGATCCCTAAGTGGCCTCCTCAAGGATTGAACTCACAACCCTGGGTTTAGCAGGCCAATGCTCAAACCACTGAGCTATCCCTCCCCCCACAAAACCACAAAAAAGATACATTTATTTAAAATCACAAACATAAGGTCATTCAGATTTAAAACAGAAATGTTATGTCTGCCTCACCTCATTGGTACCATGCAATGTCTAATAATGTACAAAAATGTCAATGAACATAACACAGAATTACACTCATTCGTACAAAAGCAATGCACCTGTCAGTTTTGTTCAGCCAAAATATTATCTGTGCATTAATATTCAGACGTGACTTGTATGACATACGGAAGTTATCAGTTAGATTAGGAAGGCTAATAGGCATATTTTATTATTTCACTGTGTATTGCTGTTATCTTCCCTTGGTGGTTATTTCATTATTTCTATACATGACTGAGAGAAAAAGGGCCAAATTTTAATCCTACTTTAAATTGAATTCCAATATTGTGTCTGCAAGATTTTTGTGTTACCAAGATAACTGGCCAAACTATATAAAATATTGTAATACATGTTCTTTCATGTATTCCTGCTTACATTTTTGCTGAAATACATGGCAAAGTTCAGATTTTTTTTCCAGGAATCATTAGTCAGCCTGGGGCTATTGTACTTAATCAGACTTAAATTAAACGTTAAATAGCTTCCCACTGCCTTGAAAGAGAATACCACATATCTGCTTAATATACAAAAAATTGCATTTTAATATAAACAAAACAATCATTTTATTTTAAATGCCATGGAACTCTTTAATATTTTTCAAACAAAAGGTGTTAGGTAGTAAGACCTCAAGCATATCCTTGTTATACAGCTTTCCAGACTCTTTGCAGCTGGAAAGTGCATATTCATGGATTTCTAATATCTGCATCACAGTATAGGGTTCTCAGCACAACAGTCATACTCCATTTTGCACAGACACATATATACAAATTCTTTCCTCTGTGATTTTCTCCAGCGACTATTTTACTCTATGGGTGGCCTAAAATGAATCCTTCAGAACTGGTGACTTCAGGATGAAACAAAGAGGAAGAGGAAAAAGAGCAGGGTAAGGGGGGAGAACCCTATCTGGAGGTGCACATCAAAAATTTGCTCCACTATATTTGGGAGTCATAGAAGACATCCTGGCATCCTTCACTGGAAAAGTAAAAGGACAACAATTTGTTTCATGAAAAAGGTGTCTCAGCCAACCATGGTTGAAAACACTGGAGTGGACTTTGGGTGAGAAGCTTCTTTAGACAAGAGAATAATTTGTTAGTTAAGTTTAATCTTTAGAAAACGTGTTATAATTTTGTTTTATATTTGTGGGTTGGTGTGTGCCTTTTGCTACCTGTACAGAAAGAGCAAGGCCTACAAGGGCCTGGAAGTGCTCATTCTGCCAGAGGCTTTTGGTTTTAGGGAGCTGTGCAGCAGGCATACATAAGACTGCTTCAAACATAGGACAGGTGGTGGTGAGGTGCAGGGGCTCTAGGAATTTGGCTGCCCCAAGCACGCCGGTCCCGCGGCTCCGGGGGACCTCTTGCAGACGTGCCTGCAGAGGGTCCTCTGGTCCCGCGGCTCCAGTGGAGCATCCGCAGTCATGCCTGTGGGAGGTCGACCGGAGCCACGGGACCAGCGGACCCTCCGCAGTCATGCCTGCGGGAGGTTGACTGGAGCCGCGGGACCAGAGGACCCGCAGGCATGACTGCGGAAGGTCCGCCGGAGTCGCCGGCCGCCCTCCCGGCAAAATGCCGCCCCAAGCGCACGCTTGGCGCGCTGGGGTCTGGAGCCAGCCCTGGTGAGGTGTAACTCTTGGGAGTGTGACAGATACAAATACCCACTGTTTTTTTAAAAAGTAATCTCTGTAAATTATTGGCAAATTTATTTTCTTTCTATTGTACTTGTTTCTAATATAAAGGAAACTAATTGAATGAAACAGAGAAGTAGTGCCTTTTAAAAGTTTTAATCTGGGGAGCATGAGTAATTCTGTGGGCAAGTTAATGATAAAAAGGGAAGAGAGATTTTGTTGGATGCACAGAATCAGAATTTCAGTGGTGTCGTACTGTGTGGTGTGGCAGGAGGAATAGTTGATCTCCCCACCCCGATCCAGGTTTGCTAGGTTGGTGGAAATCATGATAATACAATATTGTCAGAAATGGGTTGAGATGGGTACCATTGGAAAGCCCTTTCTCCCCATGAACACAGTGGTACCAAACATGACAAACCTAGAACAATTATGTATGCCATCTGTCTTGAATGGTTTAGACGCAACAAATCCTGCATTTTATTAGGGAGTTCGACTGGATGACCCTTGTGGCCCCTTCTAGCCCTGTGGTTCTATGATTCTATGATATATATTTGAGAATATTTTAAAATCTATATCTTTTAAGTATACAGTCAACATGCAACCCTCACAAAGTAAAATTGTGGCCCTCTCCTGACAATATTGTGTTGTCAGCTAATGCTCAGAATGAGATACCTGACTGTCTTTTTTGTTAATGTTACAGATTACTAGAAATGGAAGAAGTGCTACAAGTTGGCTTGCCATAATCCTCAAAAAAAAAAAAAAAAAAAAAGATATTCAGTGGTATTGATTATTAGCTTTGTCTATTATGCCAAGAGTTGCAATGAGGCACTGGTTAAGATGTCAGCATCCAGTCAGAAACTACTGGATCCAGCCACAAAAGTATGCACATAGTTACATAACACACATTACATAATTTAATTACAATCCCAAATTAATTTGTTATAAAAATCTGTGGGGAGTTACATTGAGTCTGCCTGGTAGATGCCGTCAGAGAGAGAGACGGAAAACTGCAAAACCACAAGCTTACATGTGTTCACTGACAGAGACAGATAAGTGCTGAATAACAAGCCCTCATATGGCAACAATGGTCATGAATGAAGGTAAACATAAACAGGGCCAGAGAATTTAGCAGGGAAATTAGATGGCAATTATTGGGGCAAGACCAAGACCAGAACTGCCCACCTGAGGAAAGGAAGGGCTGATGATTACAATAAAGAGGAAACACAAAAGGATCTCGGTTCTCACTCCTCGGGATGTGGGGAAGGTAATCGGGTGGTACTGCTTTGCTTTCGTTTCTTGCTAAGTCCCTGCTACAATAAATGGTAATGTCATAACCGAAGACTCTAGTCTCTATGTGGTCCTATGTGTAGGCTCGGCAAGCCAACAATAGTGGGATCCTGGGAACCCCAACTAAATCCTTGGTTTTACTTTGGTCTTGATCATTTTTAGGCATGCATGAGGAGATGAACAGTATTGACTAATAGCTGAATCTTTAGAAAATACTCCTGTGGAGGACCTGGGTAAATGCAATTCTTGGTGGCACTTTACATGCTATAAGAAGTTCATCCATAAAATGAATTTGGCAAGGTTAGAGAAGAAGTATGTTAAACAACAGGGAAAAGTTGAAGAGGCTGGGCCAAGTACTAGCTGTGAGTGAGACCTGTCTTACGCTAGGTATCATGGCATGCATTCTGAGAACACTTGCTTCCTCTGCAGTAGGCCAGAAGCCTGAAAGCATCCATTAAGCACAGTTTCAACATGTGAGGCAGGTGAGAAATTGTATGAAACTGTCACCCTTAGCAAGAACATTGCATGGAAAGTAAAGTGGGTGCATTGACTCAAAAGATGCCCACACATATCACACTGCATATCACATTGAGTGCTACACCAAGAATTATGTAATGTGTTGCATCAAAAGATGAAAACAACAGATACAAACTGATTTTACTACTGCAAACTGTGACTCGGATGGAGTTCATAAATTGCCTCACAGGTGCCAATGGATGGAAAAGTGGTGGTGATGGCCAATGAAAAGGCTAAGTACCAAAATCTGTACCAAACTCATGCAGCTTGTGCATAGCACTGGCTGCTCCATTGACTACAATAAAATACTCTGCCTGAAGATTGCAATGGCAAATGACATTCTTCTCTGCATGGAACTGAATGAAGGGTTGTACTTTTCCTCATCAAGACTTATATTTTGTGCTGCCAATAACTTAGGCTTCCTTGAAGATACAGCAGATGGTAAATGTACCCTTCATGTTATTGTTTTGGTCTGTTAACAGGAGTGTATTAATGGGGATCAGTCCCCTTCTGTCGGTGCTGTCTGGACCAGCAAAGAACTGTTCCTTCAAGGAGCTTCATGACACTAGTTTTCTTACCAAGGTCCAAAATTTTGAAGCCCAAAAGTTCGGTGTTTAGAGAAGTAGCAATTAAGTTGACTATAGTAGAGCTTTCTATATTCACTAACCTTGATCTCATTTGGTTATTGTGCAGAAGTGAGATTTGCTCCAGAGGTAAAAAAATCATTGAGTATGGCTTCACCTAAAGAGATAGAAGCACCACCCTTAAATTACACGGTCTACAATTTTTGAGAAGTCATCTGCTTCAGAGATAAAATGTGCTATTTATTATGTATTTTGATGTGCTGAATTCAAATATGACAATTAAAACAACTGATTGGCTACTGTTTCTAAGATATTTAAGTTTTTACATTTTATGTCTATGTATATTGTGTAGATAGTAGAGTTTTAATCATAAATTGTAAACCTAGGTCTTTTCATGTGTTTATGGTTGCTTTACATGATAATATTTCACCTGTCCTGTTTATGTAACACTTTAAAAATCAGCAAAAGGGTTATATAACTAAAATTTATTATGAAACAAAAGGCAGAAAACTATTATGTACATAGTTTAGTCCTATTCAGTGTCTACTCGGCGCTTCTTGGCTTGTCTCTTGTATTCATTAAATGAAGCATCTCTTGTCACTGTCCAGCAATAGTCTGCAAGCATTGATGGGCTCCATTTGCCCTTATAGCGTTTCTCCATTGTTGCAATGTCCTGGTGAAATCGCTCGCCGTGCTCGTCGCTCACTGCTCCACAGTTCGGTGGAAAAAAAATCTAGATGAGAGTGCAAAAAATGTATCTTTAGTGACATGTTGCAACCAAGGCTTTTGTATGCCTTGAGGAGGTTTTCCACCAACAACCTGTAGTTGTCTGCCTTGTTGTTTCCGAGAAAATTTATTGCCACTAACTGGAAGGCTTTCCATGCCGTCTTTTCCTTGCCATGCAGTGCATGGTCAAATGCATCATCTCGAAGAAGTTCACGAATCTGAGGACCAACAAAGACACCCTCCTTTTTCTTAGCTTCACTTAACCTTGGAAATTTTCCACGAAGGTACTTGAAAGCTGCTTGTGTTTTGTCAATGTCCTTGACAAAGTTCTTCATCAGACCCAGCTTGATGTGTAAGGGTGGTAACAAAATCTTCCTTGATTCAACAAGTGGTGGATGCTGAACACTTTTCCTCCCAGGCTCCAATGACTGTCAGAGTGGCCAATCTTTCTTGATGTAGTGGGAATCTTTTGCACGACTATCCCATTCGCAGAGAAAACAGCAGTACTTTGTGTATCCTGTCTGCAGACCAAGCAAGAGAGCAACAACCTTCAAATCGCCACAAAGCTGCCACTGATGTTGGTCATAGTTTATGCACCTCAGAAGTTGTTTCATGTTGTCATAGGTTTCCTTCATATGGACTGCATGACCAACTGGAATTGATGGCAAAACATTGCCATTATGCAGTAAAACAGCTTTAAGACTCGTCTTCGATGAATCAATGAACAGTCTCCACTCATCTGGATCGTGAACGATGTTGAGGGCTGCCATCACACCATCGATGTTGTTGCAGGCTACAAGATCACCTTCCATGAAGAAGAATGGGACAAGATCCTTTTGACGGTCACGGAACATGGAAACCCTAACATCACCTGCCAGGAGATTCCACTGCTGTAGTCTGGAGCCCAACAGCTCTGCCTTACTCTTGGGTAGTTCCAAATCCCTGACAAGGTCATTCAGTTCACCTTGTGTTATGAGGTGAGGTTCAGAGGAAGAGGATGGGAGAAAATGTGGGTCCTGTGACATTGATGGTTCAGGACCAGAAGTTTCATCCTCTTCCTCTGCCTCGTCTGACTCAAGTGAGAATGATTCTGGTGCATCAGGAACCGGCAGTCCTTCTCCGTGGGGTACTGGGTGAATAGCTGATGGAATGTTTGGATAATGCACAGTCCACTTTTTCTTTCTTTGACACACCTTTTCCAAATGGAGGCACCATGCAGAAGTAACAATTGCTGGTATGATCTGTTGTCTCTCTCCAAATCATTGGCACTGCAAAAGGCATAGATTTCCTTTTCCTGTTCAACCACTGGCAAAGATTTGTTGCACAAGTGTTGCAGGATATGTGTGGGGCCCACCTCTTGTCCTGATCTCCAATTTTGCAGCCAAAATAAAGGTGATAGGCTTTCTTAACCATAGTGGTTATACTGCACTTTTGTGATGCAAAAGTCACTTCACCACAAACATAGCAGAAGTTATCTGCACTGTTCACACAAGTACGAGGCATCTCTCCTCACTTTGGCTAAACAGAAATGTGTCCCTTTGCAAAATCAAACACTGACAAATAAGAGAGCATGACACTGTATGATTTCTAGAGCTGATATAGGGCTATTTGTTCAGCAGAGTGATGTAAGCTTCGTTATGATTGCATCATCCATGACTTCTAGGAATAACATGATGCAATTCATATCAGTATGACACAATACCAGCTTCAGATTGCATCATTCATTGTTTTGCCTAAAAAGCAAGTACTGTCCAAACCAAGTCATAGATTTATTCATAGATCCAGTCAAAGATGTATTTTAGTCATTTCTGGTTTAAATTGAGATCCCTTCCCTTTATAACTCACTTATCCTCTGCCATTCCCAAGTCAAGGGTCGTATATACTGACCCAACAGCATATCTTGAAAACTAGAGCCAATCAACAATTTTAAGCACCATTTTCGTTCTCAGTGACCCAGAATTAGTAAAGTTTGACTACATTTATTTCAGAAGCATTTTGGCTGTAAAGCAGTGTTATCCAGACACCCAGGACATACCATATCACACCATTTCAGGAGAAAGGTATATCCCAACATGGTCAGAGTTTTACTCGGCACTACATGAGGTATTAGAATGATTGACCCATATATGCATCCTGACAATTATCGTGTTAGCCCCACTGTTCACTCAGTTCATTCAGAAAAATTGGCATTGAAAAGGGGTAAATTTATACCTGCTACCGAGAGAGGAAATTATCAAGTAATGGAATGGCTCAGGGATGATAAAAAGCATCCGAAACTACCCGCTCCTATTGGGAATGGATGGGTCTTGAAGAATGGACTGATCATACCAGTTATGTGTGAAATACCGTGTGGTTCTGAATCAATCCTTCAACTAATCAAATGCTCATGTGCAAAGACCATACTCTCTCCACCCTACAGAAGTTTGGTCAGAAGCCTGCCTTGTACAGGAATGAGTGTGGTGAGCTCAAGGATCAGTGTGGCCTGTGTATCTGACAGTGGTGCCCTAGACAGAGAACACTGATGGCTTTCATGAATAAATGTTTTCAGTACTACATGTGAAAGCTAACTTCCTCAGATTACCAAAGATCAACGTCTTTTTAAAAAAAAATGTAAGCAGTGCATCTGTTGATTTTTAAACATTGTCTTGAATATATATCTACATAATATCTACATATACATCTACATATATCTACATATATATATGTACATATATCTACATATATCTACATAATTGTTCTAGATTTGTCATATTTGGTACCACTGTGTTGATGAGAGAAGGCTTTCGAACAATGCCATTTCTGACAACTTATTATATCCACCAACTCGAGGACCTGGAATTGGGGGATCTGACACATTGCACAGTGTGAAATAATTGTTTGGAATTCTAACTTTTACTCATCAAATGACACCTCCTGTGCCCCCACTCCTTCTAGGATGCTACCTGATTTACTGGAATTTCACTGAGCCTACCTGCTCCACTAGCCTGGGCTCCCTCTCCCTGTTTTGATTGAATTATGATCTCTGGCCGCAGTCAGGATGGCCTTCAACATTGGTTCTCCACTTGTAAGGTAACTCCCTTCTCTTCATGTGCCAATATATATTTATGCCTGTATCTGTAATTTTCACTCCATGCATCTGAAGAAGTGGGTTTTTTACCCACAAAAGCTTATGCCCAAATAAATGTTAGTTTTTAAGGTGCCACCGGACTCCTCATTGTTTTTTTAGCTAGGAAATCACCCAGCACTCAAATGCAACTCCCCTCAGGAAAGTACACCCAAAATAATATTGTCTTGCACTGTAGAGAAATCTATACAATGTGAGCTCATAAATTTGCCCCCTCCCTCAATGTGGAGGAAGATATGCACACCTTCTTGCCCCCCCTCCATTACAAATTGCACAAACTAGGCTTAATAATAAACAAAAACAAGTTTATTAACTATAAAAGGCAGATTATAAGTGATTATAAAGTATAGCAAGCAGAACAAAGCAGATTACCAAGCAAATAAAACAAAACACGCATACTAAGCTTAAGATCTTAAAGAGACTGATTTCAAGAAATTATTTCCCTAAATGTTGTTTTAGGTAAGTTGCAGAGTTTTTGTTATTTCCAATTATTTCTCTTTACAGACTAGAAGCCTGTTTTAGTCTGGACTCAGCCCTTGCCTTTCCCATCGCTCAGTTCCTTTGTCTCTTCAGGTACTTTCAGCAGTCTTTCTTCTTGGGCAGGAAGGCAAAGGCAAAGAGTCCTGTTTGCTGTACTCCCCAGCCTTAAATAAGATTTACATAAGGTGGGAATCTTGTTTCCCAGTCTTGACCGCCCCTTCCTTTTAGTGGAAAATTACTGGAAGTCCAAGATGGTAGTTAGTACCAGGTGACAGGACCACTTGATCTAGTAGTGTCACAGCTACATCCCAGGATGCCTCTCCAGAAGGAGAGAGCTTAGTATCTTCAAAGTTTTATTGTTTCTTCCTAATGGCCCATCAAGGCTGGATGGCCTGTTGTCTGGTGGGTGTCTCCCAAATACACACACAATTGTCATTGTTACATAGTCAATATTCCTAACTTCAGATACAGAAATGATACATGCATACAAATTGGATAATCACATTCAGTAAATTATAACCTTTCTGATGATACCTTACAAGACCCATCTTGCATAAAATATATCTCAGTTATACCATATCCATATCATAAGTATATTTCCATAAAGAAGATGGGGTGTAACGTCACACCTCCCTCATCTTCCTATCACTAATGTACCCACTAAATGAGACTTTACTGCACTATTACTGTAAAATGTCTGTGTAAATGACATGCTCTAATTCAACAAATGTGCTCTTACTGTGTATTCAGAGTTATATCTTCTTTCTTCAATGAAAACAGAGGGGGTAATAAGGGATTAATTCTCTGAGTCTGTACAGAGCTGAGACGTGATGGAGAAGGAGGGGGGCGGGGGCTGATAGGAGGCAGAATCCTTCTCCCTGAATTTTAACTGCCTGGCCCAGAATAAGTTAAAGCTGCAGGTCATCTGCCAGCAGAGAAATGGATGTTGTGGACCCTCCTCCACTATGTCTCACTAGCTCACTCCTACACCAAGGGACTCAGCTCGATTCTAGGGCGAATCGCTGGCCCACAAAAGTGACTCTGAGCCTTGATTACTTTTTACTTCTGTCAGCTCTGTAGAGTCATAACTGCTTTGAAAAATTGAATTGGATTCCTCTGGCTTGTGCATTATATATGGAATTGGGAGCTAATTTCTACCTATGTAGCAATTGTCAAAGAATGATGCTGTCAGTTAAACGTGTGCAGTCTCAGCAGGGTGGCACAAAATTGTTTTTAAATGATCAGTTACTAAGCGATTGCTTGGCATTGGCCTAGTAAGAGCTTGGATAGTTCACTTTTGTTCCAGTACTCATAGAATTTTATTTGTGTAATGATTTGAAATACAGTAGTTTTACTAAGGAGTGTTGATTGTTTAGTCTTCATTCACTGTTTAGGATTGCCTGAGACACATCAATAAAGTTTAAAAGAAAATTGATCATAATCTGACCTCAGTTGAAGTCCAGAGACATTTTTATGGCTGAGTTATAAACCTCTCTGCATAGGGATTTGTAATAGAAACTCTGACAGTCCCTTAAACATAGCTTCATATGAGGCACAAGTATATTATTTACCACATCTACATTTGTAGTCATATAAAGTGTAAGCAGTAGTCAGTGGTGACATGAATTATGCATAGTTATTGTGAAATATCAAATTCAGTATCATTTAAAAGAAACTAGGCAGTAATTACACAGCATATCCACTGGAAATAGGATCTTGTGTTATTTGTCCTGCTTTATCTCAGGATTTCATAGTTTCATAGATTCTAGGACTGGAAGGGACCTCGAGAGATCATCGAGTCCAGTCCCCTGCCCTCATGGCAGGACCAAATACTGTCTAGACCATCCCTGATAGATATTTATCTAACCTACTCTTAAATATCTCCAGAGATGGAGATTCCACAACCTCCCTAGGCAATTTATTCCAGTGTTTAACCACCCTGACAGTTAGGAACTTTTTCCTAATGTCCAACCGAAACCTCCCTTGCTGCAGTTTAAGCCCATTCCTTCTTGTTCTATCCTTAGAGGCTAAGGTGAACAAGTTTTCTCCCTCCTCCTGATGACATCCTTTTAGATACCTGAAACTGTTATCATGTCCCCTCTCAGTCTTCTCTTTTCCAAACTAAACAAACCCAATTCTTTCAGCCTTCCCTCATAGGTCATGTTCTCTAGACCTTTAATCATTCTTGTTGCTCTTTTCTGGACCCTCTCCAATTTCTCCACAGGATAACTGTGAATAACTTGTCAATATTGTTATTAATTTATATTACAATAGCACCTAGAGGCCCCAAATGAAATGGGAGAGCCATTATGCTAGGCACTGTACAAACAGCTGGCGAGACACAGTCACTGCCCTAAGGTGATTATAGTCTAGCAGGCAATACAAGCAATCAGGTGCAGAGAAATCTGTGCCTATGTCAGTTTTAAAAACAAGAATGTTAAAAGCACCATCTCATCCTCTGAGCTTTGCTTACAATAATTTACATTATACTAAAATGGTAAAATTCATTTTTGCTCTAATCATAGTTCATTCCCCCTCCATAAACCTATGATATCCCAACTTTCAAATACCCCATTCTCTTGAGTGAAAAGGTGAACATTGCAGTATGCCTGGAAGATTTATCAATCTCAGCTCTGGCAGACCAGGGTTGGCTTGTGTGAAAGAGTTAGGGCATGTGTCATGTACCAGAGTCAAGAGGCCCTCACAAAGAACCTCTTGCCCATAGCTGCCTCTCAGCTGTGTTGGGGGAAACTCAGGCTTGAGCAACTTTGCTGGTTGCAACTGTGGAAATATGGGGTGAGAAGAGAGGTCTCAGGAAATACAGACCAACACCATTTAAGCCTTTAAATGTGAAAACAAATGCAGGCAGTCAGTGGAGGTCATTTCACCAGTGTTATGTGCTCCCAATGAAAGTGCTGCTTGAAGTCCAGAGCATGGCAGCCTGTCTAACATCTGTTTTCTCATGGACCCAAAATGTAGCCCCAAATAGAGCTATCTTCAAGCCTGAATCTCTAGCAAATGCTCCAGTGTTCCACTGCACATGTGGTACCAGACATATTGGAGCTGTATAACTGGGTATTTTACACATTGAATAAGGGGGTGGGAACACAGAGCTCTGCAAAACACTCCACAAGTATGAGTTGTAGTTGTTGGATGATACCCAGCATGGGTTCCAGTGTGGGGTAGTAGGTGACAAGTAGATGTGTGCAGTCAGAGGAGGTGGGTGAAACCAGACAATCACTATGCTTTTGAAGGTCCTGTATGAGTACATATCAGTCCTCACCCCCACAAGAAATGTGTTAACTATGGTAAACAATCTGTTCCACCTTGTATTTAGCTGTGGCACTGACAGTTTAACTGACAGCTGTGGCCAGATCTGAAGAAGAGTTCTGTGTAAGCTCGAAAGGTTCTCTCTGTCACCCACAGAAGTTGGTTCAATAAAATATATTACCTCACCCATCTTGTCTGTGTTTTAATATATTGTGCACATATATGAAACAGACTATTATAAATAGTTATATATTATAAATAGGACGTTCTAAAGATCCTAGCTCAAGTCAGTATTTCGATGGACAGGTGAACACTCATTATGAACATTTGTATCACTAGTCCTCCTCAAACCAAATAACTAGTCCTAAAAATCAAAAGCAGTTTTTATTTTCAGTGTTGGAATACATCAACGTTTTGATTTTATTTATTTATTTTAAATGGGATAAAGTGAACTGGTATATTTCCCCCACACACACACACACACCTCGGTTTGATATGTATAGAATAGAGTTCCATTTTGTGTATTCATGGTTTCCTCTGATGTGGAGAGACAGAAGTGACTTGGTGTTATGGGCCTTCAAGATACTTTTTGCATCTTAGAAATTCAAGTAAATACTAATAAGGATCACCTATGAATGTCAATGTAATTTTTTTCTAAAGGTTCGGTTTTCTATAATCATGGATAATGATATTGATCTTTTGTAGAGCACGGTGAGAGCTAAAGATGAAAAAGTGTTTAAAAACTAGGTTTATTTTATTTGTATTTATTCTAAGTTGAAACAATAGTTTCTAGTTTCTCAGGCATAATCTTTAGGCAAAGTTCACGAGAGTAAGCATTGAACACTGTAAAAAACAAGAAACCGTTAGCCCTTTTCAAAAATTGCTTTACTCAGCAATAATTTCTTTTGAAGTAAGAAAAGTTCTTTATGAAGTTGTTCACTGTGACCAGAGAGTTGATACTGCTAAGCACAAATGCACCTGTTCTCATACCTTGTTTTACATTCATTTAGGCAGTTCACTTACTATTTCTATTTCTTTTCCATCAGTCAAACATCAACCTGACTTCTTATGCATCCGAAAATGCTTGCTTAGTACTACTTATCCTTTCCCTCTAAACTCTTATGTGCCATTCACCGTACTGATTGCATGTGTGGAAAATGAACAAAATTGATCTTAACACACCCTCTTACTCTGAGAAACCTGGATGAGAGAATATCTATATCCCTGGTGTGTTTGGAGGAAGAATTATTGCCTAAGAATTACAGAATACATGTTATTAAATTATAAGTTTCATATACTGCGATCCTCATTTACGCATCTTAGTGCTAAATATTTCACAGTGGTATAATGTGGTTTCTGGTGGGAATGCTGTACACCAGATGACAGTTTTTGTTGAAGGTTTACAGAGAAGACATGTATTAGCAGTTCATAGAGAGTGGGAAAGAGAAATACTAAATCACCCAGTTATTCACAGGCACTGAGGAAACCAGATCATCTAAAAGAACAGGAGTATTTGTGGCACCTTAAAGACTAACAAATTTATTTTAGCATGAGCTTTCGTGAGCTACAGCTCACTTCTTCGGATGCATAGAATGGAACACACAGACAGGAGATATTTATACATACAGAGAACATGAAAAGGTGGAAGTATGCATAACAACAGGAAAAGTCTAATCAATTGAGATGAGCTATCATCAGCAGGAGGAAAAAAAACTTTTTGAAGTGATAATTAAGACTGAACTCTCAAAATTAGATACTCTCATGAAAAACCAACCTTCTACACAAACTTCCTCATGGATAGACTTTACAAAAACTAGACAAGCCATTTACAACACAAACTTTGCTTCTCTACAAAAGAAAAAGGACACTAAACTGTCTAAACTGCTACATAGCACAAGGAGCCACAACAGTAGCTCCCTTAACCCACCCAACAATATTGTTAATCTTTCCAGCTATTCTCTTAGCCCAGCAGAAGAATCTGTCCTATCTCGGGAACTCTCCTTTTGTCCTTCCAGATCCACGAATATGATACAGTTCTGCGGTGACCTAGAATCCTACTTTCGCCGTCTCTGACTCAAAGAATACTTCCAACACACCTCTGAACTACACACTAACCCACAGAATCCTTCCTACCAACACTATAATAAAACGGATTCTGCATGGACTCCTCCCGAGGGTCGAAACAACAGACTGGACTTCTACATAGATTGCTTCCGTCACCGTGCACGGGCTGAAATTGTGGAAAAGCAACATCACTTGCCCCATAACCTAAGCCGTGCTGAACACAATGCCATCAACAGCCTCAAGAACAACTCTGACATCATAATCAAACAGGCTGACAAAGGAGGTGCTGTCGTCATCATGAATAGGTCGGAATATGGTGCCACAAGTACTCCTGTTCTTTTTGCGGATACAGACTAACACGGCTGCTACTCTGAAACAGATCATCTAAGAATCCAGGCTGAGTAGAAAAATTTCCCATAGAAATACGGGAGTTAAAAATGGAGTGCCTGTTCTCTCCATTTGGAATGTTAATATTTTTTATTAAGCTCATTTAATTCACTTAATTTGAAGGTCACAGGTTCATGACTAGTAGATACTCTGTAGCTAAATTATGGGAGCTTCAAAGAATTTAAAATGTCTCCAAGGTAATTTTGAATTCTATTGTCAATATCTTCCCAAACAGATGCCTGTTTGATAACTGAATAAACATTTTATATAACCAGTCCATGGAGCTGAGTGAAGATGCAACTGGAAGAGTCTCAGGATGGAAAAAATAAAATGAAAACAAACAAAATAAAAGTCCAGGGTGGAGCAGAGATGCGAGGATGAATAAATTCTCTGTTTTACACAAACATTATCTAAAATATATTGAAGATCAGTTGAAGCTTAGATCTTGCAAATCCAATGTCCAATATTCAGAGGATACTTTTATTTACCTGATATGACTTATTTTTATTCAGAAAAATATTTAGTCCCATATTTTGTAAGTGGTTACACAAATACTTTTTCCATTGACGTGATAGAGGATAGAAATTTATTCCTAAAGAAGTGGAGAGGTTGGAAAGCATGTTTCATTTCTTTCTAAATTCAGTTCTTTTAATTAAAAAAAATTAGAACTAAGCCTAAATAAATTGGCACACCATCTTGATCACATATATATAGGAAAGAAAATATCATTTAGCACATAGATAGCATTTTATATCTTCGGTGTGCTCTGAAGTGATTAATTTAGTATGAGCTAAATTGAGAATATCACTAATCTGCACTTCTTACATCTTATGCACCCTATACTTTGCTCCAAATTGGTGATTTCCAGTTCTAAACAAAGATTTAATATTAGCATTTAATGAGATTTCATACCACAAAGACTTCATTATCTCTGCAAAAGATATATTACAGTACAATAAATACTACTAGCCAAATTCTGATTCCCTTAATTATACCAAATAATTTCTTACTGCACAATTAGTCCCATAGAAGTCAAAGGTTGCTAATTCAAAGTATCTTTCAATGTACAGCTATTAGAATCTGGCCCTAAATTGGAATTCACAATAATAAAACAAAACTGAGTTAAACAAAATGTGCAAAAATATACCTTGTGATGTTTATCTTCATTTTTATTCACTTAATCTCAAATTCATAAATGTATTATGATGAATTAGCAAGATTATATTATATTTTATATATACTTTGTTTTTCAATAATGCTTTTTCAAACTAATAATTAGCTTGCACATCTGGGGATCTCAAAAATACTTTACAAAGGTGGGTAAATATTGTCTTTCATTTGCAAATGAGACAACTGAAGTCGACCTCAAAAGAGATTAAAGGCCCCATTTTTATAACCATACATCTAAATTTCCTGTAAACTGTACAGCCGCAGCCTATTTAGCGCAGTGCAGGTTGTCAGGGAACCCAGCCAGAGACCTGCGCCTCTCCCCTGACCCCAACCTAGCCCAGCCCCCAACCTGCCACAGCCGGGTGCCCCCTGGATCCCAACTATGCTGCAGCCTGGACCTGCAGGGGCTGGGGCGCTCCTACCCCAGCCTGAACCCAGTTGGGGTGGCATGGCACAGCTCAAACACAGGCGGCCCAGCCCCAGCTGCAGCCGGCGTGGTCTGAACCCAGGCGGCCCGGCCTGCACCCAGCTGCAGTGGCCCAACCCAAACCCAGCCACGGCCAGGGCAACCCGGCCTGGACCTGGCGTGGGGTGCCCCTCCCCAAATCCAGCCCCAGCCCAGACCTGTTGCAGGTAGGGAGCCCCTCCCTGAACCCAGTCCTGGCCTGGACCTGCGGGGGCTAGGGGAGCAGGGCCCATTCTGCAGGGCCCAACTCAGTCCCAGAGTTGCCATGACGGGGAGAGGTGCCTCTCCTCCCCAGCCCAGGTGTTGCTGCTGGGAGAGAGTGCTGGGGGGAGTCCTCTCTCCCTGCCATAGTCCCAGAGCACCCTCCGGCACCACCAACCCCTCATTCCCTGCCCCACTCCAGAGCCCACACCCCCAGCTGAAGCCCTCACACCCCTGCACCTCAACCCTCTGCCTCAGCCCTGAACCCCCTCCCATACCCCAAACCCCTCATCCACAGCCCCACCCCAGAGCCCGCACCCCGCATCCCCCAACTCTCTGCCCCAGCCTTGAGCCCCCTTCCACCTCTCTGAACCCCTCGGCCTCACCCCCACCACATGAATTTTGTTATGTGCACTGATATGAAGGTGGTGTGTCACCTCTACCACCTCCATATTGGTGCACATAACAAAATTCATTCTGCACATGGGTGGGAAAAATTGGAACACTGCCTTACTTTGACTAGTACTTTTTCTGTAAGTAAAGCAGTGGGACCATCTATGGACTAAGATACTATTCAGTGTGTATAAGGATAATGGAATCTGACCCCACACGACTCACTCAGGGCTGCAAAGTAGTGTACAACAGAGCCAGGATTTAGAACCTAGATATCCTTGGTCAATCTTCTGTCACCAGCAGAATACACTGCCTTTTCAGCTAAAATAGTCGTCATCTTATGGGAACTAGCCATTGTCAGATGTTACAATCTACATATAAAAAGTGTGTGTAATGCAGGGATCGACATCCCTCAGCCCATGCCGCTTCCTGAATCTCCCATTGGCCTGGGACGGTGAACCGCAGCCAGTGGGAGCCGCGATCTGCCGAATCTGTGGACACGGCAGGTAAACAAACCGGCTTGGCATGCCAGGGTGCTTACCCTGGCAGGCCATGTGCCAAAGGTTGCCAATCCCTGGTGTAATGTTTAACGGTTAAGTTGTTTATGAAGATGAAGTCATAGATAAGATATACCAATAATTAATAACAACAATAATAATTGGAGGATTTTATTATTTTGAGCCAAATGCTCTCCTCCCTCAGAAAAACATGTGAGAATATAGGAAGTGCTCACAAAACTATGGTAGTAAACCTGAAATTCTTCCCTGTGAGGTATGAGGATAGTGACTACACAGGGGATTGGTGTTGGCAACTAAAGAGAGACCAATGATCCATGGGAAATCCTGCCCCCATGCCTTAGTTTTTAGGATGTCCACTCAGTGTACACATTCCCATATCCTCTTTAATCCCCTCTTCAATGGCATGGATCACTCCAGAATCAATTACCTATTGTCTCCCTGAGGTATTTTTCCATTGCTATGCATTCCAAAATACAATCCAAGGAGAGCAGTTGGCACAGAAAACCTAACTGGCTTCAAGACTGAGCTTGATAAGTTTATGGAGGGGATGGTATGATGAGACTGCCAAAAATGGCATGTAGCCAATCTGTGGCAGCTAATAGCAAATGTCCCCAATGGCCAGTGATGGGACACTAGATGTGTGTGTGGAGGGGAAAAGGGGAGGCTCTGAGTTACCACAGAGAATTTTCTCATGTGTCTGGCTGTTGGGTCTTGCCAAAATGCTCAGGGTCCAACTAACCTCCATATTTGGAATTGGAAAGGAATTTTCCCCCAGATCAGATTGGCAGAGAGTTATGGTTTTTTTGCCTTCCTCTGCAGCATGGGGCATGGGTCACTTGCAGGTTTAAACTAATGTAAATGGTGGATTCTATGTAATTTGAAGTCTTTAAATCATGATTTGAGGATTTCAGTAACCCAACCAAGGGTTAGGGGTCTATTACAGGAGTGGGTGGATGAGGTTCTATGGCCTGCAATGTGCAGGACAGACTAGATGATCATGATGGTCCCTTCTGGTCTTAAAGTCTATGAGTCTATGCAGGGGAAGGGGGAATGGGACAGAGCTCAAGTTAAGCTCAAGTGCTCTGAGCTCCACTAATTTACATGGACTGGAACCAAAATGGAACCAGATTGCTGGTGCTTAAAATTAAATCATAGAGCAGTTTTTAAACTAAGGGCTGGGGGAAAGCTGACAGGTGTGGAGGATCATGTGGTTCGGACATCCCTTAGGAAAGGATCTATAAATGGAGATTATCTATGTCCTAATAAGGAGGCAAGGATGAAAGATGATAAAATACTGGTAGGATCTGATGAGAAACAGTCAAATGAAAAAAAAAGTCTCATTCAATTACATCATGTAATTGCAGACAGCTAAAAAGTGATAAGTTTTTAAAGTGCTTATATACGAAAGCTAAAGTCTACATAATAAGGTGGGTGAATTAGAGTGCCTCATATTAAATGAGGATATTGATATAATAGGCATCACAAAAACTTGGTGGAATGAGGATAATCAATGGTTATGCTGGTAGGGGAACTGGCACTATATGTGAAAGAAAGTGTAGAATCAAATGAAGTAAAAATCTTAAATGAACCAAACTGTACCATAGAATCTCTATGGATAGTAATTCCATGCTCTAATAATAAGAATATAGCCATAGTGATATATTACCAACCACCTGACCAGGATGGTGATAGTGACTGTGAAATGCTCAGGGAGATTAGAGAGGCTATTAAAATAAAAAACTCAATAATAATGGTGGATTTCAACTATCCCCATATTGACTGGGTACATGTCACCTCAGGACGGGATGCAGAGATAAAGTTTCTTGACACCTTAAATGACTGCTTCGTGGAGCAGCTTGTCCTGGAACAAGAGGAGAGGCAAGAGGAGAGTTTAATCCTAAATGGAGCATAGGATCAGGTCCAGGATTTACTTGGTAATAGTGACCATAATATAATTAAAGTTAACATCCCTGTGACGGGGAAAACACCATAGCGGCCCAACACTATAGCATTTAATTTCAGAAACGGGGACTACATAAAAATGAGGAGGTTAGTTAAACAAAAAATAAAAGGTATGCACTAAAAGTAAAATTCGTGAAAGCTCCATGGAAACTTTTTAAAGACACCATAATAGAGGCTCAACTTAAATCGGTCTTCATGGTTGAGGATATGAGGGAGATTCTTAAACCTGAGCCATTGTTTTTAGGTGAAAAAATCTGAGGAACTGTCCCAGATTGAAGTGTCATTAGAGGAGGTTTTGGAACAAACTGGTAAACTAAACAGTAATAAGTCTCCAGGACCAGATGGTATTCATCCAAGAGTTCTGAAGGAACTCAAATGTGAAATTGTAGAACTACTAACTGTAGTCTGTAACCTATCATTTAAATCAGCTTCTGTACCAAATGACTGGAAGATAGCTAATGTGATGCCAATTTTTTTAAAAGAGCTCCAGAGGTGATCCCAGCTTCAGTATTAGGCAAATTGGTTGAAGCTATAAAGAGCAAAACTGTTAGACACATAGATGAACATAACTTGTTGGGGAAGAGTCAACATGTTTTTTTATAAAAGGAAATCAAACCTCACCAATCTACTAGAATTCTTTGAGGGGGTCAACAAGCATGTGGACAAGGAGGATCCAGTGGATATAGTGTACTTAGTTTTTCAGAAAGCCTTTGACAAGGTCCCTCACTAAAGGCTCTTAAGCAAAATACACTCTCATGGGATAAGAGGGAGGGTCCTCTTATGGATTGGTAACTGGTTAAAAGATAGGAAACAAAGGGTAGGTATGGATAAATGGTCAGTTTTCAGAATGGAGAGAGGTAAATAGTGGTGTCCCCCAGGGGTCTGTACTGGGACTAGTCCTATTCAATATATTCATAAACGATCTAGAAAAGGGGATAAACAGGGAGGTGGCAAAATTTGCAGATGATGCAGAACTACTCAAGATAGTTAAGTCCAAAGCAGACTGTGAAGAGTTACAAAAGGATCTCTCAAAACTGGGTGACTGGACAGCAAAATGACAGTTGAAATTCAATGTTGATCAATGCAAAGTAATGCATATTGGAAAACGTAATCCCGACTATACATATAAAATGATCGGGTCTAAATTAGCTGTTACCATTCAGGAAAGAGATCTTGGAGACTTGTGGATAGTTCTCTGAAAACATCCACTCAATGTGCAGCAGCAGTCAAAAAATCTAACAGAGTGTTGGAAATCTTTAAGGAAAGAATAGATAATAAGATAGAAAATATCATATTGCCTCTATATAAATCCATGGTATGCCAACATTTTGAATACTGTGTGCAGATGTGATCATACCATCTCAAAAAAAGATATATTGGAATTGGAAAAGGTTCAGAAAAGGGCAACAAAAATGATTAGGGGTATGAAACAGCTTCTGTATGAGGAGAGATTAATAAAACTTGGACTTTTCAGCTTGGAGAAGAGACGACTAAGGGGGATATGATAGAGGTCTATAAAATCATGACTGGTGTGAGAAAGTAAATAAAGAAATGTAATTTACTCTTTCTCATAACAGAAACTAGGAGGTCACCAAAATGAAATGAGTAGGCAGCAGGTTTAAATCAAACAAAAGGAAGTATTTCTTCACACAAAACACAGTCAACCTGTGGAACTCTTTGCCAGAGGATGTTGTGAAGGCCAAGACTATAACAGGGTTCAAAAAAGAACTAGATAAATTCATAGAGGATAGGTCCATCAACGTCTATTAGCCAGGATGGGCAAGCATGATATCCCTAGCTTCTGTTTGCCAGAAGCTGGGAATGGGCGACAGGGAATGGGTCACTTGATTATTACCTGTTCTATTCATTTTCTCTGGGGCACCTTGCATTGGCTGCTGTCAGAAGACGGGATATTGAGATAGACCTTTGGTCTGACCCAGTATGATCACTCTTATGACTGTTCTGCGTGGTTTTCCAAGATGACCATGCTACATAGAGTGGCTACTCCCTGGCTCTGCTCCCTTTAGCTAGATTCTTCTCCAATTTTCTGCAAACCCCCAACCACACACTATTTATGTTGTGTGTAACAGTACCTGCTGGACCTTTTTGGGAGGGAGTCTGCTGGCCAGGCATGGCCCTGATCCTGGTTCAGCCTAGAACAAAGGAATTTTGAGAAGTGTAGTTGAGGGACACTGGAGACTAGAAAGTAGGCAGCAATGCATTTTGGCAAAAGGAGCAAGGAAATAAGTCATCTTTTTGGCTCTCTTTGAGTAAGATCAGGGAGGGAGTAGGACTTGTATTGGCACTCTCTTTGAGACAGTCTGGAAAAGTTGGGCTATAGTCTAGGTAATGACAGCGTCTTTTGATCTTTATACAACAAAAACCATGTGAAGAAACCACATGGGCACACTTGGTCCCAAATAACCATGTTTACTAAATATATAGAAACATGCCAGGTCTGGCTACGTATTGGCCACTGCTTTGACTGGTTTCTGGCAGTTTCTAAAATATAAAATATTGTGAGTGCAACTGCAGCTCAGAAATTACGCCAAGGGATGCTACCCTATTCTTATATACTACCTCCTGGGAAGAAATTAGCTCTAGGTCTGTCTACTGAGGCAAAGAGAATAAGAAAAGGTAGCATAAAATAGAACCCATCATGTGAAAGTGGTGGATAGAATTGGGGTCTGGATAGAACCCACAGATAGCTGCCCAGGAAGGGCAGTGGGAAGAAGCATGAGAAAAGGATGAAGAGGAGGCCTAAAGAGGGACCAGCAAAGTGAAAGAAGAGGCTGCAGGCAAAGGGAACAAACAGTGCTTTGGATGTGTGCTAAGTTCTATCTTTTTGTTTTCAGGCCCACAGCTGGGTCTTCCAAGGGATGGTTGTATGTATGGACCAGAAAGCAAAGAAAGGCTAGTGGGAGCTGTTGTTTGTTTGGACTTTTTATTTACCTCAGGAAGAGTGGCGTTTTCCTAATATAGTCAGGTGCTCATTTAAGCTACTGTATTAGTGGAGAGTGACACTGAGGTACAACCAACTGTGGAAATTGAGGAAGAAGCCATAGGATGAGGTGAGAACTCTGACACAGGCCATTTTAATGGCAAACATGCTGTTATTGCAACTATCAGTTTGTGAGTTTAGTTCATCATTACAAGTGTTGCCTGCTCCTTTGCTTCTCTTCATCATATGGATAGTAATATCTAGGCCATTTGGTTTTCTTTAAGCTGCAGTAGAAAAAGGTACATTAAATTGTAGAGCAACATTATTTTAAAAAGCCCAAACTTATGAATGTTAATATATTTGGTTTCTGCAACTAAATGGTTGTGCTTAACCTTCATCGAGAGACTCGACCCTTTATTTGTTGCATGCTGGTCTCAGAAGCAATGTCTCTTGTGCTGAAGAGAGTATAAACCATTCAGTGATTTATTCAGGTATTGTACATCTATCTATACTGTCAGATCAGTGTTGAGATCTGCCAGACTTCGAGGTCCCTCATGTCCACTCTGCCTTCACGTAGCTAACCTCTTTCATTTAGCCAGGAAGCCTAATACTGTACTTTGTCTTTTGTACTTTTGGGAGCTGCTGCAAGCTGTTCACTCAGATTCAAACAAGCTCCCATAAGCGGTCTTGGAATAGATTTGGCAATGAAGGGCCCTGATTCATCAAACAAAAATCTTCAGCTTCTATGCTGCACAAGGACTTCATCTGCCATTTCATGGTTGGGAGCATATAGTAAACATATGTTTTGCACCATGTGGTTTTCCAACCTGTGCTAATGAGGCAGGACGATATGTCACCAACAATCTATTGCCAAGATCTTATCTCCACCTCAGTTTTCTAATGCCACATTGCTTTCCCTCCTTTGCAAAAAGTTGTCACTTTTATATATCATAAAGAAGTACTGGAAGAGACAGAGACTTCAGGGAGAAAGTCAAAACTGAAGCAAAACTTCATTTGTAAATTATAGTTGTGATGTTTCCTTTTATTTGGGCAGCAATTTTACTGATCTCTGAGAGTTAAACTTCCAGAACCAGTTCAGAACAGTCAGTGGAAAGATACTGGGCTGATCCAAGAGGAGAATTTAGCCCATTCCCAAGAACTGAACAGTTACTGTAACTACCAATCCAGAATTTTTTCTGAGTTTGGACAAGCTTCTTTTGGCTTTCCCACCAGGGAGTTTCTTTATCTTTTTTTATCCTTTATCCATTTCTTTATCCTGTTTCATGTAAACATTGGGCACTAAGGCCTAGATACTTTGCTAGTGTGTATTAGCATAAATCCATTGACGTCAATGAAGCTTTACCCATTTACACCAACTGAGGAGCTGTCAAATTAGATCTGGTAGATTTTTTTTCAGTACTGTTTTAGGGGGCTGGGGAGATGAACATGGGCTTTTAACCATAATGATTTTTTTCATAGATTTGTTTGACTTTTTTACCCCCCCCCACTTTTTTTAGGTTTCTTCTCCCACCCTTTTCCAAGTGGGGGAGGGGGAAGGGACAGACAGGTAGAAGAAAACCAGCTTTGTGAAAGAAACACATTCTGTAAAAGCAGCAAAGAATCCTGTGGCATCTTATAGACTAACAGACGTTTTGCAGCATGAGCTTTTGTGGGTGAATACCCACTTCTTTGGATACAAGTAGTGGAAATTTCCAGGGGCAGGTATATATATGTAAGCAAGAAGCAAGCTAGAGATAACAAGGTTAGTTCAATCAGGGAGGATGAGGCCCTGTTCTACCAGTAGAGGTGTGAAAACCAAGGGAGGAGAAACTGGTCCTGTAGTTGGCAAGCCATTCACAGTCTTTGTTTAATCCTGAGCTGATGGTGTCAAATTTGCAGATGAACTGAAGCTCAGCAGTTTCTCTTAGAAGTCTGGTCCTGAAGTTTTTTTGCTGTAGGATGGCCACCTTAAGATCTGCTATTGTGTGGCCAGGGAGGTTGAAATGTTCTCCTACAGGTTTTTGTATATTGCCATTCCTAATATCTGATTTGTGTCCATTTATCCTTTTCCTTAGAGACTGTCCAGTTTGGCCGATGTACATAGCAGAGGGGCATTGCTGGCATACGATGGCGTATATTACATTGGTGGACGTGCAGGTGAATGAACCAGTGATGGTGTGGCTGATCTGGTTAGGTCCTGTGATGGTGTCGCTGGTGTAGATATGTGGGCAGAGTTGGCATTGAGGTTTGTTGCATGGATTGGTTCCTGAGCTACAGTTACTATGGTGCGGTGTGCAGTTACTGGTGAGAATATGCTTCAGGTTGGCAGGTTGTCTGTGGGCGAGGACTGGCCTGCCACCCAAGGCCTGTGAAAGTGTGGGATCATTGTCCAGGCTGGGTTGTAGATCCCTGATGATGCGTTGGAGGGGTTTTAGCTGGGGACTGTATATGATGGCCAGTGGAGTCCTGTTGGTTTCTTTCTTGGGTTTGTCTTGCAGTAGGAGGCTTCTGGGTACACGTCTGGCTCTGTTGATCTGTTTCCTTATTTCCTCGTGCGGGTACTGTAGTTTTGAGAATGCTTGGTGGAGATTTTGTAGGTTTTGGTCTCTGTCTGAGGGGTTAGAGCAGATGCGGTTGTAACCCCTCAGACAGAGACCAACCAATGGACACAAATCAGATATTAGGAATGGCAATATACAAAAACACTTCAACCTCCCTGGCCACACAATAGCAGATCTTAAGGTGGCCATCCTACAGCAAAAAAACTTCAGGACCAGACTTCTAAGAGAAACTGCTGAGCTTCAGTTCATCTGCAAATTTGACACCATCAGCTCAGGATTAAACAAAGACTGTGAATGGCCTGCCAACTACAGAAACAGTTTCTCCTCCCTTGGTTTTCACACCTCTACTGGTAGAACAGGGCCTCATCCTCCCTGATTGAACTAACCTTGTTATCTCTAGCTTGCTTCTTGCTTGCGTATATATACCCCTGGAAATTTCCACTACTTGCATCCGAAGAAGTGGGTATTCACCCACGAAAGCTCATGCTGCAAAACGTCTGTTAGTCTATAAGGTGCCACAGGATTCTTTGCTGCTTTTACAGATCCAGACTAACACGGCTACTCCTCTGATACTAAACACATTCTGTGCATTTTTGAATTAAACAAAATTTGCTTTGTTAGAAATTTTCCCAGAAAATAGAAAGCATTTTTCAACCTGCTCAGTCCTCAGTATCCAATTCAGTCTCTCAATTCTGCAGAAAAAAAGAAAAGCCAATTAATAACTGGTGAATATGAACAGCAGACATTTCACATCTAATTAGGTCATACATAAAGTATGTTTTGATTGTCAATGAACCGGGGGAAATCTATACAGCATCTAATTTGCATCTGAAGTAGCTACTTTTTATAAAACATTCTACTATATTTTTCATTATATGCAAATGTGTATTATTTAAAGCACATTAAAATTTAATTAATTTGAAGGAGCCTTTAACAGAGCATGCATATTTAGAACAAAATAATCTGTAAAACTCAGCAAATATCAATGTATTCATTGATGTGATATTCGGTTGAAAGGCTCCTTTTATGCCACACAATGTCAATGAAATATTACTTTTTATATTGAACAATACATTAAAAAAATTAACACTCATTTAAATAATGTTATGACAAAACAGTTACAAAAACAATTCAAAATAAAGTCTCACTTTAGAATTAACATGTTCTATTGAATTTAAGCATTGTAGTACTGGCTATGCGGGGAATTTTAGTGTTCACTGTATTTAGTCTAATAATTCTGTAATGCTTGGATATTGTTCCTCATTGCAAGCAGATGGGAACAGAAACATTTCTTTGAGATCTTTCTCCTGTTAACAAGGAGTTTGCCCATTTAGAATCATTGGTTGACTTTATATATATGCTAGCCCTGTGGCCTGAACCTCTAGAGAGAAAAGAGCTCACTATTGACCCTTGTTGGTGAATACAGAGAAGAGTGCCCTAAAGTTCCTTGGGAATTCTATAAAAGCAGCACAGAGTCCTGTGGCACCTTATAGACTAACAGACGTATTGGAGCATGAGCTTTCGTGGGTGAATACCCACTTCGACGTTGCATCCGACGAAGTGGGTATTCACCCACGAAAGCTCATGCTTCAATACGTCTGTTAGTCTATAAGGTGCCACAGGACTCGTTGCTGCTTTTACAGATCCAGACTAACACGGCTACCCCTCTGATACTTGGGAATTCTAGATTGGCAGGGCTCCATAAGGGTGGGAGCCCTTTACTGGCACCTGTGGGTGAGCAAGGGGAAATGACCGAATGGCCCAGGCCACAATTGCATTTAAATTATGTGACAGTTTGGGGCAATTTGGTTAAAATGTAGGTAAGTTTTGAGTTTCGGAGCAATAAAATGATATTATTCTTGTTGGGAAATGTAAGGATTATACTAAATATGCCTGCCGTGAGGGTCACCCTGACTGCTACTGCAGTCACATGCAGTTGGGTAAGGGAGCCTGTAGTAGACTAAAGGTGTTTTTCAGCTGGGTTTGCTTCTCTAGTGGTAAGGACTCAGTTGGGGGTTCTATATACATCAATCATTTCCTGCTGATGACTTAGCATAGAGGTAGCTTTAAGACGGAGGATGGTTTGAAATGATGGACAGAGCTGAGTCAAGGCAGCTTTGAGGTGATGGGCAGAGTTAAGATTAGCTGATGGACAGAGCTGGGCAGAGGCAAGTGATAGTACTGAGGTGGGTTGCACTGAAACTCCTGAGAACAGCCATCTCCCTCAGAGACTTTGGTATGAGTCTAATCAAAACTGAAATCACTTCGGGTGGGTTAGGTAGTAGGGCCCCTAGGGCAGCCCAGGAAGGATTTGCTTTAGGGGTGGAAACTGACCTGCCAGCAGACTTGGACTCCTCAGTCCCTAGACAACAAGTGAGGAGTGATAGAGTTGGGGAGGAGAGAAGTGGCTAGAATGTATTAGGTATTTACAGCTTCAAGAGGAGGATGGAGATTATGACTAGTGCTAAGACACCTTGGAGAGGCTTACCTAATCAATATTGTTTGTTTATTAATTGCTGGCTTTTGCAAATGTATTATTTTGACACCTTTTCTCTCAGCCCTCCCCCCAATAACATTATCATTGTTTTAAACCTCTGGACTTAGTGCTTGCAAATGGGGAGGCATTACCTGTCAAGGGTGCCCCAGGATGATGTATACAGTTTCTGGGTTGGGGCTCATGTTGTTTAAATTTTCAGATGGGACCGCTAGAAATTTGAATAGCCTGGCAGAAGGATTACACATATATTGACTTAATGTATGAACACAGAAACAGTATTGCCAATCCCAAAGATTCGATAATCATGAGACCAATTTAAAAACAAACAAACAAAAAAGCCCAGCAGTTCTCTTTGTCTCTTGAGTTTTGAACTGTTGTAGGCTCACACTTTCAAGCTTTTCTCTGCAATCAATGAGGTGTACAAAATTAATTTTTATTTCAGTGAAAGATGAGATTCTCGGGGCAGCCCAGTGCAATGTCAGGAGGCCACATGTTCACAGAAGCAGACGAAAACATAATTATTGGGAATGCAATGACATATCTTCGTTAATGGGTCCACAACACAATTAGCAATGTTTGGAGCCCTTATGGGTAGTCTGAATGGGCAAGGAGACAGATTCCCCTTCTCAGCCCTAGAAGAGGTCATTCAGGCCAGGATAGTATGGACACATCATTTCAGAGTTTCTATCCTAGAACATCTATGGTACATGCAGAATTTCCATTTCCAGAGCTGTCAATCCAGCCATTTTTAGGAGCACTAAATTATTTTTTTTAAAGTGTATTGTGTCTGGTTTGTCATTTTTTCTTTCAAAAGACTTTCTATTAATACTAAGAGACATGAGCAAAAGCATTTAAGGAAAAATTTTCCAAAACAAGAGACTAAAATTAGGCTCCTAAAACTAAATTTAGGCACCTACACAAAGTGACTTACTTTCAAAACTGTGGTACATCAGTGACTCCCATTTACTTTAAAGGGAGTTGTTTGAAGTTTAGCATTTTTGCAAATAGGTATTTAGGTGCCTAAAGATGGATTTAGAAGTCTGACTCCAGACTCCTGTTTTGGAAAAAAACTTGACCTACAATGTTTTGGTTTAAAACTGTGTACTTTACAGTTTTTTAAATACTTTTTATCTCACAACACTTTTTGGTCAACTGCAACAGTGCTTTTATTTTAATTTCTGATGTCTCTCATTGATCAGCTATTTATGTATATTTTCACTTCAAAATGTTATTATCTAAATTATTTTGGCTACTTGCTGGTTATGCACAAACAAAAGCATGACTGTCACTATGTTCATTGTCAGTTACACAAATATGGCCTTCTGGAGGCACTGCTTCTGAGGAAATATATTACAGCATTACTACTCAGCACTGGTGAGGCCTCATTTGGAGTACTGTGTCCAGTTTTGGGCCCCACACTACAAGAAGGATATGGATAAATTGGAGAGAGTCCAGCGGAGGGCAACAAAAATGATTAGGGGGCTGGAGCACATGACTTATGAGGAGAGGCTGAGGGAACTGGGATTGTTTAGTCTGCAGAAGAGAAGAATGAGGGGGGATTTGATAGCTGCTTTCAACTACCTGAAAGGGGGTTCCAAAGAGGATGGATCTAGACTGTTCTCAGTGGTAGAAGATGACAGAACAAGGAGTAATGGTCTCAAGTTGCAGAGGGGGAGGTTTAGGCTGGATATTAGGAAAAACTTTTTCACTAGTAGGGTGGTGAAGAACTGGAATGGGTTACCTAGGGAGGTGGTGGAATCTCCTTCCTTAGAGGTTTTTAAGGTCAGGCTTGACAAAGCCCTGGCTGGGATGATTTAGTTGGGTTTGGTCCTGCTTTGAGCAGGGGGTTGGACTAGATGACCTCCTGAGGTCTCTTCCAACCCTGAGATTCTATGATTCTATGATATGGCATTTTACCATGTCAGTGGTGAATTCAGTCTTTACGAATCATTTTTATATATTCTTAAATCAGAGTGAAAGCATCACAGAGTTCTGCAACTGTGCTTGGTATAACCTTTATGAGTAGATGGAAACTTCTATATGCAATTATTTTTTCCTGGTGATACTAACTGTGAATCACCATTTTTGCTCAGAACAGGGCCTGGTAAATACAGGTTTGTTTAGAATAAAGGCATAAGGCCAAATTTGCAACATTTTTGTGTGCCTCAGGTTTGGCACTGAAGACCTGACTTTCAGAAATTTTGAGGAGTATAGCTGGCAGAAAATAAAAACTAAAAACAGAAACAAGAAAAGATGGGAAGAGAGAAAGTTCTGTCCAGTTTTATAGTTGAGGAAAAATCAAGGAATAATCAGTTGCACAAATAGAAAATGGGAAATGACTGCCTAGGAAGGCGCAGAGAAGACTGAGACAGGAGCATGATAGTCTTCAAGGACATAAAAGGTTGTTACAAAGATTAGGGTGATAAATTGTTCTCTTTATCCACTGAGGGTGGGGCAAGAAGTAATGGTCTTACATTGCATCAAGGGAGATTTAGGTTAGACATTAGGAAAAAACTTGCTAACTATCAAGATAATTAAGCACTGGAACAAATTACCTAGGGAGGTTGTGGAAACTCCATCACTGGAGGTTTTTAAGAACAGGTTAGACAAACCCCTGTCAGGGATGGTCTAGAATATAGATAATACTTAGTCCTGCCTCAGTGCAGAGGACTGGACTAGATCAGTGTTTTTCAAAGTTTGGGTCACGACCCAGTAGTGGGTCGCAGCATATCAGGCACTGGGTTTCTCTGGTCAGCAATACCGACCAGGATATTAAAAGTCCCTTTGGTGGTGCTGCCCAGCTAAGGCAGGCTAGTGCCTACCTGTTTTGACACCATGCTGCGCCCTGAAAGCAGCCAGCAGCAGGTCCGGCTTCTAGGTAGAGGGGCCACAGGGCTCCGGGAACTGCCCCCGCCCCGAGCACCAGCTCCGCACTCCCATTGGCCGGGAACCGGCCAGTGGGAACTAGGTAGGGCAGTAACTGTAGGCGAGAGTCACATGAAGCTGCTTGTGCGCCTCTGCCTAGGAGCCAGACCTGCTGCTGGCCTCTTCTGGGGCGCAGCACAGTCTGCAGTGCCAGGACAGGCGGAAGCCTGCCTCTGCATCCCGGCTGCACTGTTGACCAGAAGCTGCTGGAGGTAAGTCCATGTCCCAACCCCATGCCCAGCGGCAGCTCCAGGCACCAGCACACCAAGCACATGCCAGGGGCGGCAAGCCACAGGGGGCGCTCTGCCGGTCACTGTGAGGGCGGCAGGCAGGCTGCCTTCGGCGGCATGCCTGTGGAAGGTCAGCTGGTCCCGCGGCTTCGGCAGACCTCCCACAGGCATGCTGCCGAATCTGCGGGACCAGAGACCTCCCGCACGCAAGCCGCCAAAGGCAGCCTGCCTGCCGTGCTTGGGGCGGCAAAATACCTAGAGCTGCCCCTGCCCATGCCCCAATCCCCCGCCTCAGCCCTGAGGCCCCCTCAAACGTGGAACCTCTTCCTGCACCCCAAACCCCTCATCCCCGGCTCCAGCCCAGAGCCTTGACCCCCTCCCGCACCCCATCCCCCTGCTCCAGCCCAGGCCCCCTTCCTACACCCCGAACCCCTCATCCCCAGCTCCATTGGGTTGCGAGCATCAACAATTTCTTCAACTGGGTCCCCAGAATAAAAGTTTGAAAACCACTGGACTAGATGACCTATTACGGTCCTTTCCAGTCCTATGTTTCTATGGGTACATCTACACTTACCTGCCGGTTCGACGCGGAGAGTTCGACTTTTTGGAGTTCAAACTATCGCGTCTGATCTAGACGCGATAGTTCGAATTCCGGAAGCGCCGCGGTCGACTCCGGTACTCCACCTCGGCAGAAGGAGTTGGCGGAGTCGACGGGGGAGCCGCGGAGTTCGACCCCGCCGCGTCTGGACGGGTGAGTTGTTCGAATTAGGGTACTTCGAATTCAGCTACGCTATTCATGTAGCTGAATTTGCGTACCCTAATTCGAACCCCCTTCTTAGTGTAGACCAGGC
Source organism: Mauremys mutica (assembly GCF_020497125.1). NCBI lineage: Eukaryota > Metazoa > Chordata > Testudines > Geoemydidae > Mauremys > Mauremys mutica. The sequence continues at coordinate 60,213,658 of NC_059072.1, forward strand.
CTATGATTCTATATTGCCCCTCAACAAAAATTCTTAAGAACAAGGAAATGCCAAGTTAAGAATACAGCTTTACCTTACCCTATTGCCCAGGCAACATGTTTCCATTGATGGTGACAGACGGTTGCCTCACAAGGAAATGTAATCTGAGTCAAAAAAATGAACAAACATACAACACACAGTAATCTCCCATAGAGTATAACACAAAACTTCAGGGAAGGTGATGGTCATTTCACTAAAGCCATCATATCTATAACATTAGTTGTCTCACTGTAACTTCTTCCTCTTCTTCAGGTCAGTGTCATTCTGGCTCCTGAAGTTAGGTAATTTCAGGCTAAGTTTTGTGAAATGTGCAGAGAAGACATTTGTGCATATGTATTGCACTTAATTAATTGGCATAAAATTAATGCCATTAAAAGTTGACATTTATCACCTGGAATAGTTACATTTAGCAGGTAGTTGCAGTTTTACTCCTTCTAAGGAGAATGATACGGAAAATATGCAAAATGTCCATGTTTGAATGTTACCCACTGTATTTTCTGTTGGGGTCTGACCTTTGAGAGGGCCTGATCCAGAGCGTCTACTAGTCCAGCGCCACTCAGGCCCAGTCCCAAAAGTTGTATAATAGCGTCGCGATGTAGTGAATTGTGAAGATAGATTAAGACCATGGTTTTCTTGAATGCATTTTTACTGTAGATCAATTGAACACATTTTTACAAAGTGATTTGCAGGGCTCGTATTCTCACAGATATTCATATGCCTTCGAATCACTCCTCAATAACAGGGTCACCTTTGCCTGATTGAGTCAAGAAATTTTGAATCACATATATTAATTATATCGTCAAGCAATGAAGTGTTTTTTTCAGAGGGCAATGATTTTTCATTTTAAGGTGGGTTAAACTAGCACTGAGTAATAAAGACATTTAACAAGGCTTAATAAAATGCAGTCATGGTTTGTAAATGCAGCTCTATATCTAAAGCAAAGAAAATATTTGATGAATATCTACCCTTAGAACTGGAACTATAAGCTACTATTTGAAGTGAGCCTGTTAGTAAAGCAGTTGTGGATGATGTTATTTGTACTGAACTATGTAATGGGGGTAAATGACACAGGTGCTTTGATTTTCTTAGAGAAAACTAAAATGGTCTATTTTGTCATTATCCTGTCTGCCAATCCTTAACTATAGATTGGTCTGCCTCTCTAAGGACCTCAGGGCAGTAAAAGCTGAAGCATGAATCTGGCCACTAAGAAGAGCCTTTAAGGTCTCAATAGTAGAGCTGTGTGAATAATGGTTTTTTTGATTATCTGGCAGTTTAAAAAATTGAAGTAAATCATTGCTTCAGGTTAAACCAAAAACAAACATTTTAGGAATTTTGGGTTAACTGAAAAGCTGAAGAAAAAAATCATTTTGGGTGGAACCAAATACTTCAGTTTGATAAAATGTAAACATTTCATTTCAATGTTTAAATATGTTTATAGTTTTAAAATAAAATTAAAGGACATTTTGAAACAAAATTTTTGACATGCATCTGACGAAGTGGGTATTCACCCACGAAAGCTCATGCTCCAATACGTCTGTTAGTCTATAAGGTGCCACAGGACTCTTTGCTGCTTTTACAGATCCAGACTAACACGGCTACCCCTCTGATATTTTGAAACAAAGACACTTTGAACCAAAAAAAATCAAAACATTTAATTTGGTAAATATCAATTTGTTTTAGGGTGTTTTGCCTAAAACAATTTGGTGAAATGGATTCAAATGCACAAAACATTCAGTTGTTGCCGAATCTGCATTTTTTTTTCTGAAATTTTTTTTGGCTATATAATTTCACTTAGGTGTACATAATAACTCTGTTTTCTTAGATGGAACATGGCAGCTAGAACACCTTAATTTTTTCTTTTAGAGATGAGGAAAAGCAAGTGTATTTTGGGGAGGAGGGGGCCTTTTCTTTGGTTGGGTTTTTTTAAACCTAGCTTTTGGGGATTTTGTTCAGTGATTATCCACACAAATTCTTTCCCACTGAAATAGTATTTCTCTTCTGTATCCTTGCATTTATGCCTGGGCATTGATTATTTGCACTTGTTTTGTAGCCTTTGCAAGACCCAAGTAGGCAGGCTTTGTGTATGAGAAATATGAAGGAACTGTGAGATATGGACTCCAAACCAGCAAACTTGTGTGAAGGATATTGAACAATTGTGAAACTCTGCCACAACTGCTGCTGTAACCCCTTCTCATTCTAAATGTGAGGCTTTCTGACCACAGGGTCCACTAAATCATTGACGCTCATCACCAAAACTCAACACCCCACTGGCCTAAGCTGAGTTAGCATGGAGTGCAGGTGTGCACATGCAGGGATTATGCATCTATGTTACCCTAACACAGCACTATGGAGGTATGTAACAGAGTCATTGGTAATTTTTCCCTCAGGGGGTTGGGTTAATTCACCCTGCCCAGTTATCTACGCTGAGTGGTCACAACACAGGCCCTACTTCCCCACTGTTTGCAGGAGTTGTGGGTGTTCTGCCCTTTGTGGGCCTCCTTAAGTCTCTCTGCCTGGGCAAAATGAAAGTCACAAACCCCCTGCATTCAGGGATACTTGCTCCCTGTGTACCAGCAAATCAGGGATGGGGGCTGTGGATGAGTCTATAGTGCTGCCACTAATTGAGCCCCAATGTAATGGGTTTGGGGAAATTGCTCTAGCTGGGTCTAAGATGAGCTCAGCCTGTCTGTCTTATCCTGGGAATCCTCTCTACTCTCCTCAGGGTCGGGGTGAAGGTTTTCTGCCTAGGAGTTCCTTCAGAGCTTTGGGAGTCACTTCTGCAGTCTGTGTCTCCTGCTCCTGACTGCAGTTTCTTCCCTTTTAAAGGCCTCCTTCCTATCATGCACAATTGACAGGACCAGAGGGGTGGGGCTAGCCCTGCCACCAGGCCTCTCTGGCCCCTTCCTCATCCATGTGGGGCCAATACATGCTGTGACAAAGTAATTCTATTGTTTGATGGGGGAAATAGGGTGGGAGGGGAGGGTTTGGACACACTATGTTGATTGGTTAAGTTCACCAATAATGTGCAAAGTTTTAAATATCTAGCCCTTACTGTATGGGTAATAATGTATATATGGTCATCAAGATTTTGGTGCCTAGTAATTTGTACATTAACTCCTACTACATTATCCAAGATACACATATGGGTAAATCAATCTTCCTATATGGCTCTTATTACTAAATTAAACCAGCTGCTTGTTAGTTTCTATCATCTTTCGCTAACCCCCACATAGTTATTTTCGTGATTTCATACTTCTTTGTGTGAAATCTTCCTTTGATTACTGTCATTTCTACGTACAAGTTTTTTTGCTTGCATATTCTAACATATCATCAGTGAGAATAGGCTTTTTCCACCCCCTGTAGTCATATTTGTTTTTTGTTTTGGACAGGTTTCTCTTACTTGATGTTGACAATTTTTATTTTTTCTGTGCCAATTTCCTTTGGAATCTATGAAGTATTTTTTAAAATGCAGTTTAGATTTACCTGTTCAAATAGGCTAGTGAATATATTAACCAGTTCTGAACATGGATTTTGCATAAACAGCTCATACTGTATGCACTTTTTTATTTGTATTTTCTATTCACAATCACAGAATCATTCAATCATAGCTGATAGGGCTGGAAAAGACCTCTTGGGTCATCCATTTCAATCCTGTGCACAGCAGGATTTTTCTCACTGCTAGTTTCCTGAGTGTTTATAATCTTCTCTTAAACAACTGTAGTGATGGTACCTCAGCTCCCTCCCCAGGCATCATTTCATTGTCTAATTGTCCTTGCTATTAAGAAAATTTTTTAATGTCAAACTTATTTTTCCCTTTCTGTAGTTTCTAGCCAGTTATGCCACTTCAACCACTGTCTATAATTTATCCCTCTGCTTTAGAGAATTACTTCAAAAATATTCATGGCTCTTACTGTAGCCTCCCATACATACCAAAAAAACACTTCATTTCTATCTGTCTACGCTGTTTTTCTGTCTTTCTCTCATATCTTAATTTGCCTTAATCTCATTCATGGATAACTCATTTCCCTTAATCTCATTCATGGAGAAGTTAGATAGAATTTGGAACCTACCTGAAATCAATCTGTGTGTGGATACTTTATTATATTGACAAGAATCAACCCAGATTCACAAACAGTTTGTAAACCTGAGCTGTTGCTGTTTGCACATCAGCCATCCTTGTATTTTGATCTTTTCAGGGTGTTCAGGTGGCCTCTCTTGCTCTGATCAGGAATTAGATGGCTCCTTTCTTCACTGTTCACCAACCCCAGTTGAGGTTTTGGGATAGAGGGTGGATTGTCAGCCATAGGCCAGAGCTTTTAAAAGGGTCTTTGGGAGGACACAAAGTCTTCCTTCCCATTTGAAGGGGGGTTGGAACAGGGAAACATTTGCCTCAGGAATGGCTGTTAAGTGAGCTCAAAGCTAGGGATGCCTGATAATCCCTGTGCACTAATTAAGGGACCTCAGGAGAAATGGGGAGGGATTTCCCTAGCAACCATGTACTTGGAGCTGAAACCCCCATAATTCCTAGCACAGATTCTGTAACAAACTTTCTCTCTATTATCGGGCATCTCTGTGGAAGCTGTCTAGTGAAGTTCTCTGTAAAGACCCTTTGGGGTCAAGGAAGCCAAACCTGGATGTCCTTCAAGAAATCTGATTGGGGATGGCCATTCAGTCCTCTGGTGCTGCCTGATGTTCAGAGGGAGGCAGGAAAAGTCTATTCAGCCCAGTGACAAAATGAGTGTGGGCTACCATATTCCCCACAAGATATTATAGGTAACAAGTGTCTCAGGGTTGGAGAGAAGCAGGAGTGCTGAGGTGTAGGAAAGGTGTTTCTGTGGAAATGCTGCTTAGAATTTCTCATTCAAGTGGAAAGAGAACATCAAAACAAATCTGCAGTGGTTGTTCTGCTGCCAGTTATTGTGAAGAGTCTTTGCCTGGTTCAGTTTGTATGAACCATACAAACACTGCACCATTTGCAGTGGTGGGTCCTTGTACACGCTGCCTTTCTTTAGTACCCTCATTGCACCTTCTTAGCAGTTTGAGACAGACAATATTTTCATCTATATTTGGACAGCACCTAGCACACTGGGGGTGACAGTGCAACACAAGTCATAAAAATAACAAATGACATCTTCTGACATTGCCTTGGAAGAAGACAAAAGCCTTTTACAAGCCCCTAACCAGTATACAGGCGTTGTCACATTCAGCTTTAATGTTAATTACATCTGAAAAGAAAACTACATTAAATCAACATTAAGGTTACAAAGTCAAGCACTTACAAGTTAGGAAATGACTTAAGGCTCCTTGTGCATCCTTAATTCAGCCACCTTGTGCACCCATTCCATGCACCGAATGAAGAAAGGTCCTGTATGGAAAATAGCATGTGATTATGTAATTATAGACTGTATCATAATATGTATGCATGGGGGAAGGGCAAATTAAGGCTGCATATGCAAACTTAATACTGTCACTTAGGGCACATCTTCACTAGCAATGTTAAAGCGGTGCCACAGCAGTACTTTAACGTGGCTCGTGTAGTCGCGGCACAGCACTGGGAGAGAGCTCTCCCAGCACTCTGAAAAAACACCTCCACAAGGGGCGTAGCTCTGAGCACTGGGAGCGTGGCTCCCAGCACTGGTGCACTGTCTACACTGGCACTTTACAGTGCTGAAACTTGCAGTGCTCAGGGGGGGTGTAGACAAGCCCTTACTAACTTGATGTTGCAACCATCATGCTGTTTTTAAATGTAATTCCCTACATTAAAAAAAAAACTTAAACATTGAAAAAATAAAAATTACATCATGTGGAACCATAGTCACCCTACACACTGGTCACCAGCAGGGCTGGGATCTCTAGATCCACAGCACAGACCTCTACCACCTGAGCTAACTGTAGAAGGCTGTGGGTTATCTTTTGTATGGTCCTGTCACTAGACGGGGATGGAGACACACCCTTTACAACTGAGTTTCACAGTTATTTGTTAGATAGCAAAGGGATATTGAGACTCAGGAATAATAAGTTTAGTTTCAGGTTCAATGTGAAATTTTCTCTAGGTTGCAGACTCTTCTGTGCCTGTCGCTTATTCCTGTCCCTTTTTCCTCCTGCCCTGGCCCCTTCCCCTCAGCTCTTGCTCATGTTTCCCCTCCACTTTCTTCTCCTGCCCCTTTCACCCCCAGACTTCCTGTAACTCTTTTCTGCCCAGGTTCTGATCTCCCTTACCCTGCATCTTGTTTCTCTCTCTCTCTCTATTTCTCACAATTAGCCTGACTCAAATGCATCTTCATTCTCTTTTGCCTGCTGTCAGTTCCAGTGCTTGGCATCATTGCAACCCAAAGCAGTAATTGTAGGGGAAGTCCAGCTCATCCTGTCAGCCTTAGGGTGAAGCATGCTCAGTTGCTCTGTGGGGATGGTGCATGTGCAGACTAGCAGGACTGGGCACTATGAGGGGATGGAGCATAATCAATGAAGATGGAATCCTCAAATAATTTAGCTGCCAAAGTTAAACAAGTCTCTCCTGAGCATGTGAACTGATTTTGTTCAGAGGCTTAACTTGGGGGTGGATTTTCACAGAGAGGCAAAAGGCAAATCCCTAACATTAAAGCAATTTTTGGCAGAGTTTCAAATTCTTGCTCCAAAGAATGGAGGCATTGGAGCATCTTAACCGTGGTAAGCATTTTTAACATGGCAAAATAATGTAACGACATTCTCAGAAATGGCTAAATGATTTTTGCTGAAACTTTGTCAATTTGTTGAAGACCTAAGCAATGCCTTTCATAGAACGTCCATGGACGGTTAACAGCTTTGTCCATCAACTGATATCTATGTATATTAATAACCCCACTGTCCTACAACTGATAACCCATTGTGACATGAGGCCATGCAACTTTCAGGCTAATTGACACTGATTCAAGCTTTAGAGAAATATTAGTAGATAATGTTTGGGTTTTGTGTGTTTACATATATATTGTTAGAGGTTAACAATGTAACCAAACAGTTTGTGTCAATTCTCTATTCTGTTAATTCAGAGATCAAAAGAAGATCTTAACATTTGAAAGTACTAATATCACTGTCATAATTTCTTTTTGAAGTTTGTGGTAAATCCCCTGTAAAATGGTGGGAGATAGGCAATAGCCTGATGTTAATCCATGTAGCTAATTACCAGCAATGCTTAGGAAATAGATCTACTTTTAAGCCACAATGATAGCCTATTGTTCACCCAGGACTGGTGCTGCCAAAGAATGCCCAGAAACTGTATAAAGGACTTTTGGGTCCTGATCCTTTTTATCTCAGATCTGCTTAAGCTTTGTTCGGAGGATGTTTGAATAATAAGACTGACATCTCCAGTCCCATCTGTACTGCCCTGATATTGACTATTTGGACATCGGACGATGACCTGATGAACTGATTCTGAAAAGGGCACTTTGTGATTCTAAAGCTTACCATCTCTGCTATGAAACTGACTTAAGGACTCTTTTCATATCTGTATATATGATCTTTTACCCAATACGCTCTCTCTCTTTTCTTATTGAATAAATTTTAGTTTAGTTAATAAGAATTGGCTGTGAGTGTGTATTTGGGTAAGATCTGAAGTATTCATTAATCTAAGAGGTAATGTGTCAGATTTTTAGTAATCTCCATCATATTTGACTTGTCTTTCTGGGAGGATGCCCAAGGCTGGGTTGCGGGAACTGTGTTTTGACTTCTGTGTAACCAGTAAGGTATTGTAGAAGCTGTTCTGTTGATAGCTTGGTGGATCTAAATAGTAGAATAACCACCAGTTTGGGGGATTGTCTCCCCATTCTTTGAAGTTTTTCCTAATTGAGCAATCTCAGTGTGGCCCCCCAGGGACCTGAGTCACACCCATCTAAACATTTTGAATGAATCCCCCAAGTGACTCTGCGTCCTCTTTCACACCCACCATGCCATATTTGGAATGGCCTATTTGTGATGGGTTCTTGTCTAGTGTGCGTTACTCAAGTGTAAGTACATTTGAAATACTGATATATAGTCAATCTTCATAACTTCAGATACAAAAATGATACATGCATACAAATAGGATAATCATATTCAGCAAATCATAACTTTGCCTTACATGACTTATCTTGCATAAAATGCATTCTAATTATGTCCTAATCATATCACAATAATATCACTGCGAAGAATATGGGGCTCAGTGTCACACTCTTGTATTATATGCACCAGGTAACTTTATCCTCCTTCAAGAGTCACTTCAACAGTACAATATTGCTTTCCACACCAGCACTTCTGCCCTATTTCCCTGTCTTTACTTCCTCAGACTTGTTAGCACTTATATTAGTAATAGCAAAAAAGCACAAACAAATCATTAAAAACAAAATAAGAATCCAGCAAGAAGTGTATGTGACTAAAGCACAAACCGGGATCACATTTTTTAATCCTTTCCCTATCTGCTCACACTCCCTTCAGCTTGTATTAGCAACCTAACTTATGGCTAGTTTGCAAGATGCTGAGTGTCTCCCACAAGCTCTCAATGACCTTCTTTCCCACTGACATCAGTGGAAGCTGACCTCACAGGAGCTACTCAGCGCATATCTAGGGCTGTGACATTTGATTGTAAACTCTTTGTGACATCTATACTACTACATCTACTTCAGCTATCCACTACATCTGTGAAGTTCAATGCTAACCCATGGAATTGTAGAAATATCAAATGATATATTCCTCTCCAAGTAGCATTTACCTTTGCAGGGACACTGCATTGTGTATTCTGTATTCTTTACCAATTTAATATCCATTGTCTCACCAAAATCCTTGTTCTGAATATTCATTAAGCAGAATTATCTTCTGCTGGACATTAATTCTCCCTTTGCCCACCTGATCAAGTAAGTATGTTATTTATATAGATTCTAATTGAATTACCTTTGAGACAGGTACACTTTTAAGTGTTTCTGCTTCAGTCTAGCTAAAAAGCTCTTCTTAACAAATATTTTTATTATATTTAACTGAAACATAAAATAATGCAAAAGTTCTCAGTATTATTTTAAATTGTGACTTTATAATTTAAGCAGTTTAAAAGTATCATTATTATACAACAATTTAGAATGTTTTTACAGTAATATTTGGTCTAACAGCTGCTCTGGTCATATTAAACATTATGATGTGAATTAATACAGTTGCCAATTTCTTCCTATAAATATTTAAAAACTCATTACAAATAAAATTAAAACCTGCATGGAAGTTTTTTTTTCCCCTTTTTAATATTGTTGGGAGGTGTTGTGGTTTATTTTACCTTAGTCATAGTCAAAGAGTTTAAGGGCAAAAGGAACCACTAGATCATTTAGTCCACCTCCTGTATATCAGAGGACACCACCACTACCCACACGCTAAACCCAACAACTGAAATTAGACCAAAATATTACAGCACACACCTGTGGGAAAATTCTTTCTCAACATCACATATGGAAATAATTTAGACTCTGAACTTATGAGCAAGAACCATACAGCCAAGCACTTTAGAGAGAGAGAATGTTCAGTGCCACCTCAGAGTCCTCCCCTTCCAGTGTTCAATTTCCTCCCATGGCCATCCCTGATGCTCTCTAGAGAAAGGAGATTAAAAGCAACAACAGCAACAACCAGAGAATACAACTTTGTAAACCTAGTCTTATAATAGGAATAATGTTCATTGCTTTGGAGTATACTTCCAGTAAACTGATTTTATAGTTATCAAATGCCTCTGCATCCCTGTTTAACCAACCACAAAAAACACTAATAGGCTCTGTCATTATAAAGGGAAGGGAACAGCCCTCTTATGTACAATACTATAAAATCCCTCATGGTCAGAGACACCAAAATCCTTTTACCTGCAAAGGGTTAAAAAGCTCAGGAAACCTGGCTGACACCTGAGCCAAAGGACCAATAAGGGGACAAGATACTTTCAAATCTTGGTGTGGGGAAGGCTTTTGTTTGTGCTCTTTGTTTGGGGGTTGTTCGCTCTTGGGACTAAGAGGGACCCGACATCAATCCAGGCTCTCCAAATCTTTCTGAACCAGTCTCTCGTATTTCAAACTTGTAAGTAACAGCCTGGCAAGGTGTGTTAGTTTTATCTTTGTTTTCTCAACTTGTAAATGTTTTTTTTTGCTGAGAGGATTTTACCTCTGTTTGCTGTAACTTTGAACCTAAGGCTAGAGGGGGTTTCTCTGGGCTCTATGAATCTGATTACCCTGTAAAGTTATTTTCCATCCTGATTTTACAGAGATGATGTTTGCCTTTCTTTCTTTAATTAAAAGCCTTCTTTTTAAGAACCTGATTGATTTTTCTTTGTTTTAAGATCCAAGGGAATTGGATCTGGACTCACCAGGAATTGATAGGGGACAGAAGGGAGGATGGTTAACTTCTCCTTGTGTTAAGATCCAAGGGGGTGGATCGGGGTTCACCAAGAACTTGGTGAAGAAGTCTCTCAAGGCTACCCAGGGAGGGGAAGGTTTTGGGGGGGAAAGAGAGTGTTCCAAGTACTCAGAAATCTGGATGGTGGCAGCGAGACCAGATCTAAGCTGGTAGTTAAGCTTAGAGGTGTTTATGCACGTCCCCACATCTGTACCCTAAAGTTCAGAGTGGGGAAGGAACCTTGACAGGCTCATATATTCCACTGCCATGAACAGTAGCCCTTAGAAACATTTTCATACTAGTTCATCCAAATGTTAGAAAGTCTGATTTCTTGGTACAATAAAAGAAAATGGGAGCTGTGAGTGTCTCCTAAGAGAAGACCTTCAGAAACTTGTCATATTGGGTTCAGAACAGTATGTCTGCATGCAGCATCCACACACATGCAAAAATCCACAGTAATCTTAAATTACCTCCATTTAGCATTTATCTTTAGCTCTTATTTGCTAATGCAACCAAGAATGAGGTTGCCACATTTTCTGCCTCATCATAGTTGCTTGCTGTAATAAGCAGGTGTGTGAGTGTGAGAGAGAGAAAGAATACACCTTTCTGGTAATTCTTCCATAAAGATAAAGCTCATAATTGAAACTTGGTCTCACATTATTAAAATTAGCTTTAAAAGCAATTAATTTAGGGCTAACATCTTGGTTGGTTTTATTACAATAACATGCTAAAGGTATATTGAAATGGAGCTGAATTGCTACAGTAATGGGCAGGCTAGAAATGGGATGGAATTGAAGTCCACATTCATAACCATGTGCTGTGCATGCAATATTTCAGACAATAGGTGGGATTTTCAAAAGTCCCATTGAAAATCAATGGGATTTGTGCTCCCAAACCACTGAGGCATTTCCAAAAATATCAGCCTACATGTGTGTTCTGGACATACATCCAACAGTTAGTGAAAATCAGCAACAGCTTTTATAAAACCGTGTGTAGAATTATTTAGATATATTACATTGCATACAAATGTAAGAGCATGGCAAATTGTATGCACAAATTAGGAAAATGCACTGGCTGGTTAAAAAGCACCCAAGCTGAAAATGTTTCCTTTTGTGGCAATAATAACTACGGTATATAACAGCTGTGTCAATAAATTTACCATAACTGTATTATATTTGTATGTAGTTGGATGGATTTACACAGAGATCTGTAAAATTATCACATGCATATTGCATGTTTACATTTTGTTGCTATTAAGTCTTGGATGGATAAAATATAGTCCATTAATTATTATATTACAGTAGAATTGCTATGAAATAATAATCCTAGCTTCTTACCAAATTAATTTATTACAGTTAATTTTATTACAAAGAATACTAAGTACCAAAATTGTTCCCAAAATACAGTGTATTGTACATTCAGATAACAATACTAAGATACTGTCCCATGAACTGAAAACTGCTAAAGGACCATAAACAAAAGCTAATGATCAATGGCAAAATATTGAGTAGAAGGAAGATGTAGAGGAGAGATTTGTATTCATGTGGACTTATTTCAAATATTTAATGAACTAAAAAGGGGAATAAAGAACATTTTCATGAAATTCATTGATGATCAGCTTGATATTTAATTGGGTGTAACAATGAATACAATTGAGACAAACATAAAACAAAGAGATGAGAGAATAGAAACATGGCAGTTAATACTAAACTAAGATTTTACTTAAAAAATAAAACAAGCTAATATATATAAGGCCAGATTGCAATAGACTCACTCATGTTGAAGTATCTTATATTATGAAGAATCCTATTACTATTTTTTTTTTACTGAGAATATTTGTGAAATATGGTACTACTCAGTGTGAATAAGGGCATCACAATCTGGCTCATAGGAACAACCAAGACATAATCCATGAAGAGGTGGAGGGGTGAGTTGGGGAGATACAGAAACCACTGTTTCTGAAAGACATGTGGGAACATTAGTGGGCATGAACGTTTACCTATTTATTTGTATTATTTTGGTACCTATGCCCCCAGCCATGAACCAGGATCCCATTGTGTTAGGCATTGTACAAACACGGAACAAAAAGACGGCCCCTGCTCTAAATGATATGGCCACAGAGGATACTGTTTGGATCTGTATATGCAGAGATGTTCACTCACACAGCATGGAGTGCTAATGATATTGTCAAGTCATAGTGGAGAAATAATAGGTCTGATGGATGGGTCACTAGAGCAGTTATCAAGAGAACTGGTTTCTAGTACCAGTTCTAGCTCTAACTTGTTGTATGACCTTGGGCAAGCCGCTTCCCTATTCTGTTCCTTTGTTCCCCTCCTCTGGCTACCTTATCTATCTATAGTAAGCTCCTCAAAGCAGAGATTGTGTTTGTTCAGAGGCTCCAACTGAGATCAGCGCTTGAAGGAGCTATTGTACACTGATGACTACAGATGATAATAATTTGAGATTTCAGATTCAGGTGGGAAGGTCAGAGGCAATGATTTCTCTATTCATACTAGGTGAAATTCCCTCAAACCCTACATAAAACTATTCAGCCTTCTGCACTGGGATAAATTTCACCCACTGTAACTTGTTGATATTTCAACGTGTGAGATATTGCCACTGTCTTGTGCTTATAATGACTATTCTGTATATTATCCTATTTATTTAGACTAGGAGGCTTCTGGGCTGTTGAGAAGTAAGGTGTTGATGAAAGATAACAATGGTAGACAGCGCTTTTAACATTTTAAGCACATTTTTTCAACCCCCTAAGTCTTCCTTGTTTGTTATTGTTAGGTAGAAAATGTTCTCAAAACAATGAAGAGAGAGTGGAATAAAGGGCACGATCCTGTTGTCAATGGTAAAACTTCCATCAGCTTCAATTGATGCAGTGTCAGGCCCATTAAGATGATATAAAATATATCTATCTGTGTAAAAACCTGTTACAATTTTCAGATAGTGCTATGGATACACTTAATTTACTTATGATCTGTTCAGATGTATCCCATTTCTTTTAAAGTATTTCATGAGGGTCTTTTTGCTACATGAAATCTATGTAATACTTTGTGTAACCATTTTAACCTTAGAGGCCTGCTTTTCGGAAAACACTTGAGTGATTGCTTTACAAATCCTCCAGTATGACCCAGCGAAGCCCACAGTCAGAAAAAAAATGAGAGGCTAGTAGGCAAGGCTGAAGTATTTGCTACAGTTTGCATTTCATTCAGTCAGAATTCTGTCTGGTTATGCTAAAGCTAGCAGTGTTTGTGTGGGGAGGGCTGGTGGGACAGACATAATCTGGAAAGAAATGAGGTGCTGTACCTTCAGAAATGCTGTGGCCTAGTGAATGGAGCACTGGAGTAGGACTCAGGAGACCTAAGTTCCATTCCTAGGTCTGCAAATGATCTAGTGGGTGACCTTTGGCAAGTCATGTTGTCGTTTTGTGCCTTGGTTTCCCTTTCTGTAAAATAGGGATAAAGTTACTTGTCTCCTTTGTAAAGTGCTTTGAGGAGTTTTTGTAGCCAAGATTCTCCAGTGGGGAACATTACTAGAAATGCATGGGGTTTTTTTAGACACGTTTTCAAATTATTACGTCAAAATGTGCAGGAAACTTGTTATCTGGATCATTTCAGGAATCTGGAATATGTTCTTTCCATTAAGGAGGATTAAGGAAAGCCAGTCAGATGAAACACTATATGTAGACACTTAAAAGGCAATCTTTATTTTAAAAGTTTGAGAAATTTTCTCTCTTCTTTCTAAAAGGAAAAAAAACCCACTACATTTAAATCAGAAAGACCTGTACAGATAAAAAGCTGCCAGTGGTAAGAGGATGAAATCCAGTAGCCAAAGAAAGATCTGAAACTGAAAAATACATTCAGAAACTGTCAATGAAAGAGGCAGGGAAGTAGGAAATTGAAGTTCAGGGGTGGCCATAAACCAAGCATCAGTGAGTGGAATATAGTATAGATCTTGGAACCGTGATGGACTGGATAGAGGTGGGTAAAATGTTAAAATTCTGCCACCAAATTCAAGAGAAGATTGAAGTGATTCTGCTTTGTGATGGAGTGCATGATCTCTTTTGATATCACTTCACATCACTGGCAGAGGCAATTTACCATGGGCTAATCTTCTGAACAACAAATTTCTAGTGTACTTACTATACATTTGCTTACAGTATTGCCAAGCCGAGTTTTCTTGGCCTAAACTAGTAAATGGGTACGTCTACACTACGGGATTATTCCGAATTTTCATAAACCGGTTTTGCAAAACAGATTGAATAAAATCGAGTGCGCGCGGCCACACTAAACACATTAAATCGGTGTTGTGCGTCCACGGTCCGAGGCTAGCGTCGATTTCTGGAGCGTTGCACTGTGGGTAGCTATTCCGTAGCTATCCCATAGTTCCCGCAGCCTCCCCTGCCCCTTGGAATTTCCGGGTTGAGATCCCAGTGCCTGATGGGGCAAAAATCATTGTCGCGGGTGGTACTGGGTAAATGTCGTCAGTCACTCCTTCCTCTGGGAAAGCAACGGCAGACAAGCATTTCGCGGCTTTTTTCCCTGGATTGCCCTGGCAGATGCCATAGCATGGCAATCATGGAGCCTGTTTTGCCTTTTGTGACTGTCACCGTATGTGTACTAGATGCCGCTCACAGAGGCGATTCAGCAGCGCTACACAGAAGCATGCTTTTGCTTTTGCATAACAGCAGAGATGGTTACCAGCCATACTGTACCATCTACCAATCCATAAATTGGTAAAAAGATGATCATGGTTACCAGTCCTTTTGCACTGTGCCATTTGCTGCTGTCATAAGTGCCCCTGGCTGATCAGCCAGGGGCGCAAAAGCCAAAATTGGGAATTTTTTGGTATCTAAAAATAGAATCAGTCCTGCCTAGAATATGGGCAAGTGTACTAGAGAACCACTGTATCATAGAACCAGAGAGCACAGCTCCTCTGTGTCAGATCCCACAGAAATTATGAGCTGTATGCTATTCACAGGGGGTGCTCCTGCAACAACCCCACCTGTTGATTCCGTTCTTCCCCCAGCCTTTCGGGGCTACCATAGCATTGTACCCCCACTTGTGTGATGAAGTAATAAAGAATGCAGGAATAAGACACGGTGACTTGTTAGTGAGAAATGAGTGGAAGGCAGCCTCCAGCTGCTATGATAGTCCAGACAGGACAGTAAGGAGTGTGGAGGAGAGGAGCCCAGCATCCCTCTGCTACTCCAGGGGCAATTGAATCTTTTCTTTACACATGAAGGGTGGGGGCTGATGGAGCTCAGCCCCCTGTTGCTATGATGACGATGGTTACCAGCCATACTGTACCATCTACCAGGAAAAATTAGGACCAGACGCCCTTGATTGACCTTACTGATACTAGTCGGCATGGTTACCAGTCCTTTTGCACTGCCCCATGTGCCAATAGGCTGATGATGAGGATGGGTACCAGTCGTTTTGTACCATCAGCCACCCATGGCGGGGGCGGGGGGAGTAAGGATATTGGCGTTGAGTGCTGCAGCATCGCATCTATCTGCAGCATTCAGTAAAGATAGGGTGACATGTAAAAGAGTCAACAGAGGATTGTTTTCCCTTTCACTTCTGGGAGTGGGTGGGGGGGTGCGTAGATTGCCGAGCTATGCCCTGACCCACCGCAGACACTGTGTTTGACCCTAGAAGCATTTGGAGCTCAGCCAAGAATGCAAATACTTTTCGGAGACTGCAGGAACTGTGGGATAGCTTGCGTCCTCCAGTCCATGAGCGTCCATTTGATTCTTTGGCTTTCCGTTACGCTTGCCACGCAGCAGTGCGCTGAGCCCCTGCTATGGCGTCTGTCTGGAGATTTTTTTAAAAATGATTTTGAATTTCGTCTTCTGTAACGGAGCGCTGATAGAACAGATTTGCCTGCCCTTACAGCGATCACATCCACATGGTCCATGCAGGAGCTCTTTCTTTATTTTGATTTTTAACTGCATCGCCACACGTGCTGATCGGAGCTCCACGCTGGGCAAACAGGAAATATTCAAAAGTTCGCAGGGCTTTTCCTGTCTACCTGGCCACTGCATCCGAGTTCAGATTGCTGTCCAGAGTGGTCAGTGGTGCACTGTGGGATACCGCCCGGACACCAATACCGTCGATCTGCGGCCACACTAACCCTAATCCGATATGGTAATACCGATATTAGCGCTACTCCTCTCATTAGGGAGGAGTACAGAAACCGGTTTAAAGAGCCCTTTATACCGATATAAAGGGCCTCTTAGTGTGGATGGGTGTGGCGTTAAATCGGTTTTACGCTCCTAAAACTGGTTTAAACGCCTAGTGTAGACCAGGCTAATGTCAGATGTATATTCAAGTGGCACTGCATAAGGCAGGGAAGAAAGACATATACATACCATTGCTCAGCAACCAGAGAAACCTGGCAGACGTTGTCCAACATAAGCCTAATCAACTCTCAGACCAATGTCATTTCTGAGGGTTGGTCTACACAACTGCTTAAGTCAATGTAACTTTCGTCGCTCAGGGATGTGAAAAAGACACCCCGCTGAGCAACTCAAGTTACAGAGACCTAAGTGCTGTGCACACTGATGCTATGTCAGTGGGAGATGCTCCCCCACCAACATAACTTCCACCTCTCGCAGAGATGGAGTAATTATGCCAATGGGTGAACACTCTCCTGTCAGCATAGTGCGTCTTCACCAGACGAGCTACAGTGGTAAAGCTGCTCCAATGTAGCACTGTAATGTAGACTTGCCCTGAGTGTTCACAATTCCCTTTGCCTTCTCCCTGAAGTGGAAGTAATAATAATTATAAACAGGACCGCCCGGGGCGGGGGCAAGTGGAGAAATTTGCCCCAGGCCCCCCCCGAGAATATAGTATTCTATAGTATTGCAACTTTTCTTATGGAAGGGGCCTCCAAAATTGCTTTGCCCCAGGCCCCCTGAATTCTCTGGGCGGCCCTGGTTATAAAAGCTCTTTGTTAGAATACTGGCAGCATAATTACTGACTCAGAGAGTGGGTAACACATGCACTGATGTTTCCAAGACACTTTGAAAAGTATGTCTGGCACCAAGGCTAACACAGAAAATATTTCAGTGCTTCAATACCACTTAAAGAAAACCACATTTATACTAAGTATGTGCTGTCTTTATAGTATGACTTTTTAGGCTCAGCCCAGAGCTAGGAGTAACAATGGGAGGAATACGCTTCAGATGCCTCTCTGAGTCACAATTTCTCTCCTGCTCCCTCTTGGCTTTCTGGAAGGCCCTTCCACCCTATGTGCTGGCTCAGCTGGTAAGGTGGGTGGAGCCAAGGCACTTGCCCATTCCCTATCCACCTGCTTTAGGTGGGGCTCACTTACTTCATGCACCTGCAGCCAAGGTCCAGCAAAGGATGCTACTTACCCCCTCTCAGTCTCTTGAACAGGAGTGCAGTCTGTCTATTTTAGAATTTTATACTGCCATCTGTCAATATAATATTGGAGCATCTTCTGTGTAAAATCAGTTGCAGAAGCAAAGTGCCTAGTGGACTTCATGGTCTCTCTGGAGCTCCAGTCAGAGTCCAGATGTAACTCTTTGACTTGTGCACAATTGTATAATGAAAATGCCTGCATAATTAATAGGGCAACTGCCATTCCATGTAAATGTATTTAACATATTTTACATGTTTTGCACAAAGAAGATAATAGTTGGTCATCTTGATACTAATGGGTTAGAGGGAAAAAATGATCCTAATTTTCAAGCTGACCTGCAGTAGTTCTAGAAAAGAGGATATATGTTAACCCTGTCCTCACTCAATAACAGCATGTAATGTATCACAAAATCTACTTCCATGAAAAACACTGCACATCTGCTAGTTGATGTAGGACAAAACAAAAACTGTTCTGGCAGTGGGTTAGCTTCATACCATTTCTCATACTCATTGCAGTCATTGTCACAAGAAAGGATTTGTTCTGTTTCTCTTGCACTTGTTACAACCTTTGTCATGAGGATGATGAATGTGAATTTCAGTGCCTTGTATATTTCTTGAATTATAGCAGTGCATCCACCTACTCTGACCTTTCCAGTGTTCCATCATTTTTGAGTGTCTGGGTATTCCTTTTCCCATTTGGTTACAGCTTTACATCATTAAAAAGTATTGCAGTATCTCAGATCCTCTCTCCATAAAAATGGGAGGGTAAGGATTGCTCACTGCCTAATGGTGACCTCATTTAAAATAATAATTTTTGAAAGGTAGGGTTTGGAATGTTATTCATACAGTGCTATCTGCTACAAATTTCCTTAGGTGTGTACATATAAAGGGGACACAGAAGGAAGCAACTTAGCCACTGAAAAGAGAAAGATAGATGGGAACAGGACCAGAAGACACTTACAGCTAACATGGAGGACAGGATGGGCAAGAGAATCAAGTGCTCTCAACTTCCTGGAAGGACACAAAGGACAGGCACAAAGGAGATCAAACACATTGTGTTTATACATGTAAATCAAATAAAATGCCATATCAGTAAGTTCTGAAGTTACACTGACAGCTGCACATATCTTGATTGGAACTGCTAAGTTCAAAACTTACCACTTTCTCACTGGCCTTGGGTGGCAGGCCAATCCTCGCTCACAGACAACCTGCCAACCTGAAGCATATTCTCACCAACAACTGCACACCGCACCATAGTAACTCTAGCTCAGGAACCAACCCATGCAACAAACCTCAATGCCAACTCTGCCCACATATCTACACCAGCAACACCATCACAGGACCAAACCAGATCAGCCACACCATCACCGGTTCATTCACCTGCACATCCACCAATGTAATATATGCCATCATATGCCAGCAATGCCCCTCTGCTATGTACATCGGCCAAACTGGACAGTCTCTAAGGAAAAGGATAAATGGACACAAATCAGACATTAGGAATGGCAATATACAAAAACCTGTAGGAGAACACTTCAACCTCCCTGGCCACACAATATCAGATTTTAAGGTGGCCATCCTACAGCAAAAAAACTTTAGGACCAGACTTCAAAGAGAAACTGCTGAGCTCCAGTTCATCTGCAAATTTAACACCATCAGCTTAGGACTAAACAAAGATTGTGAATGGCTTGCCAATTACAGAACCAGTTTCTCCTCCCTTGGTTTTCACACCTCAGCTGCTGGAACAGGGCCTCATCCTCCCTGATTGATCTAACCTCGTTATCTCTAGCTTGCTTCTTGCTTGCTTATATATACACACCTGCCCCTGGAAATTTCCACTGCTTGCATCCGAAGAAGTGGGTATTCACCCACGAAAGCTCATGCTGCAAAATGTCTGTTAGTCTATAAGGTGCCACAGGATTCTTTGCTGCTTCTACAGAACCAGACTAACACGGCTACCCCTCTGATACTTGACACCACTTTCTCAGAATTCCACAGAAAGGATCTCTTACAGACTGACTGAAGAGAGCTCTCCAAGTCAACTTGTCCAAGTTTTTGTAACCCTCCTGTAAAGAGGGCTCAGTCAGTGCTGAATGCAGAGCCTCTTTTGCCCCCCAGACTTCGCCGTAGTCAGACTCTGAATACTTCTCCACATCTGGAGATTCTGGTGAAGTGACGGTTTTGGCTGGACTGTGATTGGTTACATGTGTCATGATGGTAAATTCATGTAGACTGTTACAGCTTCTTGTATTTTCCAAAATTTGTTTGACACAGAGAAGAAATGAACAGTGAAACCTTATTGGCAGAATATCACTCACTTTATTCTGGCTGCAATTTGGTACTGACGCTGTGCTATATTGGAGGGATTCAGAACTGGACATTTCCAAAAGATAATGGAGACAGTGGCAAGAACAAGCTGGGTTTTTATTATAGGGGGAGTTGTTGACAACTCCTGTATTTTGGTTGCCCTAAACATTTTCAATTTCCTTTTATTTGAGGAGGGGAAAAACCTTCACTGTTTACAACAGTCCTTTGATATTCAGTGGCGAGAATCCCCTCCAGGAACAGAAGAGCCTTGTCTTTATCCCATGAAATTCTATTCACAATGTCTGAGCTGTAAAGTGTTAAAAATCACCATTTCCTTCCTTTCTTTTGTGTTCTTTAGGAACCTTTTGTCAGCTTGCTAAAATCACTGAATGTTCTAAAGAGTCCAGTTCACACCACTACCAAAGCTACATGGGGATGCCTGGGACCTGTCAAAGCAGCTATAGTGGGAAGGGGTGGGAGAAAGTTGGTCTAGATTTTGTCACCCAGACAAACCATCTTCCTCATCCAGACCAAGCATATGGCCCCAGCACCCTATTCCCCCACACTGGGGCATGAAATCAAGAAGGAACTTCCCTAACTCCTTGCGGGGGGTGGGGGGTGGGGTGGAGGGAGGAGACACTGGAAGAGAGAGAGAGATGAGCTGGTTAAGTTAGGTTTCTCAAGCTGCAGCTTGGACATCATCATCATCATCATAATTATTTTCCCATAATGCCTCTGGTGTTTAGAGCTGTGACAAAACTGCTCCACTCCTGTCTGTTTCTGGCAAGTCTTTCAGTGGTTCCCCAGCTGTGCCCCAGGTTTTTCAGCTCAGCTTCCACAGCTTTTCACCATGTTGTTTTCAGGCAACCTCATTTTCACTTGCCTTCAGATGTCCATCTTAATGCTAGTCTGCAATTCACACAGTGCAGTCAAGAAGATATGAGCACCATCATTACCAGAAGGCATTGGAGATGGATTGGCCATGTGCTTCAGATGGAAACTGATTCCATCACCAGAATAACATTAAGATTGGACATTGTAGAGTCACATTATACACCTCCATGATGTTCTGACCTCTCTTCCCATGTTATAGGGTAGGATGCCTGTGAGGGACTCCATCCAGCCATCATGTTTTAGGTCTTCTGGAAAGTCTTTTCCATCCTGCTTTCATTGGATCAAAGTAAAAAATAATTCTCACAAGGAAGTGGGTAGGCATTCAGAACAGAAAACCTTAGGGTTGGGTGACCCTTTGAGAGAAGGGGACCTGTTTAGTTAAAAAATGGATCTCTTCATTCCACTTGAATTCATAGCATTTTATGTTTTTAATCATTCCAAGATGCTTCATCTGAAGGGTGTCCAACTTCTTTTCAATCATGACAGCGAGGGGCCATGTTTCAGTCTCTTAGGTCAGAATACTGATACTGAAGCATTATATATCTCCAGCTACATTTCTCTGCTTGTCAGAGTGTTCAGTTTGTGAAAGATGTTCTTGATGACATGGTCCATTACTGACAATGCTTTTGAGGTGTGGGGTTCAAGTTCTTCTTTGAGTGCTCGCTCATGTTGAGTCCATTGTAGATGTGTGTGTGCCCACATACATAGCCGTCGGAGACTTTTGCCTTAGGGGTACCTGTAGGGCCAGCTGTGGCACCCTATGGAGTGCCACGCTCATGGCACAGTATATCAGGCACCACCGGCCCTGCACCCTTTCAGTTCCTTCTTATTGCCCGTGGTGGTCAGTTGGCCTCTGACCCTTACTTCGCAAGCAATCAGTGGTTTCTTGTCTAGCTTAGACTCATGCTTTACCTGTAAATAGTTTAACCATTGTTCGTTACTTCGTTATTAAGTACCAGTCAAATGTTGTTTGATAGTGTCCCAGTGAGGACTTTCCCCCAGCAGGGCATGCCCCGGTCTCCAGGTTTCAAGCCTTGCTCTTCGTGTAACAGGGGTATGCCTGTTAATGACCTGCACAAAAGTTGTCTACAGTGCCTCGGGGAAACCTATATAAATGAGCACTGTCACATCTGCCAGAACTTTTGTCCACAGACACAAAGAGAGCGAGACATCCATCTCAGGGCCCTCCTGATGCAGGCTGCCCTGCACCCTGCTTCGGAGCCACCATGGCACGAATCAGAACCCAGCATTTGAACTTTGGTGAGTAGGACACTTCAGCACCAGGGAGCAATAAAGGACCTAGGCTGATGGTGCGGTAGACCCCCTCCAAGGCTCTGGCGCTTGGAGAGCTGAGAGCGCTTCGGCCGCAGCCTGCAATGCATGCGGCAATGGAACCAGCTAAGGCTCCCCACAAGGGCAGGCCTGCTAGCAAGGCCTCGCACAAGACAGGTGAGCACAACCAGTCTCCAGAGTCAAGACAGTGCCCAAGGTCGCCATGTTCTTGGTCTCCCCGTTGACCCAGGTCTCCAGCTTGCCGCTATTAGTTGTCGTCACCGCACTCCCAATCCCTGTTGTCATGCTGAAACTCGCTCAGGCATCATCGAGCTCCTTGGCACCAGTTTTTGTCACACTGTTGGTTGCCGTCACCAAGACCTCAAGGGTGCTCCCTGATGCAGTGCCGCTCCCCCTACCCTTGGCATGGTCTCTGGCGGTGACGGTGAGCCATCAGACTCAAGTCTCCAGAGCCCTGCCCTCATTGGCAGAGGGTGATGACTTCTCAGGCTTGGAGGTGCAGTTCAGCCCCTCACCCAGGCAACCTGATTGGGCTATGGAGAGTGCATCTGTGGCATTGGTACCGACCTGGCAGCAGAGCCAGTGACTGACCCAGTGGCCTTATTGGAATGCATGGGGCATTCCCGTCATGCTCCAGCTAGCCCTGGGTTGCCGTGTCAGACAGGCCACAGGTGGTGCCCCCAGTTCCTATGGCACGGGACACAGTACAGAATGTCTCAGTGACTGCCTTTGGTGAGGAGCCGGTACCCACCTCAAGGCTGCCCTCCCTGATGGGTGAGGACACCGCCAGACCTCCCCTGGTTGTCCAGTCTTCCCCTTCCTTCTCGGACGAGGCAGTGGCAGGGCCTTCCAGGGCTAGCCCACCGGACAATTTCTGCAAGGATCAGGTGCTGCTCTGCAGGGTGGCATCCAACTTGGGCCTCAAGGCAGAGGATATGCAGGAGCAGACAGACACATTATTTAGTGTGCTGCCTGCCCCAGCCTGGGTCACACTCCCAGTACACGAAGGGGTCCTGAACATTAAAAAAACCATCTGGCAAACCCCATCCTCCATCCCGCCCACTTCTAAAAGGGCGGAAAAGAAGCACTTCATTCCTGCAAAAGGGTTCAAGTACATGTACACTCATCTGCCACCGGGATCATTGGTCGTGTCAGCGGCCAACAAAAGGGACAAACGGGCCCCTAAGAACAAAGAGGTGAAGAGACTGGATTTGTTCAGTCAAAAGATTTATTCTACGGACAGCCTTCAGTTTTGGGTGGCAAACCACCACCAAGCCCTCTTGTTGCACTACAGTTTTAACTTGTAGGACTCTGTCCTCAAGTTCAAGGACTCCATGTCCCAGGAGGTGGCCCAGGAGTTCACGACCCTGGTGAAAGAGGGGACCACAGTGGCCCGGTGCTCTCTACAGATGGCCTGGGATGCAGCGAATTCAGCTGCCTGAGTGGTCGCCTCGGCGATGGTCATGCGGTGCAGTTCCTGGCTCCAGACCGCCAGCCATTCCCAGGAGATGCCAGCCTATATCCTGGACCTCCAGTTTGATGGTGTTGGCCTGTTTTCCGATCAAACAGATGCATGTATGCATGGCCTGAAGGATACGAGGGTGACACTCTGCTCCCTGGGGGTGCACACTCCTCAGACATCCAGGCAGCCATTCTGGCCTCCTCTGCCACCTAGACAGTGGCAGCCTCGACAGTGGCTTTGCTGGCCTGGCGAAACACCATTTTGAGGATGCACTTGGGAGCAATGCACCAGCCAACTGCCTGGATCCTTCCCGCTCTTTCCTTGACTGTCTTTTCCCCTACCTCTTGGACTGGTCTTCGGTTACATCAGACCGTTGGGTCCTGGACATAGAGGCTCGGGGCTACATCCTGCAATTTTTGGCCGACCCTCCACTTCCCCATCCCTCTTCAGGGACCCTTATCACAAGCAACTCCTCATTCAGGCGGTTGAGTACCTCCTACACCTGGGGGACATTGAGGAGGTTCCTCAGGATATGAAAGGAAGAGGATTCTACTCCTGCTACTTCCTAATCCTGAAAGCAAAAGCGGGGCTCAGACCCATTCTGGACCTGCAGGGCATCAACAAGTCTCTCATGAAGTTGAACTTCCGCATGATATCCCTGGCCTCCATCATCCCTTCCCTGGTTCTGGAGGCATGGTACACCGCTGTTGACTTAAAAGACAATTACTTTCATGTCTCCATATTCCTAGGACACAGACATGTCCTGCATTTCATAGTGGCAGTTTATGGTGTTACCCTTTGGCCTGTCCTTGGCCTTCAGGGTATTCACAAAATGTGTGGCACTGATGGTGGCTTACCTGAGGCATCGAGGAGTCCAGATCTTCCCATATCTCGATGATTGACTCATCAAGGGCAGGTATCCAGAGTAGGTCCAGAGGAACCTCAATCTGGTGTGCTCCACCTACAGCAATCTGGGTCTCCTAATAAACATAGAAAAATCCATGTCAACACATAGAGTGCATTGGAGAGGTTCTCAACTCCACGCAGGCCAGGGCCTTCCTGCCAGAAGCATGCTTTCAGGCTATGTTGGACTTGATCAGACACATAAAGAGTCAACCGCTCACCATAGCCCACATGTGCCTGTGTCTGATGGGCCACATGGCCACATGCACCTACATGGTGAGCCATGCCCAGCTTCAGCTGAGGCCTCTGCAAGCATGGCTGGCTTCAGTCTACATTCCAAGCAGGCACTTCCTGGACTGAGTGGTCACAGTGCCAAGCCACGTCCTCTTGTCTTTGGAGTGGTGGCAGGATCCCAAGTTGGTACTGCAGGGAGTTCCTTTTGTGACCCCATTGCCCTTGCTCACCTTGGTCTCGGATGCATTGGATCTGGGCTGGGGGGCCCATCTGTGTGAGCTCAACACACAGGACCATTGGCTACAACAGACCAAGCCCTTCATATCAATCTCAGGGAGCTCAGGGTGGTTCGCCTGGCGTGCCAGGCTTTTTTGCCCCACCTGGAGGGCAAGGTGGTGCAGGTCCTGATGGACAGTACTGCTGCAATGTACTACATCAACAGGCAGGGCGGCACCAGGTCGCCAGCCCTCTGTTGGGAAGTGCTCAGCCTCTGAGACTTTTGTGTGTGGCATGCCATTCATTTGGTGACCGCCCACCTGCCTGGAGACAAGAATGTCCTGGTGGATCGCCTCAGCAGAACCTTCTCATCTCGCCACGAATGCTCCCTTCATACGGAGATGGCCAGCCTAGTTTTCCACAGGTGGGGAACTCCCCAGGTGGACCTGTTCGCATCCAGACAGAATGGGAAATGCCATGTGTTCTGTTCTCAGCTGGGCAGGGACAAGGGCTCCCTGTAGTATGTCGTGTTGATTCCATGGTCGGGAGCACTGATGTACACCTTTCTGCTGGTGCCATTAATCCACAGAGTCCTGCTCAAGGTGAAGCAAGATAGAGTGGTGATCATCCTTGTAGCCCCAGCATGGCCTTGTCAGCACTGGTTTGCCATGCTCCTGAGTCTTCAGGCAGCCACCCCATTGCAGCTGCCTCTTCGGCTGGATCTGCTGTCGAATCTGTCAGCGGTGTACTTGATGGCCTGGTTTCTGCATGGCTAAGTGAGGAAGAATGACAGTGTTCCACACGTGTCCAGCAGGTCCTGCTTGGCAGCAGAAAATCCTCCACCGGGGCTACCTACATAGCTAAGTGGAAGCAGTTCACATGTTAGGCCTCAGATTGCCACATCCAGGTGGAAGAGCCCCTGCTGCAAGACATCCTGGAGTATTTGCTGCACGTTAAACTCCAGGGCCTGTCATTGTCCTCAGTCAGGGTGCACCTGGTGGCCATTTCAGCTTTCCATCCTGTTTCATGGCAGGTCGGTCTTCGCTTATCCCATGACGTCATGGTTCCTGAAAGGTCTGGAGCACCTTTATCTGCATGTCCAGGACCCGGTCCCTCCTTGGGACCGGAAACTTGTGCTGTCCAGGCTCATGGGACCCCCTTTCAGCCCCTGGCTTCCTGCTACCTTCTGCTTCTCTCTTGGAAGGTTTCTTTTTTGGTCCCTATAATTTTGGCCCATAGGGTGTCCAAGATCAGGGCACTCACGTTGGAGCTGCCTTATACTATCTTCTATAAGGATAAGGTCCAACTGTGTCCATACCTGGCTTTTCTACCCAAGGTCGTCTCCCAGTTCCGTACTGCTCAGGACTTATACCTACTGGTCTTCTGCCCAAAGCCTCATGCGACGGATGAGGAACACAGGCTGCATATTCTGGATGTCTGGTGGGCACTGACCTTCTACATACAGAGGATGAAGCCATTCCGTAAGTCTAAACAACTGCAGCCGGGATGAAGGGTTGCCCAGTGTCTACCCAGAGAATCTTGTCCTGTATCATGGCTCGCATCCCCTACTGCTATGAGCTGGTGAAGATGCCCCTGCTGGCGATCGTGACAGCTCACTCAACTGGGATGCAGGAGTCATTGGTGACCTTCCTCACTCAGGTGCCAATCCAGGAAACTTGCCACACTGCAACCTGATCGTCCATCGACACCTTTGCTTCGCACTATGCGCTAACCCAGCAATCTTGGGCTGAAGCTGGTTTTAGCAGAGCGGGTAGTCCAATCTGCAAGACTGAACTGTGAGTCCACCTCCAGGGATTCTGCTTGTGAATCACCTAGAATGGAATTGACATAAACAAGCATTCGAAGAAAAAAACCCTGTTACCTACCTTTCATAACTGTTGTTCTTCGAGATGTGTTGCTCATGTCCATTCCATGACCCACCCTCATGCACCTCTGTCAGAGCTGTCGGCAAGAAGGATCTGAGAAGGCACCTGATATACTGCACCATGAGCATAACACTCCAGAGGGTGCCACAGCTAGCCCTATGAGTACTGCTAAGGCAAAAGTCTCTGACAGCCACGCTCGTGGGCACATGCACACCTACAATGGAATGAGTAACACATCTCGAAGAGCAACAGTTATGAAAGGTAGGTAATCATTTTTTCTTTCCTGATGCTGCTCATCTTATTGACAACAGTGCTGGGATAGATGAAATCACTAATAGTCTTGAGTGGGTGGTCAGTTGCCAAGATGGTAGAGTTTGTAGTGTGTTCAAAATCCACAACTGGAAGAATTTTGGTTTTACCTCAATTAATTTTCAGGCTTTTTTTTTTTTTTTTTTGCTGCTGAGCTTTCCAGGGTTTTAAGTGCCACAACCAGTTCATCCTTTGATTTGACAACTGGTGCTATTTTGTTATGAAAATCAATGTCAATGAGGTTCTTATCATGAAGGAGTATGCCTATAATGCATATATTTAGTATCTGGTCAAGCATATAGTCTATGACAGCATTAAAGAGTTCTGAGGTGTCAATGCATGCTGATTGAGTGCCCGACCTTATTCGGAAGAAGGTTGTTGTTTTCCCATTTACAGCAAAGCAGCTTGAGGAGTCATTGGATAGAAGACAAACATTCTACAGTGTTTGACAAGGAAACCTTCAAGTTTCAAATTCAGACAAAGTGATTCAGACAAAGTGATTCAAAGTCAAATGCGGCCTTTTTATCAATGTGAAGGAGGTGCTTGAATTCTCATGCCTTCTCGATAAGCTGGCACACTGTAAAGATTTGCTCCATTGTGGAATGGCCAGGAGTGAAGCCAGCTTGTTGTGATCTTTTGTTGCTCCTTAAGATATTAGCAGCTCAGGCCAGCAAGACAGAAGCAAAATCTTTCCCCGGGACGGATAGAAAAGTAACACCACAACAGTTACTCGTTCACTACCTGTACATTTCCAAAACAGTACAGTAATGCCTTTTTGCCAGTCAGACAGGACCAACTTTGTTCTCCAGACGATATTGAACAGTATCTGCAGTCACAAAAGAATAGCTGGCTCAGCACTTTTTAACAGTTCCACAGGAATTCCACAGATTCCTCCTACCTCATTTCCATTAAGCTTCTTTACACCTCTATGAATTCTGTCAATAGTGAATTTGCCAGGATCAATTTGTGTGGAGTGAGACAACTTGGCAGTGACCTTAATGTTAGGGGCCAAAGAAACTGAACATGTGTTTAGCAACCGGCTGAAAAATTCATTCCAGTTTGCCAGGCAGTCTGCTTCTGTATCGATTAGCCAATCAGAACAGGAGTAGACTGCACGGAATGAATGAGGTCATACAAATGTTTATACAAGGAGGTGATGTCATTCCTGGTAGAAGCTTCCCTGAGTGTGATGACATTGGGTTCCATAAAAACTCTTCAGTCAGCATGTATTGCTTTATTATGAACATAATTTAGCTTATGATATGTGACCATACCACCTCTCAAACAATATGTGCAACAATGTTCAGTGATAGTTAAGGTATTAACAGCAATCCAGGGCTTCTTGGCTCTTTTTTGGGGGACGGACCTGTGATGGTGTTGGTGCATTGACCATCTGGTAATTGAAGTCCATTGAGGGGTAGATGAAGAATCAGTATGCTTTGGTAGGGTCTCAAACCCTGTTCAAGATTTCACCTGCATACTAGTTTTGAATGCTACCACTTTTTAGGTTAGATCATTCCAATTTTGGAAACTCAGTTGTCACTTTGCCTGTGGTTTTTAGTCTATGATGCAAATATGTAGAGACTAATTTATTTTACTAAGCTCAGCAGGCTGATCAGTTCTGCAGTTGCTGATGAACAATTTCCAATTATGAGAAATTTTCAATGACAAGAGATTATGCTGTAATCATTCATCTTCTTTGTTTGTCACTATTTGGCCAAGTAAATTGGTGAATTTGCTTCCTATGAAACCAGATATTTGTAATGACAAGCTCAAGAGAAATACACATCTGTAAAAGGCATTTGTCATTGTTATTTAAGGTATTTGGGATAACGGATCCATGAACATTTCTCCATCGTCCATTTGAAATATCAGCAGTAGCATTAAAGTCGCTGAGGAAAGTGATGTCATGATTCAAGATAGTTGAAAGAAGAGAGCAGAGTTGATTGTAGAACAATGTGTCTTCATTAGCTGGTGCACAGCAAAGAGTAATTGTCCATCTTCTATGCTTATGCTGGAGCTGGGCTTTAAGTAGGCGACTGGAAATTGGTTCAAATCATGAGATTGATTTTTGGATATAATGGTTAAAAAGAAGTCCCACTCCTTCCTTTCTCATATCCAGAGCATCTGACCATAAGATGTTAGTTGCTTTATCTTTTAAGTTGTGGGTTTCAATGAGGCAGGGCCGGTGCAACCATTTAGGCGACCTAGGCAGTCGCCTAGGGAGCTGGCATTTGGGGGCCGCCGGCATTTATGTGGAGGGAACTGGGCAGGGGAGCTTGGGGAGGGCCGCCTGCAGCAAGTAAGTGGAGGAGGGCGGCACGCAGGGGAACTCCCCGCCTCCTCCCCGAGCACTCTGTGGCTGCTTCATTTCTCCCGCCTCCCAGGCTTGTGGCGCCAATCAGCTTGGGGGGGGGGTGCCTCAGGGCAGGCGGGGAGCTGCCATGGAGGGGTGCCTCAGGGCGGGGGGGAGCTGCCACGGGGCAGCACCTCAGGGCTGGGGCGCAGGGGAGGGAGGGCGCGAGGTGAAAGTTTCGCCTAGGGCGTGAAACATCCTTGCACTGGCCCTGCAATGAGGCCTATGACTGATGTCTTCAACTTGGACATTTTTCTGATGAGCAGCTTTTTTGAGCCTTCTTTATTTAGGGTTAATATTTTCCAAGTTCCAGTACATAAAAGACCCCTATTTATTAGATTAATTTTGCATGTCATGAAGCAGGTTAAACCAAGGCAAATACATTCATGGGGTTTGGTTTGGGGGCTGAGGGGTGGGCAGTCACTCCTGTCTGACCCTATGGTTGGGTACAGCAGGAAAACATGATAACCCTGAGATGAGCTCCACCCACTCCAATACAGTTGGAGCTGCCCTCTATGATGCATTGAATCCAGGTGGTTAGACAAGCTGGGCTCCCCTCATAAACCTCCCCAACCCAGCACATAGACCCCCCCCCCACACACACACACTTCTGGGGGCATTATCTTGGGGTAGGGGCTAACTGAACTGCTGGGTCTGGGGCAGGGGCTGGAGAGAGAAAAAAAAACATACTCCATCTGTAAGGCACCCAGACTCAGCGCATGGTTACCACAGCCCAATCCACTTCTGGGGGTACCACATAGGGACAGGAGCCTCACATTTCCTGGGGTGGGGAGGAGAGAGAGCTGGGCAGGACTCTCCCCAGTCATCTCCTGTAGCCAGTGCATGGTGCCAGCAGCCCATCTCCCAGCGCTGGGATAACAGCCTTCTTCTGCTGTCAGTTAATGTAGTCACTGCTCTAGCTTGAGCAAGGGATGTCAGCACTTCAGTTCTGAATGCTCAGAGTTCAACTCATGATGATGTATAATTGGGATGTTGTTATTTTTTACTTATATCCATTTAAATAATCCCTAGAAAATTATACAAAAGCTACATGAAAAGGATTTTTTAGGTTGCAAGATCAAGCACTTCGCAGTTAAGAAATACCAAATTTACAGTTCCACTGTGTCCCTTTGTGTGGCTGCATTATGTTCTTTTTAATTGCGTAATCACATGCTGTTTTTTCTATAGTATCCTCACCTCATTCACTGTGCAGGTTGGCCGCACAAGGGGGCTGAACAAAGATTGCATGGGCATTTCCTACTTTATGTGGTATAAAAACATTTATAGAATAGAACTTTCAAGTGCTTGACTTGGTAACATAAATAATATCCTTTTGACTAAGTATTTTGTATATAATTATAGTTGTGGTTTCCTCTTCCCATTTTGCTACCTCTGGTCCCACATCTTCCAACATCAAAGGGAGGAGGAAAGCCAATAAGGTGACAGTAGAAGGCCTATTGAGAGGCTGCTAAGAGGGGAAGGAGTTATAGTTATAGTTATGCTGAGGATAGGTGAGTAGAGGAGGCTTGGGTTTTAAGAATTAAGTGAAGGTTTAAATGGGGTTCATATTTTTTCCCAATTATCTAAAGATCTCCTACTGAATAGCATGTGAAAGTAGTATAGTGGAAGACTTTCTCCTTTTTTCCCCTCTAGAAATTAATCAGCGCACCACTCAGACCTGTAAGGATTCACATTCTTGTTCTCTTTTTTGCATTACCTTATCATTGGCAAAGGTCTGAACAGGGGGCCTCTGGATTTCCCCAGTCGCTTTCCCCCTCAAATTTGAGGGAAAGCTCCTTCTTTTTTATTTTACCCAATGTAAAAGGAGCACATTACTCAGCAAGGTTTGACCACAGTTGTATGACCAAGATTTTATAGGTTTACAAGCCAAAGCCTCATAACTCATACATGCTTTACTTTCACTGTGCAGTCTCCAGCACTCATAATTCACTGAATATGGTCTTCTGTTGCAATCAAATATGCTATTACTTCTGAAATCTTTTAAATGTAATTGTGGGATTTAAAAATGTGTTTGCACATCCATTTTCACACAAATAACATTTCTGTTTTTTATGTCAAAACATGATGCTTGACTGGATATTTGCAATGAGATTAACAGCCTCAAATTTAAAATTCCATTTCATGTCCTGCTTATAAAATCTTAAGTCGTCTTTGGTTTTATGGAACTTGACAATAAAATTGTCTGGTAAACAAGGTAAGAAGGTAATTTCACCTGATAGATAATATGAATTTAAATTTTTTAAACAGTAAGTTTCATTAATTGTCAAAGATTAATATTTCCTCAATGCACTCTCTGGAACATAGAGGGCACTGTTACATTAATGAATATAGCATTTTACAAACTGAAGCATTTAGAACTGTTTTTAAAGCTAGGGAGTAAAGCACCAATATGGGATGAGGAGGAGGTTAATCGTAGATTTTGTCATGTCTGTCAAAAGGCACTTTTCACAAAATGTAAATTGAATTACATATGGAATTCATTCATTCTGAATGGGGCAAAAATAAAAAAAAATCTGCATATTCAGGGATGTTTTTATTTATTATGTCTTTCAATATAACCATATACTAAAAAAGCCTATTCACAAGTTCTAGGCACTCACATAATGATTAAATTAACAGTCACATAAGGATATTGCTGCACAGAATACCACGATTGTCCCAGGGTGATCAATAAATACTGCAGCAAAACAAAGCCCGACTCCACTCCACTCCCACACATCATACCCTTAGTCCTCCCCAGAAGACCTATCCCGAACATCTGCAAATGCGGAATACTTAAGACCAATTGGAGGACTTAGTTTCAGAACCAAGTTCTAAGTAACAGTAGCTGATAACTAGAACTGGGAGGAGAACAGAACTGTTTCCAGGAGGATTTTGAGATTTCAAATTTTGTTTTAGTTCTGAGTCAGGACAAACCCTCAAAGTTTCAAATTTCTCCATGGAAAAAAATAATTAACAAAAAAAGTTTGATCAAAATATTTTATTTTGATTTTAGGAAAAAGAATGAGGAGTATTTGTGGCACCTTAGAGACTAACAAATGTATTTAAGCATAAGCTTTCGTGGGCTAAAACCCACTTCATCGGATGCATGCAGAGGAAAATACAGTAGGAAGATATATATATACACACAGAGAACATGAAAAAATGGGTGTTGCCATACCAACTCTAACAAGAGTAATCAAGAGAGTAATTAAGGTGGGCTATTGCCAGCAGGAGAAAAAAAAATGTTTATAGTGATAATCAGGATGGCCAGTTCCAACAATTGACAAGAAGGTGTGAGAAGGAATAGTTCTACTTTGTGTAATGACTCCCAGTCTTTATTCAAGCCCAATTTAATGGTGTCTATTTAAAATGTTATAGATTATAATACAATTAAAAAAAAAAGAAAAGTAATTTTAAAAGGAAAAATTGAAATGTTTCATTCTGACAATGTCAGAACTCCCCCCGCCCCCGCCAAAACAAAATGTTGGTAAAATCAATGTGATTTTGTGAAGCATTTCTATTTCAATGGAGCTGTGCCTTCTAACAGAAAATGGTTCTGTTGAAGTTTTCCTACCAGGTCTGCTCATAATGATGCTTTAAAAAGCCTTTGGGTATGCCTACACTGCTGCTGGGAGCAAGTCTCTCAGCCCCGATAGACACACTTGCACCAGCAGCGCTCGAGCAAGCATGTGAAAAGTAGTAATGTGGATGTTCTGGTTCAGGTAGAATCTACTGGGTTCTCAAACTGGGGGTCGCAAAGTTATTACGTGGGGGTTGTAAGCTGTCAGCCTCCACCGCCAAATCCCACTTCAGCTCCAGCATTTATAATAGTGTTAAATATAAAAAAAATTGGTTTAATATGGGGCGGGTCACACTCAAGGCTTGCTGTGTGAAAGGGGTCACCAGTACAAACATTTGAGAACCACTCAGGCTCTCAAGCCCACCTGACTCCTAGATTCAGAGATCGAGCTCTAGACCGAACTGGAACATCCACATGACGAGTTTTAGTGTGCTAGCTTGAGACCCGCTATCACTAGCTGAAGCCGTGCTAGTTCAAGTCTGGCTACCCAGTGTTCTGGCTGGCTCCCAGCTGCAGTGTGAACATACACCAGGAGTGGCCAAACTTATTGACCCTCCAAGTTGCATATGACAATCTTCAGAAGTTCAAGAGCTGGGGCGCATCTGCTAGGGCTTGGGGTTTCAATCCTGTGGGGGGGGTGTTCGGGGTTTCAGCCCCATAGGACATGTCTGCCTCAGCACAGGGCTTCAGTCCTGCTTTTGCTGAAGCTCCGAGCCCCAGCAGATGTGCCCGGCGGGACTGAAGCCCCGAGATTCTCCTCCCCACAGGGCTGAAGCCAGAGATGACACATCGGGGGTGGAGGGGCAGATTTTTTACCAGGGTTTGCTGGCCCTGCCAAGTCACATGGTGCCACTGGGCCTCCTGCCTGCAGGGCAGCTGCTGGAGCTGGCAATCTGGGAGCTGCAGCCATAGGGAAAGTCAGTGGCAAACAGCTGCAGAGCTAAAGCAGTGGTCCCTCCCTGCAGCTCCCAAGTGTTTGCTGCTGCCTCTCCGTGCAAAGCTAACACCTAGGAGCTGCAGGAAGGTGCCGCTGAGGGTAAGAGGGGTGTATGTGCTTGGGGAAGCATGACTCAAGCTGTTTGGGGGGGTGAACCTTTAAATTGTGTCCCCCTTGCTCTCAGCTTGCACCAGTCATCTCTGTCAGAAGCCTCTAGCTCCACCATGGACAAATCACTGCAGGCCAAACTGGGAGCCTCCAAGAGCCACACTTTAACTGTAAAAAAGCCACATGCAGCTCAGAAGCTAAAGTTTGGCCACCCCAACCAGGGGTGGCTCTAGCAATTTGGCCACCCCAAGCAGTCATGCCTACGGGAGGTGCACCGGAGCCGCGGGACCAGCGAACCTCCCGCACGCATGACAGCGGAGGGTCTGCTGGTCCCACGGCTCCAGTGGAGCTCCCGCAGCTGCGGAGGGTTCGCTGGTCCGCGGCTCCGGTGGACCTCCCACAGGCATGACTGCGGAAGGTCCGCCGGAGCTGGTTGCCGCCCTGCCGGCAAAATGCCGCCTCAAGCGTGCGCTTGGTGCGCTGGGGTCTGGAGCCGGCCCTGACCCCAACATATGCTTTGTAGCCAAATAATGCATAGTGCACAGCCAAAGTACAAGTGCTGCATGGCAAATATTTGCCTGACAGTTGGCTGGGTAAGGAATTCCTGCTCTGCAGACTGCAGAGCAATAGTGAATGTAAACTGTGGAGCAGTTACTGTAGGTTTACAGTTGCAAAACCCCTGAAACTGCTTTGCTGCTCCAGAGGAGAGAATGCCATTGGAGCTATGCAGTCACTTGTCTATCAGCCCTCTGCTTACTTTAGTTTGCTTCCAAAATTCTATCTAGGCATTAAGGTGCAGTGAAATGCCACAGAGATGTGGTGTGTCAGGGATACTCCTCCTTCCCACTCACAGCAGCACAAATTAACTTCCTCTGTGGTTAGGGGGCTTGTTGAAGTCAAGGATGGGGGCAAAATTTGTCCTTTAGTAATATTTAATATTTAATAAACCATCAGTTTTGGACACTCCCTGTTTCAATCAGTTGTCATGAACCAGAAGACATAAAAGTAACACAGAAAATGGCAGTAAGATGCTACATTTTCATGAAATGCTAGTGATGTATCTCTAAATGTTCTGTCATGTAAAACTTAGGCAATGTATGGAGAGACCTTTTTCCTTTGAATTGAGAACAGTCTGATATCCACACATAACAGACGTAGTGTTAATATACTCCAGTGGTTACAACCCGTCAATTGCAATCGACTGGTTGATCCTGGAGCCTCTGCCAGTCGATCATGATCTCCGGGCTGCTAAAAGTCCAGTGATGCAGCAGGGCTCAGGCAGGCTGCCTGCCTGCCCTGGCCCCACGCCACTCCCAGAAGCGGCTGGCTGCTGGCACATCTCTGTGGCCCCTGGGGGGAGGGGCAGGGGGTGGTGAGGCGGCTCCATGTGCTGCCCCCACCCCCAGCACAATCCCTGCAGCTCCCTTTAGCTGGGAACCGGCCAATGGGAGCTGCGGGGGCAGCGCTTGCAGGTGCGGGCAGTGCATGGAGACCCACTGGCCCCCTCCCCCCGAGGCAAACAAAAAGTCCACAGTATTGATACACTTGTAACAAGAGCTGAATCAAATTTATCAGCTACTGTGGGTGACAAATGACTAATGGAAGCGGTGGGCCCTCAGCACCTCTGAAAATCAGGTCATCATAATTTACAGGCAAATATGACCTGAATATTATGCAATTTATTCTCCATTCCCTATTTCACTATCAATATTATAATGGTATCCCTCCAGAGACCAATGCACCATGTCACCATGGAATCTATATAATACCTACAAGCATTATTGAAATCCAGTTAAGACTATTCTTTGTCCCACCCTCTTTTCAAAGGATTGCTTTTGAAGTTGAATATGAAGGATATCTGAGATCATTTCTATAATTAATTTTGAAGGGTTATATTAATTGAAGGAAACATTAGCAGCCACTCATTTTTAAACAAATTGAAATTAAAATTGCTTAAAATTGAGTGCAATTGATTTTAACTGTCCGCTAGTGTCAATCCACTAATGATGATCCTATTGTCAATGGGAACTTACCAGACCTACACTGGACCAGGATTGGGCATTTAATCAGTAGATATTAGTTTAGAAAGGAAATGAATGCCATTTCTGTGTCAGTCTATGCAAGTACATACCCTTTCAGTTGCATCAGTATAGAAAGTTAGTCTGTGAATCATTTAACTTTAATTGAGCTATCTTCCAATTGTATCAGAATTTCCCATGTAATTTTGTGTCTGCAAGTAGGAGCTGCTAGTACTATTAATGTAATAGTTGCCAACTATTGTGATGGTTTGTGTCTTTCTTATGGCCCCATCTCCCAAAGTCAAGTGCTAAAAAATGAACGCTGAGATTCTCACATTAAAAAAGTTATTAGCCCTTGTTGTTTCAGAGTAAAGCTTAAAGTCATTCTAAGTGTTCCATAGAGAATCAAAAAAATCAAGTAAAAAGAATCCAAAATGTATGTTTTCTAAAATGTCATGATTTTTCAGCTTGTCTCATGATGTTGGAATGCTTAGGGTTAGCATTATACTACATGTGAGAACTGCTATCAATGTGACAGTTACAGAGCAACATAATAAATCACAGAAATGTGTTATAAATATATTTGTTGTATGGCTCTGGATTTTATCACATGGTTCCACAATTTATTACATGGCTCTTCCAACTCATAGACTCATAGACTTATAGACTATAAGGTCAGAAGGGACTGTTATGATCATCTAGTCCAGGGGTCGGCAACCAGTGGCTCGCGGCTCGCCAGGGTAAGCACCCTGGCGGGCCGGCCTGGTTTGTTTATCTGCCGCGTCGGCAAGTTCGGCCGATCGCGGCTCCCACTGGCCGCGGTTCGCGGTCCCAGGCCAATGCGGGAGGCAGGAAGCGGCGCGAGCCGAGGGATGTTCTGGCCGCGGCTTCCTGCCTCCCGCATTGGCCTGGGACCGCGAACCGCGGCCAGTGGGAGCCGCGATCGGCCGAACTTGCCGACGCGGCAGATAAACAAACCGGGCCGGCCCGCCAGGGTGCTTACCCTGGCGAGCCGCGAGCCACCGGTTGCCGACCCCTGATCTAGTCTGACCTCCTGCACAATACAGACCACAGAATCTCACCCATCCACTTCTATAACAAACCCCTAACCTATGTCTGAGTTATTGAAGTCTTCAGATTGTGGTTTGAAGACCTCAAGCTGCAGAGAATCCTCCAGCAAGTGACCCGTGCCCCATGCTGCAGAGTAAGGCAAAAAACCTCCAGGGCCTCTGTCAATCTGCCCTGGAGGAAAATTCCTTCCCGATCCCAAATATGGCAATGAGTTACCTTTGACTATCTCACCATCTTCTGGCTGCTAAAACATTTTTGGGGGACTTATCTTTAAAAAAAAAATCAACCTTCCACAATAACATTCCCTTCTTCCTTCTCTCCAAATAACACTTATGCAAGATCCAGTATAGTAGGGATTCAGTTATGGGTATTAGAAAAGCTGTCACTGGCCTATCTTAAGGGAATGATCTTTTTATATCTATGAACACTGAAAGGATAGAAATAGATTTATACCACTGGGAAGGGAATATTTCCAGTTTCCAAGTGGGACACAGACTTGCTTGTATTTTAGAAGGCTGAGAAATACTAAACTTTGAAGTGTGACCTGAGAGAGATTTCTATACCTAAGAAGGTCCACTGGAACTTTAAGAATCTGTATTGTCAATAGTAAAATATTTCTATTTCTAGGCTTGCAAAACTGCAAGATAGAAGATGTCAAACCTGTCACTGGTATAGCTCTATATATTGATCCTGAGTCTCAGGCCAGTGGGGAAAAGAAACGTTTCTCAGGCAGTTGTTTAAATCTGATCAGTTTTAACATATTAGAAGTAACTTGTGGGAGCTCGATAAGTATGCAGAAGGCCAGTGAAGTGGGCTGGTTTGCTTCATAAATTGTGAGACCATGTGATAAATTTTTTATTTCACATACTTCTGCAGTTTCACACAGATAACTCCTCTGCATATGTATCTGCGCCCATTTGAAAAATAAGGTAATTTATGTGCCCTCAATAAAGACCCCAGATGTGGTACACATGTCCTACATGTGTTAGAAGCACATATTTACATCATGCAACATGCTATTTAAATGTCACTTCTTCAAATCATCAGATAATTACAGAATTGTACTATGGGTATGTACCACAGAATTTATAATTAGAGTTTTCTGTGGATTAAGATGAAGAAACACAGGCTTTATGTCACCTTGTAAGTGAATGTCTTCTTTTTATCTTCTTTCTACATTTTAAAATAGGCAAATGAAAAGAGATAGTTAACTGTTTGAGTTAAGTGGCCCCAAATGCTTTCATTTTTAGCTGACTATCCCTCATAATGAGAAGGCAGGCTTTTCTCTTTAGGGTGACTTGTCATAGTTGATAAATCTTCTGGGACAGTCCCCTAAGACACACGAGTTCTATTCTCCTTCTGGCAAGCCATAATAATGTCACATTCAGAAAACCTCAACCCTAGCACCACCATTACCAATGTTTTTTCTTTTCAGTTTGGTTCACAGCTCTCTTAACCCAAACACTTGCAAAAGATCTCTTCATGCTACAGTCTTCCTCTCTCTCTTTTCTTTCACTTCGTTGCTAAGAGCAGACTTTTCAGAGCTGGTAAACGGAAAACGCTGAAGAATTTTAATCATAAATCAAACTGAAGACAAGCCAGTTCTACAATGTTCAATTTTGCCGGGGAGGGGAAGGTCTCATCTGCAACAAACCAATTCTAATGTACAAAATGGGACTTGCTGGTACAGTAAATGAGAGATGGAAAATGGACTTTCCAGGACAGGTTGTGTATGTTTTCCTATATTTAATAAAGAGATGTATTTTTAGAATCTTATGCACACTGTATTAGTCAGGCTGAAATATTTTTTTAATTTCCTAAGTTGATTCTTTCCCCATTTAGCTCCAAATTCGTGAGCTAATTATATGTAATGTTTAGCTCTAGACAAATCTTCCCAGAAAAAGGAAGACAACTCAAGCACTTTGTTTCCCTTGGGTTATTTCAGAAATCTAGTGAGCTGCTACCAGAGGGAGCACCTGCAGTTAATAAGCTACCTCCTTGGGGAAATGCTACATGCTCTGTGACGTTACCATGAGTTCCACAGCAGAGCTGCTTTGTTGAACTGCTACACTTGCAAAACCTACTATTTCTAGAGAAATGAGGGATAGAAGGACAGTTTCCTGGCAAAGAATATCTTTAAAACAAAAA
Source organism: Mauremys mutica (assembly GCF_020497125.1). Lineage (NCBI taxonomy): Eukaryota > Metazoa > Chordata > Testudines > Geoemydidae > Mauremys > Mauremys mutica. The sequence continues at coordinate 60,253,181 of NC_059072.1, forward strand.
TCCCTCTTCTAGAATGTTGAATCTTATACCAGTTATACCATCTGTCTATGCAACCTTGGGCTATGATGCCGCACTGTTGTGGGAAGAGATTTTTCAGCTGTCACAGTTTCCAGTTGTTGGTCAGTGGTCAACAGTTATTGACCCATGTTCCAGTGCATTTGACCACCTTTTCTGTCTTGGTCCTTTACAGACACAGCAAGAAAGCCTTTTCTTTTGTGTGCTGGAGAGGAAAAAAGCAAAACAAGATTATGTTTTGTTTGTGTTATTCAGAGCTCATTGTACTTGTGGACAGAGATGACCTGAAATGCTGACTTTTTAGACAAGCAAACTCTAAACCCTCTGAGCCACCGGTCAGCATGTAATATGTTAGCACCATACTATGGGTCTCATGTTTCCTTTTTGAAATGTAATGGTCTCTGGGCAGAAACTAAGTTTTCTTATAAAGCAGCGAGTACAGTGTTGGCTTTTAAGTAATAAACACTGATATACATACTCCTAGGTCCTTTTCCTTCTTGCACCTACTTACTAAAACATAGACCTTTCGCTTTGTGAGAAAACTTAATCAGGTCTGTAGTGAGTTAGCAGCCTACTATATATATATACTATATATATATTTAAAATTACAAAGCTTAGAATAACCTCTTCTAATATTCTGTGTTTAGCTAAACTTGGGAAGCAGTGTTATCTAGTGGTTAGAGCATAAAGCTAGCAGCCAGGATTCCTATATTCTGTTTTAAATCATGTCACTGATCCACTTTATGACTTTAGACAGACCACAAAGGGATTTTGATAAGGCCCATAACTTCTCTGCCTCAATTTGCCACATGCATAAAGTGAATATATTACCTACCTGATGGGGTTGCTTAGACTTAAATACTTGTAAAGCCCCCTGAGTTCTTCAGATAATTGCAAAGTTTATTTTAATAATTGTGTACCTGTCTACATCAAATATGCCACCATCTCATAGCCACATATCCTGTCTCATGAATATTTTGCATTGATGTCTATTGCAGACCAGTGTTTGATTTAATGTGCATTACCTTGTTTTTCATATCCTGGCATTGTTCATAGATTTATTGATGTGTATACTGTGACTATCAAAAATCTAATTAAAATATTTTATCTCAAAACCCCTCTGTGCTAGCATCACTTTTCAAAGCACTAAGGAATATATTGTTGCTCTACTCTTTTGTCTGTCTTTGTTCAGTTTATGTTCACTTTCTATAGAAGGTGCTCAGATATCACAATGAGGAGTCTGACATTACAATCTGGATACAAGCTGGACTTTTGAATGGCTGTGTCCCCTCAATTCTTCAACCTGGGGTGCCTTTTATGCTGCTTTACTGTGAGAGCAACCACTCCTGGTCTGCCCATTCACAGCTTTCAGCATGTAATTCACCGCAGTTTATACTGTATGAGTGCTCTAGCTAGCCAACCAGCCACCCATAAATTATGTTACAGAGAAACATCAGCAAATTCCTAGTCCCAGACTTGTTTCTAAAAATGTGTATCTTGTATTGCCCAGTACTCTCCTACACAATACAAACTCATATAAAGTCCATCATTTCACTAATAAAAAATGATTGGGGAACTCCATTTGAGATAATCAAACAGTTCAATCCAAACACATTGGCTTAGATAAAACAATAAAACAAGTTTATTAATTACAGAAATATAGATTTTAAGTGATTACAAATAACGAGGTATAAAAGTTAGAATTGGTTACAAAGAAAAAAAAGGTAAAACAAAAACTAATATGTAACTTAACAAGCTAAGTGAATTTAAAGCAAAATATTTCTCTCACCACATGCTTACAGCAGTCTGGCTGGATTTCTTTCAGCCATGACCCCTTCCTCCAGTTCAATGATGCTTCTTTTGTCTTTCAAGTGTTTTTGATGCCGTGAGTAGAGATGAGGGGAGAGAGATACTCTGAGGACTCTGTTCCTCATTTCTATATCTCTCCATCCTCTTGAGAATCATCTCATGCTGGGGTTCAGGCAGTAGCCAGCCTGTTTGCACAGGAATCTCCAGCTGTTCTATTGCCAAGATGTAAATTTCTTGCTCACGCCCTTCTTCCTGCCAAAGAACGGTGATTTAACCAGGTGATTGTCCATTTGATTATGTTTACATCTTCCTGCACCCATGCAGCCTCATCCTGAGGTGTCAGTTTGCCTTTTGTCTCTGAGGAAATGTTTTGTGTCTGATTTTCTAAATTTGGAACATGTCTTATACAGTAGAATTTTATAACTTCACATCCAATGTTGCATATTTTACCTGGTCAATGATGTTCAGAAAATCATGAGTTTTCAAATGAAACCTCACAAGGCATACTTTGTACAAAATTTATCACAGTCTTGTAAAAAGGATGAACATAAGGGTACTGACTGTCACAATCGGTGACCTTATAAAAAGTTAGGAAGGGTTGTTTTCAGGGGAGATCTCAGTAAGGGGCTCCCACTGAAATGCAGGTCATAAAGTAAATTAAGAGAGTGCTAGTAATCATATATGAACAAATTAACTAATAGTAGTAGTTGCAATGAAGACAAGGAGACATTCATTATTGAACGTAGGTTTCTACTTTCTGTCACAAATGTTATGTAGACCACTGATATTTTTAAGAATGTGCTGTAGCAACACTTTTTTTAAAGCCCATCCATCTACACACCACTGACATCTCTTCAGGTTTGTGTGTGTGGGGGGTGTTTGTTTTGTTTTGTTTGTTTTTTGGGGGGAGGTTGGCCACGTAATAGGTATAATGGAGAATTTGCCTAATTCGCTTTTTCAGAAAATAAAATATGAAACTTCATCAAGAAAATAGCCCAACTTTTGTTGTATTAATCATTTTAAAATGAAGATGAGCTTGGAAAGTGATTGCACATGTTTCAGTTCACAGCACAACCCACACAATTTCATGATGATCGAAGTAACACCTGCATTATCTGTTCTTCTGGTAACACACCTTGTTTCGTGAGCAAAAGCCATTACCAAATGTCTGTACATCAAGTTATTTACTTTGAAATGTGCCTGAGTATTAATTAGTACTTCTGTCAACATATTCATTCGTGCCACTCAGAAGACATGCAAACCACCCACACACATTCTATTGCCCTACCTACCCAAAGATTTGGATTTGAACAATACAATAGGATGCTCTATTGTAAAAGAAAAAATGATTTGGGGAACTGTTTCCCGCTCTTTCTAAGCTGAATATAACACTGGATATTAACATATTCTGCTTTTGAAATGATCAAAAACAGTAGTACAATGTAAAGTACAGTACTGGAAACCGAAACAACTTAGTAACATTTCTGTGCTACTGAATATCTTGAAAAAGTTTAATAAACTATTTTAGAGAACAAATAAATTCCACTTTGTAGGTAAAGTATACTAAAGGGTAACTTGTTTGGATACTTAGTTTCCTATTTATATTAACTTCTGACTTTCATATCCAGGTCTCACTCTTTATTTTTTCACCCATGCAGCCTCATGATGATATATGCCTGCTCTGTCCGATGAGCACTGGACACAGACACCATTCTTTCAGACCCCAATCCTGTACTGGCCAAAGAGATCATGGTAGAATGACTCAGTGTACTCTCCAGAGCTGGGTCTATCTATCTCCCTTCAGTGAACTAGCATTCAAATTCCAAGCTTGGATTCCTGCATGTTGCATTTTGAAAAGACAGCCAGCCTGCTCCATTTGGTCTCCTTTTGTATTTTCCTGCTTGGTAAATTTTTAATGTGAGTGCTGACACAACTGGGAACTATAGCAAGGGTTATATCTGCCACTTTAATGGATGGTTCCCTGATTAGTAAGGTGGATATTAGACCAATTCAAGGGTGTGCATGGCAGGAGGGAAAAGGATCTAGTAACAGCTCTCAGCCTAAATAGATCTTGTTGGAAAATGTGATTTTTTTTTAAATGTTGAAGTTATTTTCATTCCACTGGTTTTAAAAGGAATTGGTTTTTCATGGATTTGAAATCTTTTCCCCAGTTCCCCTCTCCTGATAACACATGTGTTCACTAATAAACCCATGAGAGCTCTGGAGGAAAAAGAAAAAACACCCAGCTGGCAAACACATTATCTGCTTTTAAGAGCTCAACAAGCTTCTGAGTCTAGGGAGAGCTTCATTACAGTTAATATAGGAATTTCATTGTATTCTATCGAATTTCATTGAAATCTTGCTCCCTCCCAGACATTCTCTCAGACATGACTACTGCACTTCAATATCTCCAAGTATAACTATTGACAGCTTTCAAGCTTTCTGTTCATTCTGACACTAATTGGTGATAGACAATGAGTTGTCAAGTTTTTTCCAAGCAAGCACAGAGCTGCTTGTTTGCCATCATTCAAATTTCTTCCAGACATCTCTTTTCTCTGTGAGAAAGGCTGCCAAGGGACTTTTAAGAACAATTCACTGCCACGGTCTCCCAAATTATGGAGAATTAAGAACTCTCCCTCAGATTATAAATTTCTACTTACATCTGTGTACCCATATTTTAAATTCTACCAAAGTTTCATAAATCTGATGTCTCTGATTAATCCATAATTTTAGCCAGTTCCTAATATTCATCCCATCTTCCTTATATTGCATTCGACTGTGAAATCTGCACAATTCTAGAGTATATCAAACTGTGGATATGTGTCCAATTATTTAAGTTTCCATGATATACCCATTTTATTTTCACTCAAAGTCTCTAAGCAGAGAAGATACATAATGATAGAATATGTTAGAAATAGGCTAACACAATCTTAGTACTCAAACCACCCACCAATGCTGATCTTGTATAAGAGGACTAAAGTATGAAAAAAGCACTTTTCTTTTCCCAAGAACAATAGTTCTTTACCATGGTACTGTGAAGGGATCATATATATTTTAGAATGATCTCATTTTTGTCAAGATCTTGGTGGCATTAAAAAGCAGCTACTGTATTTCAGTGTTAACCATGACTTGTGCAAGCCTCACTGCAAAGGGAATACTATATCTGAACGGAGTCCCCCAGTTTTCTAAAATGGGGAGGCTCTGAGTGGGTGTGACGTGGGGCAGGAGGACATTGCAGTATGAGCCCATACCACATTCATACCACCATGGAAGCGCCTGTCCCATGGATCTGGGCCTGGGTCCCCACTCTGGGCATTTCCACTTGGTGTGCTGGGTTGGCAGTGCCACTCAGTTTTGGGAGCCTCTCAGACAGGGGTCAGTCCTGGCTGGACGCAGCTGATATAAATAATGAGAAGCCAAGACATGTGTTTTCTATATCTTCAGGAAACCGTATATAAGCAGTAAAAGGCTTATAAAGGATGTACAAGAGAAAGACAGAACCATTACAGTGTCTGTGAGGACAACCTAAGTGCTAGATGCATTGGTCAGACAAATGATTTAGAAAGCCTACAGAAAAGCTATGGCTGCTTGCATCTTGGTGACCATTGGAAGAGTTTGCTTAGGACTGATCATATGCAATGTAAGTTTATCTGAATTCACATCCCTTTAATCTGAAATCCTGTTATTTGAATGAAGGTGTTGTCCCTGACTTAGATTTCAAACTTCAGGTATAGAGCAGGTTCTGTGCTGCATCCAGCTATTGCTGGAGAGGTACCATCAAGGAACCACTTATCATTCTCTGCCCCAGCCCTGATTCCAGTTAAAGCAGCCTGAAGACTGCTCTAACTTCAGGCATAATGTGGGTATCTCAAAGGATCATACATTAGCAGGTGACAATGGGTTCAAAGCACTCTGTCCCCAACATATCCCTCTCCACCTCCTGCACCAGGGGCTATGAAGATAGTTATAGCAGCCAACTCCACCTGTTTTAATGCTGCCCTGTGTGAAGCTGGACTATGCTAATGAAGTGAAGAGAGGAGCTGGCTCATACATGAAAATTAATCATCCACTTCTATGGGTAAGTCTACACTGGCAACTGTATGTGATGTTTCCATGTGTGTGGTTGTACCTTAAACCTCATATTGCCCACATCCAAACTCCAGAAGCATGTGTCTCAGCTTGGGTTGCCAACTGTCTAATCTCACAAACCCAAACCCCCTTGCCCTGCTCCTTCTCTGAGGCCCCACCCCCATTCACTCCATCACTCCTTCCTCCATCGCTTACTGTCCCCCACCTTCACTCACTTTCACAGGGCTGAGGCAGGGGGTTGGGGTGCAGGCTCTGGGCTGGGGGGGCCTGAGGGGTTTGAAGTGTGGGAGGGGGCTCTGGTCTGAGCCTGGGGCATGGGGTTGGGGTGTGGGCTCTGGTCGGGCAGCACTTACCACAGTTTCCGGCCAATGGGAGCTGTGGAGCTGGTGCTCAGGGTGAGGGTAGTGCACAGAGACCCCCTGGCCATTCCTGTGCCTAGGAGTCAGACATGCTGGTTGCTTCCAGGAGCTGTGCAGAGCCATGGCAGATAGAGAGCCTGCTTTACCCCCACTGCACCACTGACTGGATTTGAGCGACCTATTAAAATCTCCCAGATTGGTTTCAGTAGCCACCAGGAGACTGATTCTGATTCCAGGAGACTCCCAGCCAATCCAGGAGGATTGGCAACCCTAGTCACAACATGAGTAGAGAGTAAATAAGCTAGTACACCTGAAGGGGGTGAGTAAGTACATGCCTAAGGCTCTGGCATGGCCCCATCTGTGCCAGTGTGCAATGTGGATAGGGGGGAAAGGTGGCTACCAAGTTTCAATAGTCCTCCCCCTGAGTCCCACAATGCACTGAATGCTTTTCTGCCTGACCCTTACACAGTTTATAAAAGTCCCTGTCCCCTATTTTCACTGATAGTAGTAAACTGCAGGGACCACATCAGAACAGCTTTCCACTGTACTGTTTTGCTCGGTACAGGTGAACATGATTCCTGTTCTTAGACCAGTCATCTGGCCTGCTGACCACACCCAGGGTCTGATCAGTATGTGGTCAGAGTACACCATCCTCCACAACTTCTCGTGGAGTGGCAGGAACATTGACCTCACCCAGGAAATTTCAGAGGCTGGAGCAGATGGCAATCAGTGGACTCAAGTCCAGTGCCATGAATGCATCAAGTATCTGAGGCTCCTGAACTGGAGGGCAAAAGACTCCAACAGTCGCTCTGGAAGAGATTGTTGTACATGCCCTTTCCACAAGGAGGAATCATGAGCAGTTTGAGTTCCTTGGGGCATGCTCAGTTCAGGCTCTTCAGCAGGAAGAGACACTGATGAATCTGTTCTTGTAGTAGGAGAAATGCCTTATGGAATGGGAGCATCCCCACAGGAACAGGGAGCATTCCCTGTGGGAGAGGCTCATGGAACTGGTTACTGAATGTGTTTGGGGTCCACCTGCTGATGTGGGCCTGGCACCACTCTGTGAATTGGCTCCACCACCACCTCCTACTCCTCTCCGTCGGCTGCTGCCCAGGGTGCTGCTGAGGCAGAGGACCCAACCCCCTTAAGTGACTGGGACGAGCCTAGAGGATTCCTGGGACCACACCCTCCACTGGTATTCAAAACGCCTTGCAGGAAGATCCTCCTGACTGCCCATGTCATAGGTCTCAACCCCACTTAGAGCTGTTGGGTTCCAATATGGGGACCTGCATTAATTAGTTCTATTTGCAACCTAGCAAGTTCCAGTTTGTCAGCTGTTTCACTGCCACTCATGATTGTGTGTCTTCTGGTGCTGGCCACACCCCTCTGCAGTCAGTAATATTTCTGGGTGGTTTGGTAGTGCTGGCCACACCCCTCTGCAGTCAGTGAACTTCTTTGTTGCTTGCTTCAGTTCCTAACCCTGTCTCTCATCGACTATACAAAGAGAAATCAAATCTTTTGTTTTGCAAATTGTGTTCTGCGGGGATGACTGTGCTTTTGACCGAGAAAGAAAAAAAAAGTTCTCTCCTCCTCCTCCCAAGAGCAAGACAAACCGGTTTAACCAGTGTCTCTCGCCCTTGCTAAGTAGCTCTCAGTATGGGGTCTCCTGAAACAAAGGCTTGTCAGAAAACCTACCCCTCCTTTTCCTCCAAGGTGCTTTTTGAAGCAACCAGAAAGAAAAACTGCTTCCAACAAAGCCTGCTGGAAAACTTAATTCCCTCCAGCCAACCTTGCTGAAGATTCCTTCTAACAATACCAGTGAGAAACCGAATACTTGTAACCCCCCCTCTTCTCTCAGGTTGCTTTCCTGCTCTAGAAGAAGAGAATAGCTCCCTTCAGCTTAGCCCAGCTGAAAAAAAACTCCTTCTAACCCTGAAAACTGCTTCAAAACTGCCTTTTGGTAGAAATGCCTTGCCAGGTTCGTCACCGCTGCCAACCATGTCATAGGTCTCACCCCCACTTAGAGCTGTTGGGTTCCAATATGGGGACCTGCATGAAATTTATCTCTAAACTAAAATCCTAGTTTAGATCTAGTAAAAGCTGCCACCACCCAATCAGGTACGTGGATTGGGACACAGTCCTTCCCCAAAATCCTAGGGGATCCCAAGAGCCCCAAATCCATGGAGTTCTTACACCCAGGAGGAATAAACCATTCCCCCCTGCTTCCTCCCCCCTCCCTTTTCCTAGGAGAGACACCGGGATCTAACTACAGAGGGATACCTCCCTCCTCCTCTTTCCCTGAGAATCCACCCAAGGAAAGACAAACCAAGTCCTTAATAGAAAAGAATTTATTAAAGAATAAAAAAGAAAGTCATTGTCTCTGTAACCAAGATGGAACAATATACAGGTCTAAACTTATCAATCTCTGGAGAGAATTCCCCCTCCCTTCTTTCTCAGTAAAAGCAATCACAGTACAGACTTAAAGAAATTCTATAGCAAAACACAGAATTGCAAATACAGAAATAAAAGTATAAGAATACTAGTTCCTTGCTAATACTCACTAGCTTGAATAGAAGAATGTATTGCAGAAACCTGGGAGGACTTGATTAAGATGTCTGGACTCTCTTAATTCCCAAGAGAGACTCTCTAAAAAACAAAGAACAGGAAAAAAAAACTTCCCTCCACAGGGATTTGAAAATATCTTGTCCCTCATTGGTCCTCTGGTCAGGTGTCCACAGGTACTGCTTGTTAACCCTTTACAGGTAGACAAAAACCTTAACCCTTAACTAACTGTTTATGACAACCCATGAGGGGAACAATGGGCCTATGGGAGTCCCCAAATGGCCACTCACCAAACCCTGCACAAGAGATGTCCCCAGTTGTCCCCAAGGACAATTTTTCCCCCAGTTGCTCTCCCCTTGTCAGGGGGAGGTGTAGACCATGAGGGTAATGTTTGCTTATGCTAATTGAAAATGTGTTGAAATGAAAGTAGAGAGCAGGCTTTTAGGCTAGTAACCGAATATGTGTGCCAGTGTAGCTATAGCCTAACCAAAGCCAAGGTGCGTTGCAAGAAGTTTCTGCGCCCTTTGCACAACCTGAGCAGTACAAAGGAAGCAATCAGACTTTCTGCCCCAGTATGTTTATGACTGTTAGACTCTGACCAGAGCCTCTGAACAGGATATACTAACAATTAAGGCCAGAGCACAGCCCCTGACACCCTGTAACAGACTGGTCTTTAGGAAAAACATAGCATTTAATTTACAATTGCTTAATGTCCCTCAGCTGCAATACTGGTTCTATATACTATCTAACGGTCTGACTACTGGCTTCTAACCTGTGATGTTATTGGAAAATCAAACCGTCTGCACATTTTACTTGTAAAACATCTAGGTTCAAAGTCTGGAATGGAAAGAATTCCTTTAATAAAACAAAAGATACCACTGGGTATATATATATTTTTAAAAACCCAAACAATAAGACACTGTATTTTTTAGTTTAATTATTCTATCATAACTGAAAGTGGAACAAATTTTCTTGCTATTGATAGGCACTGCACTGAAATAACTAAAAAAATTATTCTCACTAGCACTCACGGTGCTTTTGCTTCCATTGTAATTTTCTCAGTGCTTTTACAGCAGTTCCCTTTGATCTAAGAGACTTCAGTGGCCCTTATTTGGATGAACACAACTTTTTTTATCTGTTAGATCGGTTCTGTACATATGAGAATTAGCTATTATATTTTTTGATGTGAGATATCAGTCTGTATACTGTAGAAGGAGCATGATCACAGTGACTAGCATTCACTGGAGGCCCAAATTAAGCAAAAAAAATCTCTCTGTGGGATCTCTGATTTATTTACAATGGAGTTCAATCAAATAACCTGAAAAGTTTCTGGCCACCTTCAATTCATGCAGATTCACCATCTGTAAATTTTAGTTAGAGGTGGAAGATCATATTCTATATCTAGGCCACCTCCTCTTTTCACTGCAGGAGCATGGGTCAACTCTACACAGAGTGGGCATTTGTATTTCTTTACTACCCTGGCAGAAGACAATTCCTCAGCCCCACCAGGTGACATCTGGAGGTGCATTGTAGACAAAGAGTGGTGGGGGTAGTAGGGTGGCAATAATTGTCTTTGATGAGCAGTTTCTGCATGCAAAATGTCTTTGTACTGTAGCTTGAGGTGTTCTTTGCTATCAATGAAATGCAGCTCTTTTTGAAATACATTGAAGTAAATTAGGACTTTTATTTCATCCAAGGTAAAGTTTCATTGTGAGTTCCTTTTAGGCAATTTCCTCCTCCTTCAGATCAGTGTGTGGCTCACTATTTGCCCGAATGTATCCTGTCATAAAATGACTAGGCAACAAAAGAAAACTAATTTCTTTTTCTTTTTCTCTTTCTTTGAAGGAGCACATAGGACATAGAATATTGCAGAAATCAGGTGAAGACCTTTAATTCTTAGGCAGGGAAGCCAAGACTAGAATAGTGCTTTTGATAAATGAGATTAATTCAATATTCCCTATTCAGATGCCCCTCAGGTGTTTTCTATGCACTAAAGAGAATCATAGAATCATAGAATCTCAGGGTTGGAAGGGACCTCAGGAGGTCATCTAGTCCAACCCCCTGCTCAAAGTAGGACCAAACCCAACTAAATCATCCCAGCCAGGGCTTTGTCAAGCCTGACCTTAAAAACCTCTAAGGAAGGAGATTCCACTACCTCCCTAGGTAACCCATTCCTGTTCTTCACCACCCTACTAGTGAAAAAGTTTTTCCTAATATCCAGCCTAAACCTCCCCCTCTGCAACTTGAGACCATTACTCCTTGTTCTGTCATCTTCTACCACTGAGAACAGTCTAGATCCATCCTCTTTGGAACCCCCTTTTAGGTAGTTGAAAACAGCTATCAAATCCCCCCTCATTCTTCTCTTCTGCAGACTAAACAATCCCAGTTCCCTCAGCCTCTCCTCATAAGTCATGTGCTCCAGCCCCCTAATCATTTTTGTTGCCCTCCGCTGGACTCTCTCTGGCTGGAAAGGACAGCCAGAATAATCTAACTAATATTTAGAAGTGGTGCATTTTGCAGTGCTGCTGAAGACTAGAGGTAGGATAAAATGGAACCATTTTGAGATGCAGTTTGGAGAGCAGGAAGCAGGATCTAGGTATTCTGGTTGATACCCACTCCTGTCTCCTCCTGCTGCTGCTGCTGCTGCTGGGGACATTTAATTCCCACCCCTCTACTCCCCAGGCTGAAATGACAATTAGAAATCCAGGGTGAAAAAAAACGTACTCTTTTATGGTGCTGCTGGCAGGGACACCAAGTCCATCCTGTTTTCCATCCCCTATCACCCTCCATTGCCATTGGAAATGGAAGTGATGTCCAAGCCCTGAGGGTGAAATGCCTCACCACCCCCTATTTCTCTGTCCTCTTTGGTTCTTTTTGCAGGTGAGGTCTTCAACATTTGTTTCATATTTTTTAGTGTGTATGTGTGTGGGGGGGGGAGTTGGTCTTGTCAATCTATTATCTGTAAATATATTTTGTGCTTCAGGAGCCATTTAATTGGCTGTACATATAGCTGATGCAGCCCATCTTGAGACAAATAATTCTTGGTTATAAATGTTCAGAATTCCAAAAGCGTTTCGTTGTTTTGATTGGATATACAGACCCCATTGAATGGTTTCTACTCCCCAAATGGGTAAGCATAATCAGCTACTTTCATTCATGAGTCCAGGATATACGTCCATGAATATTTTCCAATATACTCTTAAAATGTGCTGCTGTTTGAACTTTCCTGCTGGAATGTGCATTCATTGTGGAAAGTAAAAGGGATGGGAACAAAGCTGAAGTGGATTCAGTTTTATTTGAGAAAATATTTATGTGGGAAAGTGTTGACATTTGTGCTCAGCTATAATTTTGATCAGCATGGATTATGGAATATGTTGCTGATCAACAGCAACTGGGGAGTCAGTCGTAATATCTAGGGCATGTACCTCAAATGTGTTTCCCCCAGGTTTATTCTGACACACAGTTTTATCCTTGGTGGCCATTGTCTGACCCAGAGGCAACCTCTATGCAAATATTCAGAGTCAGTGGCAAAATTAGCACAGCTCTTGCTAGCCGAGGTGGGATCTTCTGCAAAACACGTGCATGATTATCAACAAAAGACAACCAGTTGTGGGTGGGGATTACAACGGATCTGAATTAGAACTCCCTTATAATGCCAGGAATTTTAAAATATTTTTAATGTAGTATTTATATGACAGCAGCATTCAGTTGCTCTATTCATATTGGGGCCCCACTGTTCTGATCGATATTCTAACACATAGCAAGAGTCAGTCTTTGGCCAGAAAAGCTAACAATCTAAGTGAAAACAACATGAAACAAGTGGATGACTACACAAACAAAGGGAGTGGAGGGGTGGGAGGATGAAGGTAACAATAGTAGGAATGTGCAGAGTTTTACAACTTTTGATTATTTTTAATTTAAAAAAAATATATGAGAAGGTATTCCTGATGTCAGTAATCCCTGCTTCTTCATTGAGGATGTTCCAGCAAGCTCCTGTAATAAGGCTTTATGTACAATTGGATAACTGAGCAGATACTTGAGGCCCCTATAAAACAATAAACTTCTGTGTACATAAATATATCTCACAGCAGTTTTCTGGAGTTCCTCTCTATTGGCAGGGAACCTTCCCTTCCATTGTCTCTCCCCTTCCTGTGTATTTTCTTGTTTTACTAGTTTGTTCCTAGAAGGTTGCTTCTCTGAGCCACTGTCCCAATACTACTCTTTCTAGTGCTAATAAAATGGCCAAGGCCACAAGGCAAAGCCCAACATTTATTAAGCATGGCTGTTTTTCTGGTTTTCTAAACTGTACTGCCAAAAGCTCTTTAAAACATCCACACACATATTTTGTTTTTATTCAGAACCAAAACCAACAGGGCAAATTCAGCTCTGACAACCCAGGTTGTGCATCTCCTCCAGTATCAGTCAGGTTGCGTTCAGATTAGAGCTGGTCAGGGACCAACAATTCCATTGCATGACAACTTTGGAGGTTTCAAAATTTGTTTTCATTCTGCATTGAAATGAAAACAAAAAATTACAAAAGCTTTTTGCAAAGAGGAATTGTATAGAAATGTTCATTTTTAGACTAAAAAAATCAAATGTTCAATTCTGGTGTGTGTCTCTTTATTTTTATCTGGAATTGACCTCAGAATCTACCCCATACCACAGAAAACTTCCCATCAAAAATAAAGTTGATATGTCTCCAGAAAACAATTCAGCTTTGACAAAACAGCATTCTTCGATGAAAAACCATTTAATCAAAAATGTTCCATCCATCTCTAATTTGGATTTGTGTTGTTAGTTCAGACCAACCTTTAATGTTTAGTATGCTTATGGTGGTAGAGAGGTTCAGGACTCAGATTAATAGTATGAGTTTCATAATCCTTCAGTGAAACATAATTTCTCTTTGAAACTCCAAATAAACAAGGAAATGAAATTGTATATAAAGCACCAACATTGTAATAACATTCATTTTTGACAAATTCCATCAACAATCAGGGCAGCTAGAGTGAACATTGACATTCTGCTCTACTGTGCCAGGCACCGTTCATTGCCTAAATTAAAGATGGGATGTCAGCCTAAATTTTCAATATGCTGGATTTCATCAGATAATATAATAGTGTAATATTGATATTGTTTTCTATTTCACTTCAGGTTTGCAGGTTTAAAAAGTCTGTGGGAGCAATAAGACATGCAAAGCATGTATTAGGATGAAATGTTGCTTCAACTACAACTTCAACTACATTTTTTGGCATTATAACAACCTGCCTGCAGCAAGATGACCTGTGCAGCGAGCTCAGTGTCAGTCTTTCAATGGTCGATTAAAGTTGAACTCAAAATGTGGCTATTTTCACCTTTACATTTGCAAATAAACACAGAAAAGTAATCACTTGGGTTGTTCACAGCACTTAAGCATGGACCTACACTCATCCCCCATGGTTTTGGTTTAGGACAGAGGAGGTCCTTTCCTATCCCTAGAGCCTTGCAAATCCACAGATACCTGCTTTGTATCCATGGACCATTTTTGCACATCATAGGCAGATGCGGATCCAAATTTTAGATGGAAAGCCCTGCAAATCTGCAGATATCTGTTTTATATCTGCAGATCATTTTTGCAGATCATGGAGCGGATGCAGATATACATTTTGTATACGCGCAGGGCTCTACCTATCCCAGCATTCCTCTAAGGTGAAGCAGGCAAGCTTGTGGGCCCTTCTAGATCCCTGAAGGACTAAGACTTGTTACTCCAACCTGACTGTGGTTTTCCTAAGCAAGGAGGTATCAGGGTGCTGACATGTCTAGCAGTAGGCAGCAAAAGGCTAATAGACCCCCATCACAGCCATGCTTTGCACTGGAGAGGCAGCAATGACCCAACACATTCACCACATGAGTTTATGATTATGGTTCTGTACAAACTTTGTCAGGAGCTTGCAAAAAATACTAATGAGTACTATTCAACTGCTGTCTCAATCTAAAGTGATCCTTTACTTTTCATTAGAGCAGGGCAAAACATTAATATCAAGTTTTAAATTCACTCAAACTGGTCTTGGTGCCAAATGTCCGTATATGCTAAAAAGGATGTTTTCATAACAGAGAAGTCTGTGAACACTATTTTACATCCACATACACAAGTTTGCATCCTTGCTACAAACAGCCAATCTTTACCATCCCCAACAATTCCCTGGTGCCTCTCTGAGCTGATTCTGTCTTTAAGGAAATTGAGTGGCATCATCTTCAGATCTTTGGGGACCAGAGAGGGACAGTTTCCCTCATATTCTACATCCCTGGAGCCACAAGTTTGGGCCACTGGGATGATATTATGGAGGGCAATAATAATAAAATGCATTGAACTTACATGGCTCAGATCCAACACCAACTGAAGCCAATAGGAGTTGATTCAGGCCCATGCAATGTTTTTCATCCATAGATTTCAAGCACAGAAATACCACCACCAATCCGTTTTAAAAGAAGCAAAAAGGTGAAGCCATTCCTCCATTGGATGCACTAAGCTTCAATGCTACATATCACAATAGGTAAGGAGTGTTTTAAGGTTTCCTTAGCAAATGCAAGCTAGAACTCAAAGTCTATTAATGTAGATGAGTGAAGCCTCTCTGGTGTAAATTAGTTAAATATTTAAGGTTACAGTACAAGATTAGATGAATATGAGATTTAAACACAGATGATTTTGAAGATACCACTTCAATAGGTTATATTCAGTAATAAACCTGATATCAAAGTTCACCTCTATAAAAATCCAGATTGAAATAATCTGAGTGGTTTTACTATAATACTCTTTTGAACTGCCATTATGTCAGATATCAGAACAGTAAATGATCAAACTTTTCTATCGACAAAAATAAAAAAATTATGAGCAGGATTTTTGCAAACACAGATGATTTTAAATAAATATCAGAGAATTTTAGTGATAAATGCAAGTGTAACCCATGATAACACAGTGTGACTCACTGTCTCCCTCTAGTAGCTAAACTTTGTATAGAAGTTCATGAGGCTGCTACTACCTCAGAGCTAATGGTCTTAGTCCAGGGGTTCCAGACAATGACCAATCAAGGGGTGGTGGTGGTATAAAAATATTGGAACAGACCAACTGATTAAGAGAGTCTGTAGAGCTCATCCAGTCAGGTAACAGAAAAGTATATTTTGACTTTTGTTTCTAATAAAGAAAATTGGAACCTCCATGCTCCATCCAGATGCCTGTGTTGCTTCCCTCGCCCTCACCTCGCCGTCTCATGGACAGAAAGTGAGCATCTTGTGCTTCTGCTCCTTTTTGCAGGAGCAATGCTCTCTCCAGCTGTTAAAAAACACTAATCATAACCATAACCAGCTCTTGGCAAAAAATTGTCTTGTAATATCTAAAATGCCAGTGCAGAAACTTCCTTTATTTTGGCCACCCTTATTCCTCTTACTCTTATAGAGCCTTATCATTAAACTTCTGTAAAGAAGCCATCATGATTCCACATTGCTGTAGGTTGAGCCCCTAATGTAATGCAAAGTAAACTGAACATAAACTCCTTGGACCTGACTCATTGGTCCATAAACTGTAGTTATAGAGTAGAGAATCAAGCCCCTTTTGTGCAAAATTTATTTTATGTGCTGAAAGCAGTATTGCTTTTTTCCCCCCTCAGAAGTAAAATATTCCATGTAATTATGTATGAAGGAGTTCTGATCTAACTACCAGCTCTTAGCAATGGCATGACTTCTGCAAAATGAGGTATCTACATTAACAAGAGGTGATATTCTCTCTAATTACATCTCTACCCCGATATAACACTGTCCTCGGGAGCCAAAAAAATCTTACCGCATTATAGGTGAAACTGCATTATATCGAACTTGCTTTGATCCGCCGGAGTGCGCAGCCTCACCCCCTCCGGAGAGCTGCTTTACCTTGTTATATCCGAATTCGTGTTATATTGGGTCACGTTATATCGGAGTAGGGGTGTATATGTAATATTCTTTAAAAAGGGAGTTTCTAGATTCCTCCACTTTATCATCTAATCTACCTCATGTATCTAGCTAGATATCGCTACAGTATTCATCACCATGGTGTCTGAGTGCATCCATCCATTCAACTTTCCCTGAAATAAGTGCTTGCCTTTGTAGACATCAAATGATAGTACAATTTTGCTGGAAAAAGAGATGAGGTTTTCTAATAGTAAGCAGAAACAAAACGGATAAAATAAAAGCCTTTATTTTACATGAATCAGATTATAGAAGCTTAGCAGAATGAAAGATTTGTCTGGATATATATATATTTAACAGTACATAAAGAAAACAAAAGTACAACCTGTACTATGAGGTGCCAAACATATCCAGGTACAACCTTCCATCATACAACATTAATATTACCATCTGCAGGGCTTTCAATTTTCTTTATACATAAGGTTGAATAGGTTGTCAAAGACGAGTATACGAGTTTGTTCCTTTTAATTTGTTGTTGTTGTTGTTTGTTGCTTGGACTGTACGCATCTGGCAATGGGAGATAGAAGTGATCTTATGCCCACTTTTGCAATGAAGGCATATAGGAAAAAGCTGACCTTTCTCATGGTTCAAGTGGATTCACTGAGCCTTTAGTTAGACTTTAAATCTATGCTTCAGTTTTTCAACTTGCATGATCCTAAGCCTCTCATCTCTTGATGATTTTTGTGCAGTGCACTTTTTACTCTGAGGCTAGGAAAGCAGCCATTCAGACATGTTTTTACCAATGAGAATCACTGATGCTGTCCACAAAGACCATGGCCACGCTAAGGAAATATTTACGTTGCAGATTATCTCTTTAGACATAGATTCAACTAATAGAGATAAATATCCTTTTCTGGGTCATTGTGGATCAAGCAGAAATATATTAAGCCTGCTTTTCAGGCTGGAATATGTTTTCATTTCTATAATTCTATATTTCTATATATATTTCCATGTAATGTTATTTTATATAACTTCTGCTGCAATCTGCTGAAGCTATTAATTAGCAGCACAGTTTAGTGGAGTCAAATGTGTTGCTATCACCTTTCAGAATCTAACACTGTATCAATGAAGTGGAAAGTTGTTCCTGAAATCTAATAGTTTTGCCATAAATCTAAAATTATCTTTCATTTTTGTCCTCACAGACAGATATCTTCACCCTCTTTATCTCCTCTCTTCTTAAAAAAAAATAGGGCCAAATCCTGTCTCCTCTTCATGACCTAATGGAAACTGTGTTGTTCCAATAGGGAGTAGAATTTGGGGACCTTCTGTGTAAGGACCTCAGGAGCTATGGACGTTTTATAAGACCTACACCATAGAAGACAAGACATTGGCAAATAGAACAGTGCTGGCCAGGTGAAGGATGGGGTATGGCTGGTGGATTACATTGCTTTATGCTTTGCTGGAAGGTGTTTAGATACTGTACCATAGCAACGGGTGTTGTAGAAAAACCTGAAGAAGATAGAATAGAGTGATTAAAACAAGCAATTTATAACATTTACAAAATATATTTTAAAAGTAGTTAAGCGTCAGATTTCCAAGATAGTTTGGTGCCTAAATAATGAGCTGAAGTTTTCAAAAGTGACCACTGAAATTAATGTCATTTGGGTGCCTCGGGACTTCTGAAAATCCTACTGAAAATCTGTATCCTTGGGTGCCTAAATATCTTCAAAAATCTGGTTATACATCTCTTAGAAAGTCAATGGGATTTAGGCTCCTAAATGGCTATGTGACTTTTGAAAATGGGATATAGGCTTCCAAGTCAGTCAGTCAGTCACTTTTGAAAATTTGACTCTGAGTCCCTTGTTACCCCAAATTTTACAGGTGGTTGGAGATAGTGACTGAGTTTGGCTCATTAAATAAGCAGGCTTGAATCACAAAGTTCTGATTTAGATCTCAAAGTTTGGGTGAGTATGATGCGGTCTACAGGCCCACACTGAATGAGGTCTGGGAGGAGAACAAGGTGACCAGATAGCAAGTGCGAAAAATCGGGACCCTTTTTTCCCCCCCAGGGATGTATAGTTGCCTTTATAGGACAAAGCCCCTACTATGGGAACATCTGGTCACCCTAAGAGCAATACTGGACTAGGGAGGCTTTGCACTTCAATAGATGCGGGGCATGTTTCCAGTGAACGAACAGTTTAAAAGGATACCGGTAGTCCAGAAAAAGCAGGGAATGGGCTGCATATGGCACCAGGAAGCAAGGTTGATGCTGAGAGCTGCCTCAGGAGTGGCAACAACTTTGTGAAGGCTGCTCTAGCAGCAGTGACTTGAACTCTCCCCCTCTAGCAGTGCTGGAACAATTTGTATAGTTTGTGTAGTGTGGTGGGGAGGGCTGAAAGCCATTGAACTAAACGGTAAACTCTGTTTATGATGGAAACCACTTCACGCCAGGGGGTACGGCATCACTCCCAGCATCCCTAGTTCCAGCACCTCTGTCCTCCTTATTCATTTGGGAGCTGAAAGCTCTAAAAAGAGAGACCAAGGGAAGTTTTCTAAGCCAGTAACCATACCCTAAGCTGAGGAGCACCAGATTGCTGGGAAAACATAATCTGAGGTATCTCAATAACTGGGCAGGACGCTTTGCTACATTTCTAGGGCCCTGGGTTGGGACCGAGTAGAGTGGATGGACATGGACATTGCCCTCCCAACCCCCAGAGTGATAGAACCTCTGGAGGCGCAATCAGAGCACATGGGGTGATTGAGGCCACAGCTGGGCCCCCCTTCTGGATATCTATGATGGCAGAGACCATAACACCACAACCTGACCACTGTCTAGCTGGTCATTGGACCTTCCTGGTACAGGGAGTTTCATTACAGGTTTCTTGTGTCGTTCAAACATTACATTCGAGTTTAAGGGTTGGATATGGATGCTAGAGTTCAAACCCCTTTCCAATTTAGCCCATTTGATCTTTCATGCATTGTAAATGTGCCTTACAGTTATCAAATACAAGAGGTGATAGACAGGTGTGCAAGTCTCTTGAAGAGAATGGCTTTTTAATGAATAATTGAAAATACATTTGTGGGTCCTTATTGTGTGTCTGCTTTTGGTACATGAGCGGGAGGAGCTCAGGACAAAGAGGGAGACTCAAGCAGAGGTCAAAGAACCAGACAGCACATTAAAAGTCACTTAAGAACATGGTCTGCGCTAATAATTTATAAATCTACTGAAGAGATCTTGCTAATAGAACTAGAGCTCCAGCCCCATTCTGTGAAATTGGGTCAGTGGAATCCCAGGTAGCCCTGGAATGCTCTTGCCAACCTAATACTTCTCAGTATCTCAAACAAGTCTGTCAGTGTGCATTCAAAACTTTGCTTTCATGCTAATTATTTTCTGCTTTCTGTGTTATAGGCTTATTTAATATGCTCAAAGGAGCTATACATCTTAGCCAAAGTTTAAGGCTGCCTGTTGAGAATTAGCAAAGGCAAACACTAAATAGGAATGCCCACTATTAACTCAAACATAATTTGAATGCTAAAGCATGTGTGGGTCAGGCTGGAGAATAAAATAAAATAAAAATAGCAGCAAATACATTTTATCAATTCAGCTGAGCCTATAGCTTCACAGCCTATAGGATCTGATCTCCTAGTGATCTTTCCTCTCAAGATGTTTGTAAAAAACCTGCCTACATTCTGCTACTTGAGGTGATAGCTCTTAATGAAGAGCTTACTATTATGACAAGATAATAGGTACTGGATTTAATATGAGGGATATGGGGGGAGTGTTACACTTTAAATTCTTGTCAAAATAAATAAATAAAGCCAGTGTAGAACCAGTTGCTAAAGGGGTGGCCCGGCTTTCCCAGGGGGCAATTTAAAGGGCCTGGGGCTCTCAGCTAGGGGATATTCTGATGCAGGGCTCACTCAGTCTGTCCTGTTGAAGCTGTTCCACTATGGATAAATAATTTAAGAATCATTTGGACCAGACAGCAAGAGAATAAGAGAGAGCGCCATCCTGAGAATGTCTCTATAGCCTGCTGGTCAGAGTACTCACCCAGGAAGTGGGAGATCCAGGATCCAGTCCCCTTGCTCTAATGACTCTTGAAAGTGCAATAACTTTAAGAGAAGAGACTGAGAGTGCCTCACATCAACATATCCCATGGCCCTGTGGTCATTGCACTCATCTGTGAGATGGCACATCCTTTCTCCTTGTCAGGTGGAGGAGGGACTTGAACAGGGGATCTCCCCTATCCGAGATGCGTACCCAAACCTCTGGGCTAAATGTTAAGAGGGAGGTTACCTTTGAGGCTCAACATGTGACTTAGTCTACACTATCTTCCTTAGTTTGTGAATCTCTCTGTGAGTTAGCTGCGAGATAGGCACCCAGATGCCTAGAGGAAGGCAGAAGTAAGCATGCTCAGAGGCAGAAACATATGTGCCTAGGAAGCTTTTTGTAATGGGTTAGGGGTAGGAGTATTGTAAAATGGGATCCTACTCCACCCTAAGTTAACTCAGTGGGATGAGAAACAACCGATCTCTCACCATTCTGGCATTACACAGAGGAACAAGCTAGATATGATTTCCCCTCCTGTGGAAAGGAGTGAGACACTAGTAACTCCAGGGGACTTCCTTTCTCCTGATCTACCTTATGAGACTACACCAGTAAGGCCTTGCCTGTTGGATCCCCAGAACACTCTGGGTTTGGATGTAAGGCTGTAACCCAACCATTGTCCCTCTTGAGGGATGTCACAGCTGCTCATGAAACCGAGGGACTGACCCTGAACACTGGAGACTATGGCAAGGGAGTTTCCAAATCTCCTCGCCATCCCATCACAGTACCTCCTCCCCACTCCCCAGTTGCTCCTCTTACACACATTGGGTCTGTCTGTGAGGCACAGGTGCTGGCCTCCTCTGGGACACAGGTGTGCTCAAACATCCTGCTCCGCCTCTGCCCCTTCCTCACCCACCCCTGCCCTCACCCTGGAGCACCCATGGAGTTGGCGCCTATGTGGAGTGCTTCCACCCAGTAACTAAATTGGTTCCCAACATATCCCTAACTGGGGTGGTAGCTTTATCTTGAGCTAGACTGTTAAAAGGGGCACACACACAAAACACCAAATCAAGTAAAACAAACATATCTATATCAGGAACAGCCTACAACCCCCCGCCACCACCTTTTTACATTCTTAGGCCTCCATGTTCCTTTCCACAGAGCAGGAGTGGCCAAACTTACTGACCCGCTGAGCCACATATGATAATCTTTAGAGGTTCGAGAGCCAGGCACACTTGTCAGGGCTTACGGCTTCTGCCCTATGGCAGGGCGGTGAGGCTAGAGGCTTCAGCCCCGTGGGAAGTGCATGCCAGAACTTGGGCTTCAGCAAGCGGGGATGAAGCCCCTGGACCCCATCCCTGCCGGGTATAAGTCCCTAGCCCCACCATTCTGCTGCAGGGCAGAAGCCCTGATTCCCTCCCAACCCCCAATCTGGTAAGTGAAGAAGGTGGGAGGGGCGAGCCGCACTTTAACTGTAAAAGAGTCACATGTGACTCGCGAGCCTCAGTTTGTGCACCTCTGACATAGAGGTTCACAAAACAGTGACACATCCTTGAAGGATCCTTAAACACATGGTTTCTGGGCCTCGTTCTTCAATGACTGCCACAGCATCCCCTGGGCAGGAGATAGGGTCAGGAATGGGGGCCTTTGATTCCTCTGCACACTCCATTCATTTGCCTCCTGCAACAGCAGCACACCTAATGGGGGGTGCCAAGCTGGGATTAGCTACAGGGCCACCTCAGCGAACTGTGAGCTCTCCCACTGTGCTGACCTAGAGCAAAAGGATTAGTTAATACCTGCTTTCTTTTTCTGTGATTTTGCTCCTCTCTATGCCATGCAGCAGCAGGGTACATAAGGGAAATAGTGCATACAAATTATAAATACTAATAGATAAACCATAGGCCAGACTGACTGAAAGTAGGGATAACTTATAGAGCCACCGTGTAGACTGGGAATCCTAATTTCCTTGCTCATTTATGGGGGAAGAGTTGTATTCAAGAATCCTTACTAAGAATGGAAGATTTAAAGAGTTTTTGATTACAGCAGCATCTGCTAGCAGGCCTAAAGCAATTGCTAGTGACAAGCACTGATTATTTATGTGTGTGTCTGCAGGGGTGCATATACTCACACATTTATAAATTTGAGTCCCCGATGTTTCATGTTAATATGCAGAGGAGTTCAACATTTAGATTTTGGGTGTGACTTAATTTTTTATGGAAACCTCAGGTGTCTATTGATCAAGACAAAGCTAAAGTGAGATGCTATCTTAAATTTTAATAGCTCACTGTTTTAGAAACCTTTAAAAATAACTTGAAAAGCTGCCTTTTATTTTCCTTTACTTCCTCCTAATTTTCTAATACAGCAGGTATTTAACCTGCCACTGTTCACAGTAAATTTGGAGCAGAGATTCATTGTCGCTTTAGTTAACAGGATACTCCAGGGAAGGCTATTCTCCTTTTTGTTTTTATTGGGCAATAGATCATATTATGTTGTGTCACAACTCTGTAGACTATTACTTTGAGCAGAATGAGCAATTATGTCTAATAAAGCAAGCCACCACTCTCATATTGACAGATGATAATCACTCCACTTAGATTTAGACAGATATGGACATGCCCATTTTAACTGTATTTCCAAACATTATGATCTTTTCTATTTTAATGACAAATTGACACTAGTTAGTGATCAGAACAATCACCTTCACCTGTTCATGTTCATCTGTTCAGCACTACAAAGGATTTAATAGACTTGGAAAAAAAACCTTTTGATTTTAAAATGATGTTAAATAATGGAGAAAACAATTGTGAATAGCTCTCTTTGCAATTGTAAATGTTGTCCATATGGTCAATAGTATCATTTAGTTGTGTCCTATTATTCTGCTGCAAATGAGGTAATGTATCCAACTGGTTCAGACAATCTGTAGTAGCATCTTAGAGTAAATTTATTCACATGATACTTGAGAAATATGGGTACAGATGATATTAATAGTAATAAATACTGTGTATATGATGTTTCACTCTATGCTGGAGAATGAACTTTGAATAATCACAAAATGACACAATGTTTGTATCTTACCAAGAAGGACACTGATCTGTAATTTTAGTAGGGAAAGTAGAGTCAATATTCCTAGCAGTGGTAAACAGTGGTAAACTGAAGTAATGCAGGGCAAACGAATGCAAATTTTAAGTTTGGCAATATTCAATCTGCAAATTACTGACTTTATAATAGAAAACATCAAAAACATCCTGTACTCCTATAAGACACACTTTTCTAATACATTTAAAAAAAACTGTTATAAAAACACTTCAGAGTTTTCTATTTCTACCTTTATGTTAGGCTCTGTTTGCTTTTAATGTACATGAAGCTCAGGGCCGGCTCCAGACCCCAGCGTGCCAAGCGCGCGCTTGGGGCGGCGTCCCGCGGGAGGGCGGCAGGCGGATCCGGTGAACCTCCTGCAGACGTGCCTGCGGAGGGTCCGCTGGTCCCGCGGCTTCGGTGGAGACGCGGGAGGTCCACCGGAGGCACGGGACCAGCGGACCCTCTTCAGGCAAGTCTGCGGGAGGTCCACCAGAGCCGCGGGACCGGCGACCGCCAGAGCGCCCCCCCGCGGCGTCCCGCCCTGCTTGGGGCAGCGGAAATCCTAGAGCCGCCCCTGATGAAGCTGCATTCTCATGGTTCGGCTGCAAGATTTGGGAAGTCCATGCAGGAGTTCTTCATCTGAGCTGACATCCAAGCTTTGGGGTGGTGCTGTAGTAGCCACAAATGTATAGAGCAGGAGTTAGTAGCTCAGTGAAATCATTAGCTTCTTGCTTTTCCTATAACTCCCTCAGTCTTGGTCTATACCTAAAAGTTTTACTGGCATAGCTATGGCAGTTAGGAGTGTGGTGATTTTTTTGTTTTGTTTTGTTTTGTCTTAGTGACATAATTTGCCAGTAAAAATCCAAATATAGATGCAGTTATACTGAGATAACTGTGTCTCCAGCAATATAGCTTATGCCAAATCAGAGAATGACAAATTGCTATACCAGTATAAGCACTTTTACACTGATACAACTGCGTCCACACTAGAAGTTTTTGCAGAATTGATATTCTGGTATATGTATACCAGCAAAACCTTTCTTGTGAAGATAAGGCCTAAAATATAGATCAGTGCTATCAGGTCAGTGCCTAAAGCACAAGTATGTCTACACTGCAAAAACAAAACAAGGGACAAGGGACTTAGGCTCACAGGACTCATGTTACAGGGCTAAAAATAGCAGTGTAGATGATCCCGCTGGGACTGGAGCCCAGGCTCTGAAAGCTGACAAGGCGGGGTTGGCTCGGAGCCCAGGCAGGAATGTCTACCCTGCTTTTTTGAGCCCTATGGCCCTGAGTCAGTTGACCCAGGCTCTGAGACTCGCTGCTGTGGGGGTTTTCTTGCAGTGCAGACATCCTCCATGTCATAAAATCCACTCTCACAATTGCCACTTTGGATACTGGTTTCATCTGAGAAGCTAATGACTCAGGTACAATAGTGATGGGTGTAGGAAACTTGCACTGTGACTGCCAATGCTGGTTCTCTTCAGAAGATGACCAGAGAACTTCAGCCTCTAAGATCATTAGTCTCTTTTAGTCCACGAACAAGAAGGTCATTTAAAACACTTAAAAATATTTTTCAGAAATATTTTTCTAGTGGCTGAACCAGATCCACCAAGTCTGTCAATGCTTCAGCAAAGTGTGAGAAACTTCAGCATAAGTTGAACTCATGGGGTTGAAGTATAACATTGTGACTTTCAGATTTTCAATCATTATGCATGATGATAAATTTCTACGCTGCACATGCCACCTCATACAGAGTGAAATTAAATTGCAGAAATGCCAGAAAATGCTGATTTATAGCCTATTTCCCATGCTCTAAAAGCTGGCTGAGCTCATTGATGGAATAAATAACTTACTACAACTACCTGTTTTAATTTAATTTAATTTTTTTTTTACTCTTTGAAACCAAATGAAATGAGTTTTTTAGGAGCAAAAATTTCCAAAGTGTCTAAGCAACTTAGACCAGATTTTTAAAGGAAGTTAGGTGCCTAAATACCTTTACAAATCTGGCCCTTAGTCAGTGAGACTTTGTGGATGGTTTGGAAAGGTTACGAAGCTCTTCTCCAGTCATTTCTATATTGTGTAAAAAAACCCTGTGTCAACCAGTCTCAAAGCCTGGGTCAACTGACAGGGGCTTCTGCTCTGGAGCTAAAAGTGTAGACATTCATGCTGGGGCTTCAGTCTGGGCTGTGAAATCCCACAAGTGGGGAGAGTCTCAGAGCCTGAGGGAATGTTTTTACAGCTATTTTTAGCCCTGTAATGTGAGTCCCATGAGCCCAAGTCAGTTGACGGGGCTCTGAGACTTGCTGCCACAAGGAGGTGGGAAAGGGGAGAAGTGTTTCAGTGTAGATGTTCCCATTGCGTCCTGCAAAACTGTAGTGAAAACTTGGACCTATGGGTGAGCAGGTAGCCTGCAACAGGGCAACTGGACCCTTTTAAGAGGGAACAGGATCCAATGCACCTGGACTGCTTACTTTCTGCCCAATTGGGTTTAAAAGAAGGGCCTTATAAAGGGGGAGACAGCTGCAGGTGGAGTTTGGCAGATGCCTGCAGAGAGTAAGAAGGCTCCTGCAAGACTCTGAGTCAGCAGGGAGAAGACACCAGAGGGGAAGGCCAAACTCCAAGCAAAAGGCACCTGGAGAGGAGGAAAATAGACACTCACAGATGAAGGGCTGTGCCCATTTTGGGACTGGGGTGAAAGAAATTAGCTTTAATCTGAGGACTGACTTTTAGGAAGGATGGGCTGGACCTAGTTGAAATTGATGAGGACTTTGTAGCTTTGAGTTCTATGTTGAAAGACTTTGTGCAGGACTTCATAAACTGGACGCCAGAAAGGGCAATGTTTAGCATATCTGTACTGTGTGGATTTTTAAGGGGAAACTGAGGCCATGACTACACTACAAACTGTGGTTAACACAACTTACATTGGCACTATATCACTCATGCGCATGCGTACATGACTCCTTATGCCAACGCGTGCATACTCATTAGGAGTGATTGTGTCAATGCATGGTGCAATGCAACTTGTGTAGTTATCCTGCTGTGCAATTGGTCATCAACCAACACATTGTCTTGCACAAAATTTGAGCAATACATGGTGGGGCAGAAATGAGTCATGCAAAGATGACTAGGAGTGAGGGGTCAAGTGCCATCATGCAACTTTTCCATCTCTGTGCCATAATTTTCACACCTTTTTTAAAAATCCCACAAACTTGTCACCATGTGCCATCTCTGCACGATCCACTGGTATTTGAAGAGCCACAAGAAGAACTGCAGCAGTGGGGAACATGACAATCTCATAGGGGAAAGATTGCTGTGGGACATATCGAATATCAATTCAAAGTGATTGGTGGTGTTCACAGAGCACCTGCAGATGGCAGAGTACCACATTTAGGCGTGAAACAGGAGCACTGACTGGTAGAGTCACATCGTAATTCAGGCTAGGGACAAACGAGCAGTGGCTGCAGAATTTTCACGTGCAAAAGGCCACATTCCTGGATCTGTGTGCTGAGCTCACTCCAGCCCTCCAGTGCATTGACAACAGAGTGAACATTGCACTGACAGTTGAGAAGCAAGTGGCGAGCACATGGTGGAAGCTTTCAACACTGGATTGCTACTGGTCAATTGGAAATCCAGTTTGGAGTTGGAAAATCCACAGTGGGGGCTGTTGTCATACAAGTGTACAGGGCCATGAATTATCTCATGCTATGGACTGTGACTCTCAGTAATGTGCAGGACATAGTGGATAGATTTGCAGCAATAGGATTCCTGAACAGTAGTGGGGCAAAAGATGGCACACATATCCCTATTTTGGCACCTGCCCACCGTGGCACAGTATAGATCAATAGAAAGGGATACTTTGCTATGGTTATGCAAGCATTGGTGGATCACTGAGAACACTTCACCAATGTCAATGGTGGCTGGTCGGGGAAGGTGCATGATGCTTGTTATCCTGAAGAACACATGACTCTTCAGAAAGTTGCAAGTAGGGGCATTCTTTTCCAACTGGCAGATTACCAATGGCAATGTTGAAATGTCAGTAGTAGTGATCCTGGGATACAAAGCCTTTCCCTAGCTCTTACACTGGCCACTGACAGCACCAAGGAAAGATTCAGCTACCAGCTCAGCAAGTGCAGAGTGACAGTTGAATGTGCTTTTGGTAGACTGAAGGGACACTAGCATTGTTTACTCACACGATTGAATCTCTGTACGAAAAATATCCTAATGGTGATAGCTGCCTGTTGTGTTTTGTATCTGTGCGGTAAAGATGCCACCAGGGTGAAGGTGGAGAAGCTGTCTGCTTAGTTTGAACAGCCAAACACAAGGATTATTACAAGAGCTCATGGCTGTGGGAAGCCTTGAAAGAGCACTTTAACAGTCAGCCACAGTATTGCGGTGTGGAGGATTGCACTCCACCCGGCCATGAGTTTTGAGAGTTATTAGGAATTGTATTGTTCTTGGTGTACATTTATGATAACACCGTTTGCTAATGCACCTATTAATTCTGTGGTGCTTTCTATGACTTTATAATTAGTATGCTGTGTTTGTCACTGATTCCATGAGTTCTGTTGCCCTGTACAATTACATGTGGTGGAGGATTTCATTAGGACTAGGCATTCTGTATTATATGTTGTAAAATAATAAAGATACATTATGTTCCCCAAAATGGATTTTTATTGTGTGCCAAAACTGGTGCATAGAAACCATGTGCAATAAAAATAGACTAAAAACTTCTGAAATAAATTAAAGGAACAGAACTAAACAAGGGGAGAGGACATTGCTGTCCATTTCACTCCATTTTGGCTACACATAGAGCAACATGGCGCTCACAGGTAACTGTATGTGAAGCTCTGGTTGTCCTTACTGTCTTCCGAGATAGATTGGTAGGAATAGTGATGCTTTCTCTGGCAGCATGTGGAATGTTGGGGGATGTAAGGAAGTGCTAACATGGAGTTCTTCATGGACAGCAAAGGAAGGTGAAGCCATGCTTGCTAAACCTGTAGGAGAAGCCCCATTATGTGCTGGTGCATCTCACACTCCTTTCCTTCTGGAACTCCTGGGACTTTCTCCTGTCTAGTGTTTCCTTCTCCTTACTGTTTGTAATATTTACCCTCCTGACCCTCTGTTCACAGTCCAGTGCAGCACTGGCTTGCAGGATCTTACTGAACATGGCATTTTGCAATCCTCTTTGTTCTCCTTATCTGGCTCAGGCATTTCCGCTGTGTGGAGAGGGGAATCCCTTAAGGCCACAATGGGAGCAGCTACCAATAAAACAGTGTCATTGTAAGTATAGTCACAATGGATTACAAATTTTAAAATTCAGAACTCTGTTTCCCCACTCCCCTAAAATTTTAAAGAAATCATGCTTATGGCTAAGATTTAGTGGTGGGTATTTTTAGTAAAAATCATGGACAGGTCACTGGCAATAAATAAAAATTCATGGCCTGTGACCTGTCCGTGACTTTTACTATTAATACCCATTACTTAATCTCTGCTCCAGGGCTCCGCTGCCTGGGGGACCTCCTGCTCCAGCGGTGGGGGCTGACTGCCCCTGGTGGCCCTCTGCTCCAAGGACCCGGGGCCTGGTCTCTCACTAGCCTCCGGCCCCTCCCACCCCCTCTGGGCTGCTGCTCCGGTCACTCCCAGGACTGCTTCTGCTTGGGTGGTCCCTAATGCCAGCTGCACCAGCTGCTGCTAGGGCAGTGCCCGGGACCAGCTGCCCAGGGCTGTCCAAGCAGCAGCTGGTGCAGCTGGCCCTGGGGACCACCCAAGCGGCTGGCCCCAGGGCTGCTCCGGTGGCAGCTGCTGTGGGTGGCCCTGGGACAGCCTCCAGGATCGTTGCTTGGGTGCTCCTCAGGGCCACCCCTGGGCCCAGCTGCTCAGCCGGCCCCAGAGTCAGCCACACCAGCTGCTGCAGCTGTGGAATTCACAGAGGTTGCATAAAGTCATGGAATCCATGACAGAATTGAAGCCTTAATCATGCTTATTGACAGAGCGCTGGATATTTTTCTGTTATGATCACATGCTACTTTGCTTTCAGGACCTGTTCAGTGGACAAGATGGACAGTGCTCAGTTAACAAGGCAGATATTTAATATTAACTTTTTATTTCATCATTCCTCTATCTTGTTTACTGCACAACATCCAACTCTGAATGGAATAAAGAGTTTTTCTTTCCTTATAAACTTTTCTATGGTGCTCATCCAGGTGCTTCCCAAGAGTGCATCCTCATAACATCTGTATACATTTGGGAACTATTATGATCCCCATGTGGCAGACGGAGATCGAGGAACAAAAAGACTAAATGCTCTGTTTCAAGATAACTTGGGAATTCTGTGACAGAGAAAGAAAAAGACTTAGGTCAAGGTTTTCAAAACCGACTGATGATTTGGGCTACCTCGGTTTTTGAATGGCTGGCATGAGACACCTTAAAAGAGCCCAGTTTTCAGAAAATAATGAACATCTGAAAATCAGGCCCCTTTAAGATGTCCCAAACTGGGCATCCAAAAACCATGTTTGAAAAACATAGCCCTAAATCTCCTGGGTCCCAATCCAGACTCTTCCAATAGTGCATTCTTCGTCTTCTGGCAGACTCTGCCTCATTTAGTAAAAACACTATGAACCTTCTGTAGAGTCTGTTAAAGTGTGCTAAGGACATCTTACATTATCTGTCGGTCTCAGATGGGAAGCCAGTAGACTTATTGTATATTTAAATGGTAATGTTCCATTTTTCCTCATTATTACTCAGTAGGATCAGTAGTTTTAAGTATGTTTCTGCACTTGCAATCAAGGTCAAGTATCTTCTTTCTGAAATAAGACATTTAAACTAGTGTAAATGGTTGATTCTCTGTAACTTGACATCTTTAACCATAATTTGAGGGCTTCACTAACTCAGCCTGAGATTATGAGTCTATTACAGGAATTGGTTGATGAGGTTCTGTGGCCTGAGATGTGCAGGAGGTCAGACTAGATCACAATGGTCCTTTCTGGCCTGAAAGTCTATGAGTCTATTTAACCTGTATTTCATTTCAGTCTGCCATCATGAAAGGATTTGATCCTGCACCACTGAAATGTATGGGAGAGTTGCCATTGAAATGTATGGAAGCATGATCAACAGCAAAGAAAGTAATGGTATCTACTTATAATAGCTAATTTTTCATGTTGTGGTATTTTTGTGAAGGATAGATTATTGAGGTTAGGATTAAAGTAACGGGAAAGTGAGACTACTGAAAGGAACAGACAGGATGAGAAAGGTACAGCTTTATTTGCCAACACAGTTACCACTAAGCTACCCCTCCTCCAAAAATTCAACACATTGAACTATTTTTAATTAAACTTAATAAAGCTCTTTGTATGGATTTGCTCCCCCCATCTACATTGCACAAGAAAGATGACGATCAATTCCTTTTGTTCTTTCCAGAAATATACTAGTTGAAAAACAGTATCATTTTCACAATGTAAAGTATACTAACCAGTGCTCTATCAGAAGAGATTTATTATCCTTCATGTTTCAAATGACTAAATTGTCTATATTGATAGATAAGAAATATGGGAAGAATATTCCTCAGTAAGACCCTGATCCAGCAAAATCAGAACACTTAAATTATCTGCTTAAAGTCACGCAGATTATTTTCTTAGATCAAAATTTATCAGCCAAATCTTAGTCCAACAGACATTTGCCACAGGATTTCGCTATACAGTCCAGATCCTACACATGAGTAAGACTTGTAGGATCAAATTATTTTCAGTTTATTTTGATGCAGTAGAAAAACTTAAGATGAAGATAGTCAGTAGTAAGCAAATTTTCCTCCATTGTCCCAGATGCCTCACAAACAGTTTACAAACTCTCTGAATATGAATTCAATTTTACACTTACAGTGGCTTACAGAAGTGGGTGGAGGTTACTTTCAACTGCTTCAATCATCACCTTTATAAACATTTCATTTTTATTTTCCTAGAAGAAGCAGAAAATGAAAAGAGCAAAGATTTATGTCATTGAATGTCATAGCTGATTACCTCCAGAAATGAAAAGAATGCAATTTTTATGACTTTATTTAAAAGTCAGCTATTTTTCATAGGGAAACATAGTCTGGTTAGACCATTTTAATTTTTAAGAATGCCTGGTACACTGTGGTATGAATTTCTAAATTAAGTTGTATCTTTGCAATGATTATTTTCCTAAATAATACATCAACAGTGTTCTAGTTATGTATGATATTTCCATTCTAATTTTAAACCACATTAGAATAATAATTTTCCCTTGTAAGATACAGAACATCCAAAATAATTTGAAGGACCTGTTCACTAATAAATCACTTCCAGTGATGACCCACAACCAGCCTGTGAAGTCTCATAAGATTTATTGTGAAATTTAATGAAAGCATCATATTGTTCTATTCGGTAACATGGACTTAGTATTAGGTATATGAAGATTTTGTAACAAAGCTATTGAGATCAAGGGATCAGAATACTTAGGAGTGCTATCTGCATGAGACTCAGCACCATTGCCTCCCCAAAACAGTGGCTGCTAGTGTTCTTTGAAAATGTGGGGGTTCATTTAATAAAAGAAAACATTGTTGAAATTGTCTCCCACACTTTTCCCCATTTTGAGGAGGTCAAAAATTCAATGAAAATGTTAGTCAATTTCAAATGTTTGAAAATTTTTTTGACTAACTCTAGTATCTACATATTCTTGTGCTGCAAAAATCAGGTACAGAGATACTGTGGTCCAATGACTAGGGCTCAGAACTGGGAGTGTTCTGCGTTCTTGCAACTTGTGCAAGTCATTTAACCATGCTGTGCATCTGTAAAATGAGGATATTTGTACTTGCCCTCCTTTAAATAGATCCATAATTCTGATTTTTCCTCAAGTACCAGTATTGTGACTACTAAAAACTCTTTCCCCATAGGTTGTTTGATACAGAAAAGGCTAGCAACAGACAATATAGAAAGGAAAAAAAAGTATAGTGCTCATTCTGAGGCTGTGACATCATCTTTAGCTGCTTATAACTTTCTCAGTATTTACCCTTCAAAATGAAACTTAGCCCAGGAGTGAATAGTTGTTAGAAAGTTTGAGGAAAAAAACTGCTCAACTATCTTTGAGAGAGAAGAGAGTAGGAGAAAAGAAAGTCGGCTGCAAAATTTTTACCAAAAGCCAAACAGATGACAGAGACAGACACTGTGATTATTAAACTGCATACAACTGGGACAAATACTTTTTAAAATTCCAATTACATCGTGAATGACACATGACATGAGCCTTTCCTCTTCTGGGACATTCCAGAAATATAAATGCATAGCAATATATTTGTCATCATTTATTTAAATTAATACAGAACTGTGCATATCCAGAGCTTAAGGTCTTAGTATAATTATAGTTTATAAAAATAATTATAAACTGAAATGGTATTATTAGTTAACATGTCTTAATTAATTTTATTTTGCAATCTATATAGCAGTAACCATATTGTTTTAAATTGTAATTTGGGGGTTAAAAATATTTGTCCCAATTTTTCACAGTTTAATATACAGGAGGGTGGGAACATGTGCCAGGGGCTGCTCTCGGGTCCCCCACCCCCACCCAGGGCAGGTGGAGGGTCCAGGTCTCCCCACAGTGACCTGGATGGCTCTTACCATGGCCCAGCTCTGGCTTATGGGCTGGCCAGGGGAAGGGGCCCCAGAGGGAAGATGAGGAGCAGGGGGTAGGGCTACAGTTCTGGCACTATGCCCCCCCTCCCAATTTCCACCCAGGTTACAGAGCTCCTGCAGGGGTCACCAAATTGGCCAGGTGCATTAATCTGACACTGAGAGAGATAGGCAGCTAAGAATGGGACCCACAAAAGTTAGTATACTAGTTGGGGAGCCACCTAAGCTAAGTGTAAGGTAGCTAAGGCCCCTAAGCCATTCTTGCAAGAGGTGCTGAAAGAGAAGGTGCTGGTGCCATCATTATAACTTTCATGCCAGTGGTTAGACCACCCAGGATGTGGGAGCCAGGGTTCAATCTCTCCACCCTCTGCCTTATGGGGAGAAAGGATCTGAAGAGGGGTGTTCCACTTCTCACAATCATGCCCTAACCATTGGGATCTTGACTATTCTGGTGTGTGTTATTCTGTCTCTCCTGTTGAAGCTGTTTCACTTTGACTAAATAATTAAATACGTATTGCAGCAGAGAGACTGGACCATGGGTCACCCAAATGAGGGCTCTCTTGCTTTGGCCCAGTGAGACTTTAAATATTTATCCAAAGTGAAACATCTTAAATAGGAGACATTTGGGGATTCCCCCTCCAAATCATAGTATCCTCTCTTGCAATTGTTAGGGCACACTCCTAAGAGCAGGGAGACTGAATCTTTTCTCCACTTCAGGCAGAAGGGAGAGTGCCCTAATCACTGGACTAAAAGTTATAAGGGAAGGAACCTCTTTGGGCCTGATCTGTAAGGCATGCTCTGAGGTAATGTCTTCATCTTGCTTGCAAGAAAGTCAGGGGAATGCTATCTTTCCCCTGTTTGTTGATCACTTTTACAGTGAAAATTTAGGCACATACATATTTAGGCAGCAGCTGAGTGGGGGTTTTGTGGATTTCATGGTGCCTAAATCTGGAGTTTAGGTTCCTATGTCCCTTTTTAGATCTTTCACCCCTTATCACTTTCAGAATCCTATTGGTGTCACAGCCATCACCTTGCTACCAGTACAAGATGCTTTTGTATACCATTACTGTACTTAAGGTTATATGTATGACTTGAGCATGATGAATTACATAGGAGTGGGTGTGTATTGATTGACAAACTCAAATCCTGTTGTGTTGTTGCTTGCTTATATAAATATAAAAATATGCACCATCCGCTGACATTGTTAACAAATACAATAGACATACTTTGTTTTGTGGGTGAGAATAGAGAAGTTCAAGTGTGGTATGTACATGCAGAAATCTGCCAATGGCAGCAAAATGCCTCAGGCTGGCCCTGAGATGATCCTCTCCCTCACCCATTCCTAACTTCTTTATGGTTTGTTCTGTTATTTCTTTAAAACCTCATTAAAAGCCTCTTTGCTTCCTCTTGTTAGCAGGAAGCAAGGTTATATCAATATCATCCCACTATGAACAGAAGAGAAAGCAAAACCACAAGAAAACTAAAGACACTGAAAGTTTGTGCTGCATTTCTGTCAGGAATTGCTGATGTGTGAAGCTATAAGGTTCTGCACCATGAAAGCTTGCACTGACTTTAATGGTGCAGGATCAGGGCCTAAATGAGGAGCAAATCTCAGTTTACCCTCTTTATTCAAAATGGTGGCTCTGCAGTAAGTAGGCTCTGCTGGTTTTGTATATGTTCATAGTGATTAAGAGTGCTGGAGGTGATTCCCGTTTTTAGAGACTACAATACTTCCCTAAGGTAAGAGAATGCCCAAGATATTATTCCTAAAGAAAGGAGGTCAGTTCTGGAGTTTGTAGCCTACAGAGACTTCTTCCTCTTTTATTTCTCACTCAGGTTTCTGTATCTCAGTAAAACAGTTTAATACAATTGGGGTATCCTGTTCAAAGGTTCTCCCTTTGTCCTGCCCCTCCCCAAGATCTTAGTTTGCTCAGTAACAGATTGCTCTTTTGAGATATTGCAAATATATTTTGTTCCTTCACTATACTGTTGCTAATGCCTTCATGTTATCAGGTAGAAACTTTTTTTAATTGCACATTTGAAACTTTGTTTATTAAAGGCTATTATGCTTTATTA
Source organism: Mauremys mutica (assembly GCF_020497125.1). NCBI lineage: Eukaryota > Metazoa > Chordata > Testudines > Geoemydidae > Mauremys > Mauremys mutica. The sequence goes on from NC_059072.1 coordinate 60,288,775, forward strand.
CTCTTTACTGCATCTATCATTCTTTACAATCAGGTTTCTGAACTCTTGAAGTGTGTTATATATGTGAATTTTTGCCATGTGAATTCCTTAGCCAATAATAACAGTTAACTCATAGCTGAAGAGTCAATTTAATACTAAATTGCAATTAGTGTAGTAAAACCATACATTTCAGGTAAGATGGTTTGCAGTTATATGAGCATGCATTTTATGAATTCATACTAAAGGGGATCATTTAAATGTTCACACAGATTTCTCATTGATACACAAACTGTTTATATAATGATGTGGAATCTATTCTGAAATAGATCTAGTGGGTTAGGCAGTGGCTGCTTATTTGTAGAGACCATCCTGCATTCTTGCAAATAGACTGAGAGTTGCAGTCACCTTGATTAGATGTGATTTTTTCAGGATACTAATATGCTGGGCATGTTGGTAGTTTCAGCATTGTCAGTGAGTACTATGTTCCTGGTGTTCTATAAGACAAGACAAGCTGATACAGGGGAGGGAATTGGGCAAAATGTGGAAAATGAGCCGTTAAAATAGAAAAACACAGCTGGTAAAGGAATAAATGGCAGACATTAGGCTTCCTAGCAATCTCTCAACCCTGGGAATAAGATCAGGATGAAAAATGTTACTCTTGTGGAGTCTTCTCTTAACTAACTGCTACATTCTCAGGTTACACATAATTAGTAAGGAATTTCTATCAACTAAAAACTAATTACTAAAGAATTCACTTTCTATGCTGCAAGTTTATAAGGTGAAAACATTTAACCTGGAGATGAAATCTCTTAAAAAATAAGAGGCTATTAATTTTCTCACTTAAGGGCCACAGTTTTATTGGTTGCTAGTAGTTTCTGACAGTCCTGTAATCAGAGGTGTAGAAGATGTGTGTGAAAGATTCAGCTAACCAGTCTATGTGGCTGTTATCTTTTAGTGCTGCAGTTTATTGTGTACATATATTACTAGATAAAATCACAGGGTTTTGTTTTGGTTTAGTTGTTTTTTTTTTTCTTCCTGAGACTGATATTTCTGTTCAGCTCTATACTAATGCACCTGACACCTTCCTGGAACTTTAATCAACCACAGACAGAATGGAAATCAATAAAGCCCTGAAACATAGCCCTGCAATACCAAAAATAAGTGAGAAAAAAGACAGTCTATGCAGCGTAATTCTAAATGTTTCTGAGGATTGTGCTAACACTGCAAAGAACAAGTGTTTTTTTTTCATTCTCTGTAGACAGCTAAGGATCTGAATTTTATATGACACATTTAGTGGTAGGTAATATATTCCTAAAATAATATTATTGAAGTCTTATGGCCTGATTCTGACTAACTAATATATGGAGTAACTCTATAAAGAATCTTTGAAGTTATTCTGGATTTACAGCGGTGTACAGAATCTGGTCCTGAGGTGCCCTTCTCTACCAGGTGTTTATGGGAGTGTATTGATGGCTAACAAAAACTGTATGCTGGTAGATAATGAGGTTTATTTTAACTATGGTTCTAAATAAATTTTGTATAGAAACAGGAAAAGGATTTGTTTATGTTAGAACAATATACCTTTTGGGAGAACCTGTGAGAGAAATGCAAAATTCCATTGAATGCAAGAGCATTCTCTTGTATGATTTGATTGAGTGGGTTCAACTGATAAACCATAATCTTATGCATGACAGATGGTAACCACTTTGTTCTAACTGAATGAGAGGAAGCAAAGCCTTCCTCTGCAGAACAAAGCACACTCTTGGACTACTATCCAAACTCTAATGTAGTGGCTGTCCTATACCCAGCTAGTATTTAGTTGTTTGCCTTGGCAGTTGTTTTTAAAGGTTCACTACCGCAGTCATCAGTTATTTTTCTAGATTTCATTTCTGAGGAGAAAGACAGTGGGGAGGGTAACATCTACCAACATATTTTAGAGCAGGCCATGTTTGGAATTGAGGCACTGATCTGAAAACTCATAGCAGTATTGGATTCTGCCCACTATTTAGAAAACGAAGGCTAGTGATCTGTCTCTTTATCTAGTCCATTAAAAATCTAAAAATTTGGATGAAGCATCCAGTTCCCAGCTCATTCACTAAATACAGTCTTTAGAGCCTGCAGTAGGATATTTCCACAGGAAACAATGCCACCTGCAGCATTAAATATTCATTCAGAACAACTGTTCAGAGGGGGCAAGCTGGGCAGGGAATAGCAAGTTTTTGCTCATGCCGCTCTAGATAGCTGCTGCTGTTTTCACAGTAAATTAAAGAATCTTCTCTTTGTATTTATAGCTCTGTCAAATGGAAATATTTTTCCATACAGGACTAATACTGACACCACCTCATCCTAGGACCTAAACCGGTTTGTAAACTCTAGCTAATTAATTGCCAGAACACCATTAGTGTTCTCATTTTCAATAAGTAGTGTTGCCAACTCCCACAATTTTGTCACAGGTTTTGTGATATTTGGGGTGTTTCTTGAAGTCCCATCATGTACTGGTAGTCATGTGACTGTGAAAATCTCAGCTTTCATTGATGTAAGCAGGTCTCCCCTGACATTTAGTGATCGCTGAATGAGCTCTCCTCTGACATCTAGTAATGAAATGGGGGGGGGGGGAAGACTTCAAGAGCAGGGCATATTTGCATAGACAAACCTACTCTGTTTAGGTGTTCAGCAGATAGAGATGCTTTGCCAAAGTGATCAGTTTTGGCTGGTTTTGGATTACAATTCACTTTACTGAATGCAGGGGTAATGAAATGTTGTTATCCATATAGTATGAGTAAAGGACAGCAGAACTGTACTTAGTATGCCTTGATTGAGGGGGTCACCCTAAACTGAACCTCACTTGCTAAGCAGGGGAAGGGATGCCAAATCCCTGTGACAGAGAGAGCTTGGGGACAGGTGTTCTTATCTCTGAACTCTGGGTCTTCACTGACAGACAACAAACTATGAGTGGGGTGTTGAAAGGGACATTTGTTTGTTTGCACACTGCAAGGTGAGAAATTAAGGCAAAGGATACTACCCAACATAATGTGGAGTGGGTGTGGTTACATGCTTTTGAATCATGGTTGTGGTGGCTTACTAAATTAATGCTGGGTTCCCTTTCCCTTTTAATAAAAGTTATCTTTTGTTATACGCAGACTTAGTGTTTTTTGGGTGGGGAAGTACTGTCCCTTAGAAGTGCTTGGGGGTGGTGTTCCCAGATTACGGGGCGTGGGGTTCAAACTGGTTCTGTTTTGTATTGTTATTAGGAACCCTTAGATATTGAACCTGTCCATTGTTGCTGCTGACTTCACCTGACATTAAAAAAAAGTTTCTAGCTATCAGAGTTGCAGAGAAAAGCTTGAAAACATGAAAACCAGAAGGCAAATAGAAAGAATAAAAAAATTATCATCTTTTAAAATCACATGATTCTGAAGCCAATTTAATGGTTTTTTTGGTGGGTAGTTGACACATGATTTTTGAATGGTTTGGCTTGACAATTCTGCACATGGCGAATCTGAGACACACATTAATTGTTGTACTGAAATTTACACAGGAAATCAGTGAAAGAGCTGGGATTAGAACCTAGATCTCTTGACTTCTGTCATGGATAAAAACCCCTCTCCCCCAGCACTTGCTTCTCATGCACTTATTCACTATTAACAATATAGAATGCCCATCCCCTGCAGTAGTCAGTCTCTCTCTAGTTCTGTACATCACTGCTATACTAGGTTTGAATAATTTGGCTGGAAGGAATGAGACACAAGAATCACTGCCCCATGGAAGGTTAAATTTTAAAATCTCAGCATTAGCAATCCAGAATTTATCTGGCCTGTCTGTGAAATAGACTCAGACAAAGATCCTCAAAAGGTATTCAAGTGTCCAATTTCCATTAAAGATGTGGACCTCACTTTCTAGAAAATTCAAAGAAATGACTCACGTTTGGAACTTCTTGTCTGCTATGCAGCCTCAAAATAAGCATTGTCCCTATGAATTTTCTATCCGTTTAGATTCCACTTGGTGGTATCACTCTGTCATGCAAGATTTTCAGTCTATTATCCCTGGATATCATGGAAATCCCCTTGCAGACAGAGTCCTAAAATGTCTTTTTAACAACCCTTAAGCAGTTGCTTTTGGATTTATTCTAATCCGATAGTTTCACATCTCATATCATAACCTGATTTAAAAGTGGAGCTGGTGAGTGTCTGAAATATGTTGCCCAATGGCTTTCTGTCTCTTAATCATTATGAATCAGTATCTCCCTTTGGTTGAAGTAGCCAATGATACCCTCCTGGTGTCAGGAACACAATCCTTAGGTTCTATTACTAATCTCAGCATAGCAGGCTTTTCTTTGTAAACAGGCTTTTCTCTGTTTTCTTAAAAATAAAATGCAAAATAAGCACTAATGAGATCTTAAATATTTACTGGAGAGTGGTGCATTATTTAGCAAATCATCTATGAAATTTCCAGAATATTTCTCTCTCTCTCTCTGTTGGTCAACCACCCCATCATCTGCTGCCAAGTGTCCAAGTTCTCTTCTTGGTTACTCTATTTTCTGGTCCATTCCTGCCTGTCCTGGAAGCCAGAACGAGCTAACCTGACTCAATGCTTTCTATTCCAGCATCCTCAGTGTCCAGCTTTCTGCTCAGGCTCTTGTTATATTACACTTTTCTTTTGTTCTGTCTCTAAAATCATACACAATAGTGGGCTTTTAATAACACTAGCTGCCTATTTCCCTATGTGGATTAAACAATCAGCCACTTACAGGCCTGGCAAATTATGTCAATTTATATGAAGACTAAAAAGACAAAAAACGAAGCAAAAAACCCCACATCTGTTTTTTTCTCAAATGTCATACTCTTTGTGAAATCCGTTAATGAATTGAGCTTCAAGAACCAGCCTGTAATAAAATAGCACCATGTCTCTGTATCATCCTAATAATAAATTCTGTACAAAAGATACAAGACAAAGTAGTCTTTTTTTTAACGTAAGTACATTAAATTTGCTTTTTCCTATTCAGTAAATGCTTGATTTATACTTTGCCTTTTGTAGCCTGCTGCCAGTGAGATACCATATTTTCTGGTACTGTATTGTGCACAATATACATTTGACAGTATGCTTCATGCATCATGTGAGACAAAAGTTATTATATTCTTACCGTCAATAATCAAAGGGTAATTCTAAATTTTCTGTAACAAAAACTGGCAATAATAAAAAACCATTGACTCATGCACATTCCCAAAGAAAATTAGAAACAATAGTTCCTGTAATTTCAGGAAGGTCAATATACCACAGTCATATTATAACTTTGCGCAATTTCTTTGGTTCAGCAGATTAATGTTCCCTGCAGTTTTCTATTTAAAAGTTAAATTGTTACTTGCTTCTATCTAGCATTATGCTAAAAGAGATAGAGAAGAAAGAGAACTTTCTAGAAATGTTCATTCCAATGATCACAGCTTTCATGGGCTGCATGGACTGGAAGATAAACTCCTTTCTGAAGCCTAATTCAAAAGACTTTTCACTGTGTTCTCCCTTTCATCATTCTTCATTAGAAAAAACAGTGTTTCAAACCATCATGTTGCTTATTATGAGAAATAATAAGGCAAAATAGTTATGTAAATCTCAAGAGATGTAACATTTACACAGATTTCCCAATAGTAATTGTAGAAATATTATAGCATATGCTGTTATCCACATGGACAAAATCCCTATTCTTTTGGGGCCCGACCTAGATTCTTGCCTCTATTTTAACCTTCCTGTCTACAGTATTCTATGACTTTGATATATAGGCTAAACAGTAAAAGGACTCCAGTTTCTAAGTTTCTTGGTTAGAATGAAGTCCCCTGGTAGGATTCTATGTTATATCTATAGATTAAGTTAAGTTTAACTGGTTTCCTTTGAGATTCCACTTCAAGGAGACAAAGGTCAGATTTCAATTAGGGTCTAGTTGATGGTTCACTGTTCCAAGTAATAAAAGAACCTCCAAGCATGTTAGTGAAGTTCGTACAGTCAGTTTTTGGAAGGAGAGAGAACCAGGGGAGGAGTAAAACAAACTCCTCATTGAAGAAAGAGACCTGGGCCCACATTTTGCTACTTAGGGCTAGTCTACACTTACGAGCCGGGTCGACGCGGTGAGTTCGACTTCTCGGAGTTCGAACTATTGCGTCTAATCTGGACGCGATAGTTCGAACTCCGGAAGCGCCGCGGTCGACTCCGGTACTCCACCACTGCAAAAGGCGGTGGCGGAGTCGACCTTGGAGCCGCGGACTTCGATTCCGCGGCATCTGGACGGGTGAGTAGTTCGAACTAGGGTACTTCGAATTCAGCTACGCTATTCACGTAGCTGAATTTGCGTACCCTAGTTCGACCCCGCTTCTTAGTGTGGACCAGACCTCAGTGTGGCTGTACTGCAGTGTGCAGTCAGTGCAAAGAGAACCTAAAAACCAGGTAACCAGCCTTGGAGGATTCCACACAAGCGTCACTGCTATTTTGAGATCTCCTTCCCAGCTGCTGGCACAAGGGGCGCTGGAACAATTTGTATACTGTAAACCCTGTATATCATGGAAACCACTTCAAGCCGGGGGTTTCCATCATATACAAGATTTACAGTTTGGTTCAATGGCTCTCAGCACCCCCAACACCCTTAGTTCCAGAACTTATAGGCACAGGGACCTGAGTGAAGTAAAGGGGTATGGTCTGGGATCCCATGTGCCTTACTGATCCTAGTCTGCTGTTTTGACCTACAGGCTCCATTGGCATGTGTAACCCACATGCAGCTTTAAGTTACACTCGGGGTCACTAGCCTGGCACATGTCTGCTCAGGAACAAGGATGCACTAAAGTGGGTTTTATGCCACCTTTACACCACTCTCCTCTGCTGCAGTGTGAACTTCAGTTGCAATTGAAGATCTGTTTCAGCGCCTGGCTCTAATTTTCTATTCCATTTACAAAGGATACTTTGAGGACTTTGGTACTTCTAATTTTCTTTCATCTTGTTTAGCATATGTTTTTCCTTACTCTTTTCTCAGTTTCTGGTTTTTGTTTTGTTTTTGTCTTCTTACAGTTTGACACCTATTGTCTCTTCCATAAGAAAGGAAAATGACTTTTGTAACTAATTTGCAGTGTCCATTGGTATAATAGAGACTGGAAAGCTTTCACAAGAAAAGAGGTGATGTTACTGAGGTTTAACAAATGTATTTAGTATTTTTGTGGGGTGTCCAAGGTATCTCCACCCTCTGTCAAGTATTCCCTTTATGACAGTCTACTCTTATAATTTTGTGGAAAACATGGGGGTCTACATTTCAGCTATGGACTTCAGGCTCACATTCAATTTGAAATAGATGAACTTAGGGTTTGGGAAAATGTGAAAATTGTCCCTTTTTTATGGCGAAAATGGCAAAACTGCATTGCAACAAAAAATATTGTGAATGGCAACTGTACCAGTTTTACTGCAGGTAAACATCCCTTAGACACAAACTTATTTTACGGTGTAGTTTGGGATGCTACTGAATTAGGGTGACCAGATGTCCCGATTTTATAGGGACAGTCCCGATTTTTGGGTCTTTTTCTTATATAGGCTCCTATTACCCCCCACCTCCTGTCTCAATTTTTCACATTTGCTGTCAGGTCACCCTATACTGAATTGTGCTAAACCTATGGAATTGTGGAAATCCTTTGACATCTCACCTCATATTGTGGTGATGTCTGATATCATCATTTTAAGGAAGATCGAGCCTGGTCAGTTCTTGTATAAGAAGCCTCCAAAGAAAATGCAGAATAGTGTAGAAATTGGTGTTGGTGATTTAGCATGTGGCACTATTTTCTCTGAGCCATTATCAAACTTTTTCTCTAGCATGGTGTGACGGGGCACACTTGACCCGCACTGGTACTGTGAGGGTTAATTCCACTTTCTGGGCTGAGGAGGCCACGCCCTCCACGGCTTTGCTGAGCAGGCTCTGGGCTGCAAACTAGGTATAAAAAGGAGCAGCTCAGCTCATTCAGTGCTGACTGCCGAAGAGAGAGGATGCATGCTGCAAGCTCCAGCCCAGGAATTGCAGAAACCCCAGATGGCAGAAGCCAGGGACTCTGAGACTCGGGAAGATGCCCAAGGAGTGGCAGAACTGTTGGGAGCCTCACTGGCCGAGGAGCCCAGAGACCCTGAAGATATCAGGAACCGGGTAGGAAGTAGCTCAGGGAGACTAGTTGTGGTCCTCCGAGTGGGGTCAGTGTGTTTTGGGCAGATTTCCTGCTGACCCAGTGGCAAGCATACTTGCCACTGACAGGGTCATGATCTGGGACCCAGTGGAGCAGGGAAGGCCTGGGTCCCCCTACCTGGCTGCCACCCACCTCAGGGTAGCTGCCCACTCCCCTGATAGACCACTAGGCCACGCAGCCCCATGGAAGGGGCAGTGATACTGACTCTGGTCACTAGGTCACGCGCCCCTGAGAGAGGGCGACATTACTGACTCTGGCCATTGGGCCATGCAGCCCTGAGAGACGGTGGCCCTACTGACTCTAGTTGCTAGGCCATACCTCTCGGCTGAGCCAGGTGGCCACACTGACTTTGACCACTAGGTGATATGCCCCAGGCGAGCTGGGAAGCAATATTGACTTGGGCCATTGGGACCCACAGCCCTGTGTGAATGGGCTGACTCTGGCCATTGGGCCACACAACCTTGAGAGAAGTGGCCCCCATATTGACTTTTCCACTAGTCCACGATACCCCAAGACAAGGGGTGCTCATAAGAACATGGCCAGGGGGAAGTAATTACTGTGCCCCACCCCAAGAGGGGACAGGGCGCACTTGCCCCCAACACATGGCATCAAATGAGATGAGATGTGCAAGTGTTTACTCAACACTTTTTCATGTACGTTTTCTTGGCCAAAGTATGTGTGCAGTGTCTAGAGTGCATGAGTTTACTTCAGTATCAAGCTATAGAGTTAATGTTCTATTAGAACAAAGGGCCTGTACACTAAACTATCTTCCTGAAGTATTTGAGTTTCCAGGTTGCATTATGTTGTCATTAAATGAGTGCATTGCATTCTTCCTCCACTGGTTTACAAACCCACCAAAGCCTAACTTTCATAAGCCAACCTTTACAGTTTTATTCTTACACAAAGTAGTATTACAGATCTGCAGAACTTCTTTCTGTGGTCACATAGAAATACTGTTTTTCTTTTGATCTGCAGAAATGTTAAACTAAAAAATTTCTAGTGGAATTCTATGATTTGGATCCATTTTACTACCAACTCTCTTCCTGGATTTGTTGTGGAGTTTGTGAAATGTTTTTCTCAAAGAATGTACCTGTTTTCTTTTCTGGTGTCTCTAAAATGTCTGGAATGGGATGTATTTGTCTCCCTAGTTCTGTCACTTCTCAGTTGAACTGCCTGTTCCCATCCAGAGTTAATTTAACAGCAAGTTTTTGTGTCTGTGTGTACTTTTTAGTTTTGTTTTTCCTTTCTCTGTTTCCTATTGTCTCGTCTCTTGTAGTCTTAATGCTTGATTTTTTTTCCCCAGTGACTTACACATTGTGTGGTCACTTGCAAAAGGAATGGAGAATGATATGGGCCAAATCTCCAACTGGGGTAAATTGTCACCACTCCATTAACTTCAAAGAAGCTACACTGCTATACATAAACTCAGGATTTAGCAACATTATTCTAATGTTGTAGTATTTTACATTCACTTTGCAAAGGTGTAAAGGGTGCAGACAGTGCACAATGGGCCCCTAAATCTTGACAAGCTTTACTTTTTCTTTCTCTTTTTTGAACACTTCAATTTCTTCTGGCACCCTCTTAAATTCTATTTCAATAACCTTTTTTATCAGTCTGCATTTGTTTGAAGTTGATTCTGCTCTATTGAGGCATCTTCCAGCTTTGTCACTGTGGCTCCATTCTAATTTCTTCTTCGCAGTTTCATTTCTTTTTTATTTGTATTATTTTGTGTGCATTCTTTTGCATAAGCATAGTCTAAGAAAATGATGCAGGTATAAGCTTGATATTTTTGTCTTCTAATCCTATTTTCAGGGCACTGAGGTTCTGACAGATTCTCCCATCATGTAGATGTATTCAGCTTTCTCTGATTCAGTATTTTCTTATCACACAGTCACAGTCTGATCTTCGCTGATATCTGCCCTGTGGATGTTTTCCCTTTTTTTCATTGGGGCCTGAAAGGTTATTAAATGATGTTGGGTTTTTTTTATTCCACACTTACAATACATCTCTTCTAATACCATGGAAGTAGAGTATCCTTCTGCTGGGTAGGGATTATGACCCACTCCACCTTATTCAAATGTTTTCAAACCCCAGCATTACTATTTAAATTGAACTGTCAGCTTGTGTGGCTTCCACATACATACAGGTTTCACATTGTTTTGTGTCCTTATCCAGCATCCAAAAATCTGTCCAGCATTAACTGACTCACTGAGGACTTTTCTCTAGAGCTGGCTGTTAAGCAGCTAAGCACTGTTAGTGCCTGCTAACTTTGGCACCTACATTTCTAGCATGGAGATCAGGCACCTCCCTTCCAGCCTGGACTTAGGCACCTAACTCCCTAAAAGGTGCAGAACTTAGGATACACTTCTCTTCTCGGCATCTGCTTTTGGCTAGTTTAGGTGACTCCCAAGCTTGTGTGCTGGCTTTTGTGGATCCCATTCTTAGGCTCCTCTCTCACTCTCTCTCCATGAATTTTATAGGAAGCCTAAGCATCTAACTCAGGGTTAGTGGCTAAACACATAACAAATTAAGTGTTGCAATGCTGAGCTTTGCAACACTTAAGTCCCTTTGCTAATTTGGGCTTTGTCAGGTAGAAATTCCTATCAGCCATGTGTCTTCTCAAACGATGGATCATGAGTCTTCTACCTTCTTGGTCACATAATATATCTCTGGGGTTTTAACTTGGAGTGGAGAAACCATCTAAATTTCAAGTTTATTGGCAACCTTTTTTTGTGAAAAGTTTTGGTCTCAACAAATTGACATTTTCTTACCAAAAAAAAAAAAGTTTTGTTGGAAAAATCCCTTACCAGATCTAATCCTTACTCAGGGACAACATCCACTGAAGTCATTGTTTTCCTTGTATTCAAAGTATCATTTATAGCCAGGGTGGCCAAGCTTATTGACCCTTAGAGCCGCATGAGACAATCTTGAGAAGTTCAAGTGCTGGGGCTTGGGGGTCAGCCTGTAGGGAGGGTTGTCCCGGTATTTCAGCCTTGTAGGAGGTGCCTGCCCCGGCACAGGGCTTCAGCCCTGCTCTAGCTGAAGCTCCCAGTCCCAGTAGACATGCCCAGGGAGGCTGAAACCCCGAGACCCCCCACCCCCTTCCGACAGGGCTGAAGCCAGAGGCGACAGGTAGGGGGCACGTGCCTGTCCCAGATTTTTGCCAGGGTTTGCTGGCCGCGCTCCATCACGTGGTGCTGCTGGGCCCCCTCTTTGCTGGGCATCTGCTGGAGCCGGCAAGCTGGGAGCTGTAGCCGTGAGGGGAGGCAGCGGCAAACAGCTGGGGGCTGCAGGGAGAGCTGCTGCTTTCTCTCCAAGCAGAGCGAAAGTAGCAGCCACTCCCTGCAGCTCCCAGCTATTTGCCGCTGCCTCTCCACGCAGAGCTAACAACTGAGAGCTGCAGGGAGGGGCCACTGAGAGTAAGAGGGGTATGTGTGTTTGGGGGTGTATGACTCAAACTGCTGCAGGAGGCAAATCTTTAAATTGTGTCCCCCTACTCTCAGCAGGCACCGGTTGTCTCGGGAAGAAGCTCCTAGCCCCATCACTCCACCGCAGGGCAGAAGCCCTGAGCTCCCAGCCCCCCCAGTCTGGTAGGCAGAGAATGGGGGTGGACGTGTGGGACTCTATGAGCTGCACTTTAATTGTAAAAGAGCTGCATGCAGCTACGAGCCACACTTTGGTCACCCCTGATTTATAGTTTGTAAAACAACTTGGGATCCTTTTGCGATAAAAGGCTTTGTGCAATGTAAGGTATTATTTATTATTAATATAGGCTTCAATCTTGCAAAGAACTCTGCATGGGCAGAATCCTACACATTGACTTCAGTGGAGCTCTTCACAGGCATCACTGCAGGGTCAGGGTTATTGACTCTTAGAAGAAACTGAAACAAAGTTGCAGTTATTAGGATTAATTGCAATTTGTTCATTCCAGCTGTGGTGCACCAGTCCCAAAATACCAACAAAGGATGCACCCATTACAGCTGCATTCACCCTAACTCAAAACTTCGTAACTTCCCATTAGAACTGAAATAGACATTCACAGAATAGGTATAATTTTGTATTCTACATTGCTCTTGGACATCTCCTCATGACCACATTAATCCTCTGATGACCTTTTTATTTCCAGAAGCATAGCTCCTTCTGTGCTGCCTCTAAAAATAACAAATCTGCTGAGGTGACTAACCTCTAAATTATTTTTGCCTTGCTAATCAGAGACAATAAATAAAGAAGTCCTCGCTCTTTGCTGCAACTCCAAATTCTGCCTTGTGTGGAAGACTATTCTTCTGTGCAATCCAAATTTTTGGGGAGGGGGCGGTTAAATGCCAATATTGAGTGGTATCTGTACATTTAACATTTATAAGCTGTCAGGGATTTCAATAAGACATCTCTATTTCTCCCTGGTCCCTTGACATTTTTCCCCCTTCTTTTTTAGAGAAACTGAAGGGCTTTAGTTTTCATTGCCTTTCCTTGACAGAGATGCCACAAGGTATCTATACATCTTGAAGGCTAACACAAAATCAATCTGTATGATTATGCAATTTAACAGCATTTGCAGTGCTAATTTATCTACTAACATCTGTAAATTACTTTATTATAAAAAATTCAAAGGCTTTGCTGAAAGCCAAATTAGGCCTGGTAGCAACACAAAAACAATATCAACAAGGGAAATCTCTAAAAGCACCAGCAGACAACAAAACATCAAGTGATGTTTAGAAAGACATAAAATGTAATATAAATTTATTAAGTGCTGACTATTGTTGTTTTAGTTGAGATCCGAGTAAAAGTGCACTGCTGCTGGGTTTGCCAAGTTGCCCTACAGGGAGCCAATTTACCTTTCTTTCCTTTTTTACCTGTTGTTTTTGAACACTTTATCCTTAAACTCATGTTTACCAAAAACTTATAGTCATCCAGTTAAACTGAGGGAATGTCCTGGACTTTTGATTAAATGAAGACAAAAACTGTCACCCCATTAGGAGACTTGGTGGCTAAAAGTTTTTAGTCTGCATGGTTTTAAAATGAAGGACATTGAACTCCAGGTTAATCATTTATGCCAAGGAGCAGCACAAACAAATAAATAACCTGGTAGAAAACTAATGAACTTCAAACATCAAAGGCAAAACTCCTATCCATTAGGAGGTCAGTGTGCTAATGTTACACAAAACTGCACAGTAATGATTTGTGATGCCAAATCTAATACTGAAGGAAGTTCAAATTCTCAATGAAGTCAAGACGAGAAGATTTCCCACCAAAGGCTAGACATTGCAAAAATCTATCTCTTTGCCCTCATGAATACCACTCAAGTTCTTTTTGCAACCACAGGGATTTCTTGTGTTCAGCTAAAAGCCTGGTGAAGGGAAAAAGCTCACTAGACATTTAATGCAAAAGAGCCAATAAATGCAATGACTTAACAAAATGGTGTTAACTTTCTTTTTTTGTTTTTGTTTCTTCTTTGTCCTTCATTCAAATAACCAAAGATCATATATCTGCTAATAAAGGGCCAATCACTTTGAACATTCAATTTGTAGGCAATGGGTAAATCATTGTTAGGTCAGATCTGAGTCTAATGTTTACCCCCTGATTTCACAGCCCAAACAGATTTAATTGTGTCTGATGTGCTTCCTATTATCTTATTTTAGTTTTAGGTGACCTCATAATACTTGTCTTTAGTAATCATATTGGTGGCATTTGGCACCAAAACTCTCAGGAAAAACTTCAAAGTGCCTGATAATATAAAAGTTCTTTAATTTAAAAAGTAAAATACAATTAAAAATCTCTTGCAAACATGCAATCTTAGAGAAACACAACTCTTACCGTGTAGCTGTAGAAAACTAATGCAAATTTTTGTTTTAAAAATATCTTAAAGTGATATCTTGTCAGATTTACAGATTTAAGATACCTAATGTGTGTTCTGAAATGTGAGAATATGAGTGCAGTGTAAAATATTCCAATTGTTATACTACACCACCTGTCATCTAACTAGGTACAAACTAGGCATGTGGCCACCTCAAAATATTTCATGAATGTACCCTATTATTACCCCAATTTTACAGATAGAGAACTAAGGCACATTGAACTTTGGCAAACAATTCAAATTTCATACAAGAAGCATGCAGAAGAATCAGGAATTGAATCCTCCTGAGGCCAGTCTGATACCTTAACCAGGAGACCATTCTTCCTGTACTCACTGTGGCAGCTGACTGTTTTCAGAACATATTAAACACTGACTTCCAACTGAGGTGAGCTTACCAGAGCTTCCTTTTGGCTTATGTGGTATAACTACTAATAGATCAGGACTCTTTTTTGAAGTAAACTGTTGTAAACTTCAGAACACACACTGATATTGGGGCCCATACCCATTATGTCAGGTAGCTATAGGATATGAAAAATATTCCTGTATGTATTAAAAAAGAAAGGGGGAACAACTAGAATTAAATGGTCACTTCTGAGAACAGTGAGACTTGAGAATGAGGGATGAAAAGGGAAAATTGGGAGAACATGAATGGAGAGGAAAATCTAGGAGGGAGTGAAGAAAAGAGACTTTGGACTAAGAAGAGAAGAGGAAAGAGACAGTAGAGAATTGGGGAGGATGCAGAATGTGGCATGAGAGAATTAGGAGAATAAAAATGCATAATCAAAGTAGAAGAAAAGTAGAAGAAAAGTTAAAAATATTTTACAGAGAGAAAAGCAGAGACAGTGAGGAGAGAGAAGGCAAAAATCACTGTAGAGAAATAAAGAAGAATATAAAAAAAGGAAGAGTAGCAGACAAGGGAATAAGGAAATGGAAAAAGGAAAATAAAAGGTAAGAGAAGCTTTTAGATTTGGTGGATTTTTTTGATTTTTTTTAATTATTCATGATCGGTACATTTTATTTTATTTCCCTGGCAGAGATTTCACACTCCCACATAAAAGGATGACAGAATGTTTGTTACTGTGGGGATTTAGAGGTGAGCTGAAAATATAAACCATAGTAAACCATTATAGGTTGAACATCAGAAATAACAGGGGTAAGAGAGGCATTCAGCACACCAGTCATTTAAATGTATACTACCTCCCCTGTAGCCTGATTTAGGATGTACTAATAATATTAATTTAATCCATCAATGTAATTTGTATTTAATTTGATTTAATTAATAATATTAATTATTAATATTACTAGTATGGGTTTAGGCTCACCAGTCTGTTTGATCAGAAGATAAAAGTTCTTGTCCTGAATCAGGCTCCACAGAATTTACAAAGGACCCTCGGGGTATGACAGGAAGCTCACACTGGGACAGATATAGCCTTAAAGACTTTTTATTAAAATTAATAGTAAGTAAATGGCAAAATAATCAGAGTTACAAAGTTACAATTGCATTACTGCTATTCAAAAGATACATATGATAATATAGTATTATATGCAACAAAGCTTTGGTTAATATACTCACACCCATCCTTGATAATCTCGTGGTAAAAGACACAGGACCAGCTTTGTAGTTCAGGTTTCTCAATTCTTGAGTGAGGGATGCAGTGCTTAGAAGAAACTAATGCTTAGAGCGAACTTAGGGTTTACTTGATTAACTTAAACTTAAAATCAAAACCTAATAAACTAAGAATAAAAACTTAGGGAAACCAAGCTTAGCCTAGTTTTCTTGAAACTTAAAGTTTAAGAAGAACAAGTATAGACTACTAATAGTCATTGTAGATAGAGTAGAAATAGAATACTGTAGCAAGTTGGGTTACCTCTTGTATAGGGCACAAGTGCCAGAAATCCTTCCTCCTGTAGCCGAATTTCATTTCTCACCCACAAAATGTTAGGCTACGCTTACTCCATAAACTAGTATGTATGTGCGTATTGATGACGTACCTACGCACATAAGTTTCCTTATGGTGTACCCAGTAAGTCTGTGGGTACAAATTGAACCCCTCCATGCCATTCTTCCATCGTCAGTTGGTCTAGATAAAAGGTCTTAGACATATGTGTGGATACTTATCTATTTAGGTAACAAGATATAGGTCAACTTTATTTTTCTGGGTAAAAGGTCTCAATATAGATAAGCTAACTTTGCCTTAGCTTACATACAGGGTTTTGGCCTGTAGGTCTCTTGCATTACAGCCAAACTTACTTTAATATAAATTTATAAACCTATTACAATAAACCAAATACTTAAGCTATAAGAAAAGATTTTATATATATATAATATATATATGCAAGCAAGCAGATTAGTCCTATAGGCTACTCCTCACCCCTTTTACAAATCCTGAATTGCAGCTCATATAAATATTTGGTTTTTGCTTTTTTGGGAAAGCATTATCTAAAGTTGTATCTGTTCTGTGTTGAAGCATGGGAGGGAAGTCCCTTTCTGAGATGCCAGTCCCTACAACATTGCCATTCCTGTAGACAAATAGGCAGTAGGGAAAGAATGTTCTGGAATGAAGCCATCTTTGGGAGCAGAGAGAGATTACCCCAGTACAATCCAGCATAACAGTATCAAGAGCAGGTCAAGGCACATTTGGAAAACCCCTGGACAAAATGGTCGTCATCAGACTCTGCTTTCTTCAGCTTGGACTCAGGATATTTTTCCCCCATTCTGATTGGCTGTTTGCTCCAACATCCTCCCCAATTAATAGACCCTCCAGTGCCACCTTACTTCCCCAGCCCCACTGTCCCATCAGACAGGGACAGCCAGCAGCCATATTGTGGTAGTGTGGGTTGCAATGATATTTTCCAGCCTTCCCTTTGATCATTCTCCTTGCATGTTGGATCCATTACCTTTTCAGTGCAGAGACAGTTTCTTTGTATGTAATTATAGATCAGTTTGCACCATGAATCCCATTCTAGAATGAGGCCTTTAAGTGCTACTGTAATACAAATAATATAACAAAAAACCCAGGTAGACTAATATAATGCTATCTGAACATGCTCTTCTTAAATCCAATGAACTCTAACTGAACACAAACCCTAAAGAGTATGAATTTTCCTGTGTGGGAGAACTATAACCTTCATCAACTGAAATCTTACATTGCTTTAATTTGTCACAGCTTTAAAGGATTTAGAAGGTCTATCGATAAAAGCATCTATGAAACAGATAGAGAGGTTCCTGCAAACATGTTATAGCAACAAAATCGATGCCTGGGAGAAAAAAATCGCACATGAAAAATGCATATTTAAATGCTTCTATCTTTGGTGCAGATGCCCCTCTAAGTTGAGCCTCTGTCAGTAAGGGACATATCTCTATAGTGCTATCTGCAGAAAAACATCTGTTCCTTTGCCTTTCAAGAACAAATAATACTGTTTATTTGACAGGAATAATGACATACTATTTTCCCAATACAAATAAAATAACTAGAGAAATATGTATATATATCTTCCACCTTTTCATCATACCACCAGCAGCTCAACAAGAGGATTAAATGAGAGAAAGGCAATGTCTTCAAAGAGCCCAGACTCCTGATCAAAATGGGATAAATATCCAGCTACCTGAACCAGCTCTGTACACTAAGTTTCTGAACACTTATTCTGGACTCTTTGGCATAACAGAGGTGAATCAGGCCCAAATGAAAAGAGAATCTCTATGATCTGTCCCTGTTTCTGGCAAACACACTGCCACAAGGACAGGATAGCTGCTCTGTCCCCTTGCAATTGTTGCCGTGTGAGCTGCTCCTTTTCCTGCCTGCACCATTCAACTCAAGCTCTGCTGGCCACAAGGAAGAAGCGAGAAGGCCATGAAAAACTCCCTTTCCAGAGAAAGGCTAGTAGAGGTGATGGAGTTATCAGAGGGCAGGGTCTGAGCTCAGGTGAGTGCAAGCATTACAGTTGTCATAGCCCAGCTATCCATGTGTAAGCTGTAGTAACTAAAGCCCCAAAATTTGGAGCTATTACTATGTTAGACTTGTCCATGCAGCAAGAGCTTCTTATAGAAAAGAGGGCTAAGAGAATAAAAATCCAAGATCTAACAGCTAGATTGCTTCAATAGTCTGAGAAAACTCAGAGTTGCTGCAGTCTTTCACAAGAGTGCACCACTAGGGCAGCTAAAGAGACTTCTCCTTTTTCCTCTGTCTATGAATAAGTAGATGAACTAAAATCATATTAAATTAATATCAAACAGTGATATAACATGATGTGTTGGATACAGTAGTAAATTATGGAACTTGATGGAATCTAATATAATTAAAATGTGTATAAAAGGGAAGTGAACTATAAGTGATACAGCTTTGGGCACATGCATCCGACGAAGTGGATATTCACCCACGAAAGCTCATGCTCCCAAACGTCTGTTAGTCTATAAGGTGCCACAAGACTCTTTGCTGCTTTTACAGACCCAGACTAACACGGCTACCCCTCTGATACTTGAGCTTTGGGCACAATATTGTAAATTTTAATGATGGGATTTAACCTCATGGGCAATCATGTTGTTGTTAAAACAGAACAGAAAGATTTATGCTGCTGCTCTGGCCTGCTGGAGAACTACAGTTTGCATTGTTTAATAGACAGTTAAAACGAGTTTAAAGAGCATCAACAAATATGGAGAGAACTTTGATTTGGGCATTTCATCAGCTAAGAAAATGTTGATGGAGAAAATGCAACTTAAGTAAGCATAACTGCAAAGTTGGCTAAGGAATTCACTGCAAAGGGGCCCAGGGAAAGTGGCTTAGAGATGTAAGTTGCCACCAGGGCAAATCAGACAGTATTCGAGGTGTATCCCAAGATTGTTGTACCAACATCTGTGGCCTAATTTGTTGTACACAAGCTGGTATGACAAGATGTATTGCACAAAGAGACTGGAAAATTCCATTCCCAGTTGGAAGAACTCAAAGCTGATATCTCATTCCCTGATTGGTTGGTGAGAGAGGATGTCTCTTTTTTTGGTTGGACATTTCACGTCTTTTGGAAGAAATATGGCTCACCATCTGATTGGCTCAGGCCAGCAACTCCAAGAACAGAAACCAAGTAGGACCACACAGCAGAAATAGGATAAAATGGCCCTTCTCCTTTAGCACATCACCTCCTGAAAGCCAGACACCTGGAAGGGAAAAGACTGAGGTCCTGGGCCAGCCACCACCTTCCTGGTGACACCAAGTACCTGTCTTTAACTGTTTAACTGTTAAACCTTTAACTGTTTCCTTCTATTTTCCAACAATTTGTGTTGCCTGCTAATGCACAAGGGAAGATTACAGTCCTTCACTCCATTTATGTTTGCAGTGTCAACTCCTGCTGTGAACAATAACTGAGCTAAGTGAAAGTTGACAGCTGAACAAAGATCTGGTGATAAGTAACACGCTGTCTTTTTCTTGGGTGAGGACCCAAATCAGTCAATCGACTACTTCCTGAAACAGGGTACTTAATTAGTCAGGAAGTATACATGCTTGTGTATGTGTTTTAAAGATTTTTACATTGTGTCTGTTTTGTAACAGGTTCCAGTCAAGCAGGGCCGGCTCCAGCATTTTTGCTGCCTCAAGAGGCAGAAAAAAAACCTGAGAGGGACTGAGGGACCCGCTGCCGAATTGCAGCCAAAGAGCCGGATCTGCTGCCCCTCTCCATTGGCCGCCACAAGCACCTGCTTGCTGCGCTGGTGCCTGGAGCTTTAAAGTAGCTTTAAAACTGAACAAGTTACTGTTGTTAACTAAGATTATAGAACACTGTACAGATGCTATCATAGTTAATTGTTTCACGCTGCCTTTCAAGTTCTAGGTGTACATAAACATAAAATGAGATCAAGTATGCATACTTTTTTAACTGCACTCACTCTAAACAGTACATCATAAATGTAGGAATTTATGTTAGGTCTGGCCTAGAAATTAGATCAATTTACCTATGTTGCTCAGGGCTGTGGACATTTTTGTGCCATAGTCACCATAATTAGGTCAACCCAACCCCTGGTATAGAGGTAGCTAGATCGATGACAGAAGAAGTCTTCCAATCTACCCACTGCCTCTTGGAGAGATGGATTAAGTACATCATCCAAAAACCCCTTCTGACGATGTAGGAAGAGTCTATGCTATGGCACTACAGTGGCACAGCTGCAGCACCATAGATGTGCCAGTGTAGCATCAGTAGTATAGACATGCCTTTAGATATATAGGAGTATTTGTCAGATCCCGAGGCTAATATTATTCACTGGGAAATAAGTTAAAAGGGTTGACTGGTATAGATCCTTTGGAAAGGATACCTTGATGAATTGGCATGCAAGTAATTGACCAAATTATTTTGTGATCTAGCATTGGATTGTTTTCCGTCTGTTGTATTAGCAACATTGGAGTTGATAAAGTGAAGCCCTATTCTGGGGGACTCAGTCAAAAATCTGAACACAGTTACATTCCCTAGATAGCTACTGAGTATAAGTGTTATTTTCAATTGTGGTTGTGTGATTTGATTCCAGAAACATGAACAATTATATTGACCAGCTTTCTAATTTATGCAGCCAAACCCTAGTCCAATACAATGTTTGCCTTTTATATTCAATACTACTGCTGTTAAGGATAGTGAACAAAGCTTTGTGAAACTAAATTCAACTCCAGTCCTTTTCTTTAATCAAGCAATTAAAATTAAAAGAATCCTAAAAAAAAAAGTGTTACAGGTAATCAGTTAAGCAGTTGCTTAACTAAGCTTAGTTTTATACCCTATCTTTCTGACAAAGCACTCTGGCCAAAAGCTCCAGAGGATAAGGTGCTCTCTGCTCTCATCTTTTGGTGAACTGGGGAAAGAATGGTCACAGAACTGCTTCATCTTTGTAAGTTAGTTACCCAGAACTCCAGATGGACAGAAGCTACAAAGGAGCAGGAGATCTCTTCTCCATCTATTGGTGAAAAAGTGGAAGTATGGCTACATAGAGATTTACTTGCAGAAGCTTTCTGCCCTGGATTCCTCTGGTGACATAACTGTACACAAACTCAGAATTGGTTGGGTAGTGGAATCAAACTGAGAGATTGAAAGAGTTTTTACCCTGGGGCAAGGACTCTGCTCAAGGGTCCTTATATGTTGCTGGTTCTTTTCTGCTGAAGATCCTGTGCCATGGGGAGGACTCTTCAGCAGGAGATGAGGCAGAAATGTCTCTTTGCTGAAGCTTTAGAGCTTCAGAGCTGAGTTAACTCTGGTAAGGCTCCTTCTGTCTAGCCACTAAATGAGGCTGAAATATCTATGGTTGGCTTAAGAGGTGGAGCCTCAGGACAGGACCAGGCAGCACTTTCCAAAGAATTGGAGATAAGTGTGCCTGAGACGTTAACTTCACCCTAGTTATTTGGGGGCATTCAGAACATAATGCTACAGTTTGATTTAGAAAATAGGTTTTTCTGGCTTGTGCTGCCTCATCCTATTCTGCATGACAGAGCAAGGGTAAAATTAGGTCTTCCACCTGAGGTGTAGCTACTGCCTGCTGCTTCATTCAGCTGCTGTCAATTCCAATGTAATGGGAGGCTTCCCTGCACACTGGTGTCTGCTGCTGCTGCCACCTAACACAGGCCCTTTAGAATGTCACTTGTAAGAGGAAAGAAGAATAAGACTCCAAAGGTGAGGGTTGGTTATACTACAGGTTTACAATGAGTTTTGCAGCTGATATGAATTCTGGTTTAAATATATCCACATGATGAGGGATGAACATTATTTCAGAATAAGGAAACGCACAATCATAGAATGAACAAATAAAAGTCTCCATGAGATAGTATATAATGTGCTACTCAGAATTAAGGAATCTCTTCACATTAAAATGGGTCATGTAATACAATGAAAACAGAATCTCTTAATATTTTCCTTAATTGTACATAGCTGCATAAACCATGGGATATCTTTGTGTTACTGTTTGGTTTCTTGAAGTGGATATCAATTGGTGTCATTCTCATAGATTTTTTTCTTGGGGACTTTTGTTTGGGGAAGATTCCTTCTACCTCCTGCAATTTTTTGACTCGTACTGGTTTGGACCATCTGTCCTTTTTATTTTAATTGGTCTTTGCAGGAGAGTTATGATCGCCCAAAAAGAGAAGGAGGCTCAGGAGCAGGGAGGCTCAGGAGCAGGGAGTTAGGGGCAAGTGATTTTTATTTTATTTTATTTTATTTCTATTTGTGAACCTGAGGTGGAAGTTGCTCAGAACTTAGACTCCAGGTCCTTCCCATAACAGGGTAACTTCTAAAAATGGTCACATGGTAAAGGATTCTGAGAGTCCTGATTTCAAATGGGGCTTGGAGTTATTCCATTGCTTCAGACTATTAAAGGTCTTGCAGTAAAGTTGGAATCTAAAATAGGCTCGGTAGCACAGGCACCAACTTTTCAAAGTGCTGGAGGGCGGTGTTGACCCCTGGCTCCACCCCAGGTCCTTCCCCCAAAGCCCCACCCATGCCCCGCCTCTTCCTGCCCCCGCTCTGCCCCTCCCGCCTCTTCTCACACAGTTCGTCCCTTCCCCCAGCGTGCTGTGTCCTCACTCCTCCCCACTTTGCCCTTCCCCCCACCCAGCCTCCTGTACACCGCATAACAGCTGTTTGCAGTGGGCGGGAGGAGCTGGGAGGGAGGGAGAGGCACTGATCTGTGGGCCCACTGGCGGATGGGAGGTGCTGGGTGGAGAGAGCTGATGGGGAGCTGCCGGTGAGTGCTCAGCACCCACAATTTTTTCCCCATGGGTGCTCCAGCCCCACAGCACCCACAGTTTGGTGACTATATCCTATAGGAACTCATTTTGATAAAAAATATATATTTGAAGGAGGAATAAAACTCTGATTCAGCTAATATACATAGTCTGAGACTTTCTAAAGCTTTCCAGTTTGTCTTGATTAAAGATAAGGTTTTGCATTTCATAGAAAAGTTAAAATCTTTAGGGAAAAAATCTAAAAATTCTAACTGAAGTATATTCAGCATAACTGAAGGTGCTAAAAGGGATTTTCTAAATGGGACATATTTGATTTTAGGAAACCATTTTGGGTCACAAACCTTAAATTTGTGTGTTTAAAGGCTTTTTTGGATTTCTACTAAGAGTAAAAATTCTCAGCTCCCTAAGGTGTTTCAATGGCAAGGGCTGAAATATATTCAATATTCCATTCTCCATGATTTCTGCTGCGGGAGGAAGTACTTTCTCAAATATGGTTCTTTTAGCATGAGCTAAAGTTCGTGGCATATTGGTAAGGTGTATGGGTGATATCAGAGTATCTGCAGAATCTTATTAAGAGCTCGCAGGAGTTCCACCAATGAAGATTGAATCAGTGCATGTAGTGACTAGCCTGGCCTAGCCCAGCTCTTCCCTGGTCAGCCCTACCCAGAGGTGAAAGTAAGCCAGTACAGTCCAGTACGGCGTACCAGCAAGAGCCAGTACGCCGTGCCAGACCGCACCGGCTTCTGTGGCGGGGATATAAAGGGCTCTGGGCTCCCCGCTGCAGCGGGCAGCCTAGAGTCCTTTAAATCCTGCCCGTGGCTCTGTCGGCTGAGCTGGGGCCGGATTTAAAGGGCTCTGGGCTGCCGCGGTTGTGGTCAGCCCAGAGCCCTTTAAATCCCGCCCGCAGCTCCGGCGGCCGGAGCTGTGGTGAGGATTTAAAGGGTCCGGAGCTCCGCAGTGGCCGGAGCCCTGGGCTCTTTAATTTGCCCCTGAGCCCCGGGGGCTCCTAGCTACCTCTGCAGCTGGGAGCCCCAGGTTGATTTAAAGGCCCTGGGGCTCCCAGCCACAGCCAATGCCCCAGGGCCTTTAAATCTTGAGAGGCCACGCCTCTTCCGGTTGAAGCCACGCCTCTTCTAGTTGAGGCCATGCCTCCTCAGGACTCCGGCAGTACCGGTAAGTCCTGTAAGTTACTTTCACCCCTGGCCCTACCAGCTCCAGACCCTCTGGAAGATCCAGTGTTGGATGTCTCAGTTGCTAATGGGTGCCTCAACAGGTGGAAGTACTACCACTGTGTGGCTACAAAATGGACTGTACCTGCTTTAACCAGCAAAAATCAGAGACTGATTCTTCACTAAAACTTCTCTATACTTGAAAATATTTTGAAGTCCTCGGATAAAAAATGTTAAAATTAAAGCATTTTGTCACCTCTCAATTGCTAATATCACTGAGAATTCAAACTCACTGCTGGGATAATTGTCAGTGCCTTCTCTTCAGATTTGGATACCTTTTCCCTAAATCTCTACCATCCCATATAACTTTCAAACCTATCATTGCTGAGTTTTAATGTATGAAAGTTTTTCTCTCTCTGTTTTAGTTGAAGTAAGGTGCATGTACAGTGACATATCAAATGCCCAGTAACATCAGAAACTTCAAGCCAGAAGTTGGTCTCGGTTAAATTGGTATATGTGCAGTGTAATTCGGTATTACTTATTTATACTGGTGTAACTAAAATCTGAATTTGGCCCACAGAATTTATTTAACCAGACCCTATTTATTGTGTGTGTGTTGGCTGGATATCGCTTGGCTGTAAATGGTGATTCTGTGGAGCCAAAATATTAAGGCTTTGGTCTATAGCTGGTACTAATTTATGAAAAAGCATGGGCATGAACTTAAAATATAGAAAAAATATTTTACTGGTGTATACGTTTGAGAACAAATACCCAGCAATACCAATGTCTAGTGACTCTATTTAGTGTTTTCCTAAGCTATTTATCCATCCAGCATCACTGAAAAAAGCTTTTCCTCTGTCCTATATCAATCCTGTGGCGGATCCTGGTTTAAAATGATGTGTAGCTGTTTAAGTTGTATTAGTGGTATTTGCACAATCACAAGCTGATCCTCTGAGATAACAGCAAAAGGTTGCAGTGTCGCTTATCAAATAACACTGGAAGAGGGCAGACTTCAAGTTCCCAAGGCAGCACTGTTATTCATAAATGTTTTATGAGGCAGATGCGTAATGGATGGCTCTGATTTACTCTCAGCAATGGTGTTCTAGTTTTTTTTTTCTTACAGGGCAAGATAGGTAATCAAGCATCAGTGAGAGATCATTAGGCTTTGCAAATCCTTCTTACATGCCAATCTGTACATAAAAAAAGGGATTTTCTGGGCTCAACTCTAGCCCCATATAGACTCAAAATGTTTAACATACTGAATAAGTTAAAAAGAAAGAGCATCTCAAATCTTTTTCTAAAGCATCTGTCTAGTTTATGGTGCTTTAGTCATAGTAGATTGAAAAATCAGGGGACTTTTTAGAGCTAGGAAGCTTTTTTCTGATCTCCTTTTTATTTGCTATGTAACAAAACACTGAAATAACTTTTTTTTTTACTAAAATAACTTATAATCTTTTATAAGGAAAGAAGCATTGCTCAGTGGAATCAGGAAATGTTCATTCCTTACCTGACTCTGTAGTTTACTCACAAAGTGATCTTGGGCTCACTTAAGCTCCCGGTACCTCAGTTTCTCTATGTATAAAGTAAAAATGACATTTATGTGCCTTTGTTCTATGGATGACAACTAGTGCATATGTACATTATAATTGCTTTATTATTATTAAATAATAACTTTCTGTTTTGTAATGCCAGACCTAAGGATGAGCATTTTTAAGTAAGACTATACAATGCCATGCCTGCTGCCATTACGGCAATGATACCAGCTGTGAAAATCACTCCTAAAGGTTCTACTGTTTTGAAATAATATCGTTAATAGTGGGAAACAGTTAAGTGGGTTTGGTTCCTGATATGCTCATAGCTGGAGAAGATATTTGTGGGTATCAACAGGCCTCACAACATGCTGGATATTTCACTGCCTGTTAAGAGTAAATGGGTCAGATTTACTATATTTGGTTGTGGAAGATACAGCATGGTTCCATTGCAACTCGTTGGTCAGTGGAGACCTCCAAAACAGTTTCAGTTCAAGACATGCTGCTTCTATCCTGAGATAAACTTTTAGGCTGGAGCCATTAACATTTTTAGCAATGTTCTTCCAGAAAAATCGGATCCCTTTCTCATGTAAATGAGACCAAGCACCACAACTAGAGATGTTGTAGACAGAAGGCAATAGTGTCTAAACTTCATCACTTTCTAGTAGTCATGTCTTACAAAGATTTGAGTGTGCTCAAACTTATAAGACCTGGCACTACCATATTCTTTAGGCAAGTCCCAAAGTAGGCAAATCCTAGTAAGGAAGCTAAAACATTATATGTAGCATATTGTTTTGCCATTACTTAACACCCCTGGTGATGGTGCTTTTAGCATGAGTTCAGGGCATGTTGATAAGGTTTATGGGTACTATTGGGGGCACTACTTGCAGGTAGATTCATCTATTGTACAGTAACGTGTTGCACTTGCTCATTTCAGTTCTACTATTGGCGAATACATAAAGCAGATCTGTGAGTGTGGTTGTGACTTTGACACTTCTGCAGCTTAAATCAGTTGATCCATGCAGATGTATTCAATTTCCAGTTCTGAGAAATGGCTGCACAAACTGAGGTGGTCAGTTGACAATATCAGAGGCAAACTGTCAACAAAAATAGGTTCATTTTGAGTTTAAGGTTTAGATCAGGTTTATTTCTCACCCTGCCCCATACCAGTTCACACATCACCAGTGTGAGTGATCTAGGTAATAATTGGAGATATACCAATCTCCTAGAACTGGAAGGGACCTTGAAAGGTCATCGAGTCCAGCCCCCTGCCTTCACTAGCAGGACCAATTTTTGCCCCAGATCCCTAAGTGGCTTCCTCAAGGATTGAACTCACAACCTTGGGTTTAGCAGGCCAATGCTCAAACCACTGAGCTATCCCTCCCCCCCAATCTGCATCACCTCAGAGCAACATTCTTTTCTTTTCTTTTTAAAGTCACATACTTTATCTTGAACCTTCCCAGACAAAATGTAAAGGATGGTTCAGGGGAAGGGGCACTCATGTGCAGTGAAGAAATTGTATTTAAATTTGGACCTGAAGGTTTAGTCTACAATAACAATATAAAGGATTTACACCAAACATTCTTGGATTTGTTGATCCTATGGATAGAGGCTTAACTTGTTAAAGAGTATAGATATTTCTTTATTTAAAGCTACTTTGCTTTCAAAACATTTTTACTAAAAGAAAACTATATAATATATTTTATTTGTATTACCACAGGCATGGGGCAGGACCCCATTGCAGGTAGGTGCTGTATTAACACAGAACAAGAAGATGGTTTCTGCCCTAAGGAGCTTCTACTTTTTTTTTTTTAACTGCTGAAATTGCTCTAGTTTGCAAAGTTTGTTGAATGAGAGTTGAGGAAAAAATGCTAACCACAGAGATGCCTCAAGCTACTAGTTTTGATGCTCTTGAGTAATTCAGCTATTGAGAGAGAGGAGAGGACATTGAAATTCCTCAATGACTTTTTCGGTTAGACTTCATTAAAGTGAATGAAATGGGATCAATTTCAGAAGAGTGATGGGGCAGTAATGAAGAGGCCCAGTGCTACTGATGTTGTTTTTATTCTGAGGCCTGTTCCATGGGAACATCCTTACTCCTAAGATGCTGTTCTTTGTGTAATTATCACTTCAATGGTGAAGACAGGCTGCACATCATTTAATCATTCCATCGGCAAAAAAGTCCTTGTCTGTGACACCTAAAAGCACATGGGAAGGTATTGCTAAACAGGGAAAGGACACAGGATAATTTTGAAATCCCATGAAACAGAATCAAAAGCTCTTGTGTTTCCTTTCAGATAACATGATAAATGAAGACGGATTAGAGAAGCTGGCAGAGTGTCACTCAATCTTTTTTAAGATACGTTTCTTTAAAATACTGGATGACTTCAAACCTTTCTCTTTCAAATTTCTCAGATAAGACTACTTGAAATGCTATTAATCTTTTAGCTCATGTAGCCTATTCATTTGGCATTTATTTAGTATTACAAGAGGCAGCATGATGCAGTAGTTAGGGCACTGAATTGGGAGTCAGAGTTTAATCCTGGCTCTGCCACCAACCTGCTGTGTGAGCTTGAGTCAGCCATGCCATCCTGTGTCTCCATTTCCCCTCCCCTCACATCTATTTTGATTGCAAGCACTTCAGAGCAGGGACTAGCTCCTGCTCTGTACTCCTACACACTACCACAATGAGCCCTTGATTTCAGTCAGGGCCTTTATGGCCTCCTTATAAAATAAATAATTAACAATCATTTAACTGAGGTAGGCTTTTGGTAAAATACTTGAATATCCAACATACTGCTTATCTAATGTGAGTTAGCAGTTTGGGAGTGGTGACATCAAATGAAGGCAACTATAACTAAATACATTGTGGGGTTATTCCCTAATACTAGAGTGGGTCAGGAATGACAAAAAAAACTTGTTGTTGGAAAATGCCAATCCATCAAACCTGAAACTTTTTGAGAAAATGTATCTGTTTCAACAATACTTTCTTTGGGAAGGTTTCTCAGGGTATGTCTACACTACAAGAGTAGTTCGATTCAACTTAAGTCGAATTTGTGGAATCGACCTTACGAAGTCGAATTTGTGTATCCACACTAAGGACACTAATTTGACTTTGTGAGTCCACACTAACAGGGCAAGCGTCGACTTTGGAAGCAGTGCACTGTGGGAAGCTATCCCACAGTTCCCGCAGTCCCCGCTGCCTATTGGAATGCTGGGTAGAGCCCCCAATGCCTGCTGGGGGAAAAATGTGTGAAGGGTGGTTTTGGGTAACTGTCATCATTGAACCGTCAATCACGCCCTCCCTCCCTGAAAGCGCCGGCAGGCAATCTGTTCGTGCCCTTTTCTGGTCAGTGACAGCGCGGACGCCACAGCACTGCGAGCGTGGAGCCCGCTGCAGTTATGGCCGTTTTCACCTTCTCGCACCTTATCGTCCACCTCTTCCACAGTCAGCTGCTGAGAAATCGGGCTACTTTTCAATGGTGCTGCAAGCACTGGTGGACCATAGGGGACGTTTTACCAACATCAACGTTCGGGTGGCCGGGCAAGGTTCATGACGCGCGTGTTTTCAGGAACTGTGGTCTGTTTAGATGCCTGCAGGAAGGTAGTTTCTTCCCGGACCACAAAAAAACTGTTGGGGATGTGGAGATGCCTATAGTGATCCTCGGGGACCCAGCCTACCCGCTAATGCCCTGGCTCATGAAGCCCTATACAGGCGCCTTGGACAGCGACAAGGAACTCTTCAAGTACCAGTGAGCAGCGTGACCTGTGACTGTTCAGTTTCTTTACAGAGAAGCTGAACCTGCCCCTTTTCTTTACCCAGTTACTGTTGACTATCCTCTGCAGTTACATACCCCATTCACCCCGTTTCCCCCACTTCCAACACACGTGTAAAAATAAAATACTTGTTCCATTGTTACTTAACAAAGGTTTCTTTATTAATGACTTTGCGTTAAAGGGTTGAAACTGGGACGCAGACTGTGCTGGGTAGGGTGTGCGGTGATGTAAAGACCGCCTCTAAACTTGAGGAATGACGGGCTCCTGCTCCCAGAGCGGTCTGCAGTGCTGGACTGGTTGTTTCAACGGAGCCTGCCATCCCTCCTTTTTGGGACTCTGTGTGCGGAGGCTATGTGACCTTGCGGCGGGGGAGGACGGTTACAGATTCCCCTGCTGCGTGGCCCTGTGGTCCAGGACAAGGACCGCTGCATAAGATCTGTAACCGCCCTCCCCCGCTACAAAGTCACATACCCCCCCACCCACACAGAACCTGGAAACTACCTCCCATACCGACCAGGGTGCCTACTGACTGCACTGTGTGTGTGACCTGCTGCTGATCCTGCCCCCGTGTCTGTACCCTGGTAAAGGTGACTGCCCTATACAATTACCAACCCCCTTCCCCCCCCTTCAAACACAGTCTTCTGTAAAAAAAACTATGACGGAAACAGTAATTAACAGCAAAGTAGTTTTAATAATAAACTAGACAGTTAGGGGATGAAACTGGGCTTGGGGCTTGGGTGAGTCAGGAAGGGAAGGACTTCTCAAAATTTAGGGTATGAGAGCTTTTGGGTACTTGAGCACTCTGCTGGGGTGCAGTGACAGTTTTCACAGCCCCTGGCACCCCTCCTTCTGGTTATTTTGGGTGAGGGGGGTATGGGACTTTGTGGCGGGGGAGGCGGTTGCAGATACACTGCAGGGAGGCTCTGTCCTCCTGCCTGCGGTCCTGCAGAACATGCACAAGGTGCCGGAGTGTGTCCGTTTGCTCCCTCATTAGTCCAAGCAGCGTTTGAGTCACCTGCTTGTCTTCCTCACGCCACCTCTCCTCCCGTTCGCTGTGTGAGCGCTGGTACAGAGAGAGGGTCTCCCTCCACTGGCTCTGCTGGTCCGCCTCGGCTTGGGAGCAGCCCATAAGTTCAGTGAACATCTCGTCCCGTGTCTTTTTCTTTCGCCGCCTAATCTTTGCCAGCCTCTGTGAGGGGGATGCTGTGGCAGGTCTGAAGACAGTCGAAGCTGTGTGATGGGAAAAAGGGAGTGAATTCCTTGCAAAGATACATTTTTGCGAACAATTAACGGAGTCTAGGCTGTCCTCTGTGAATTCTGGGTGAGACCCTGTGCCTGCTGGGCAGAAATCATTTTTGCGGTGGATTCTGGGTAAATGTCGCAGTCATTCCTTCCTCCTGGGAAAGCAACGACAGACAATCATTTCAAGCCCGTTTTCCCAGAATTGCCCTGGCATACGCCATAGCGTGGCAAACATGGACACTGTTTTGCCTTTTGTGTATGTCACCAGTATGTGTACTAGATGCCGCTGACAGAGCGGGCCAGCAGCGCTACACAGCAGCATGCTTTGGCTTTTTGCATGACAGCAGAGATGGTTACCGCCCATATTGTACCATCTACCATACCATAAATTGGTAAAAAGATGGACCATGGTTACCTGTCCTTTTTGCACTGCCCCATTTTAGCTGTCATAAGTGCCCCTGGCCGAGATCAGCCAGGGGCAAAAGCAAAAATTGGGAATGATCCCTGAGTCCAATCCCTCCTTTTTTGGTATCTAAAAAATAGGAATCAGTCCTGCCTAGATTCGGGAGGCAAGTGTACTAGAGAACCACTGTATCATAGAACCAGAGAGCACAGCTTGCTCTGTGTCCGATCTGCATAAATTATGAGCTGTATGCTATTCACAGGGGGTCTCCTGCAACAACACCACCCTGTTCATTCTGTTCTTACCCCAGAGAGCCTTCCTGGCTACCATTACCATTGTCCCCTATCCCCATTGTGTGATGAATACATAAAGAATGCAGGAATAAGACACAGTGACTTGTTTGTGAGAAATGAGTGGAAGTGAAGCCTCCAGCTGCATGATAGTCAGGCAGGACATTAAGGAGTGTGGATGAAGGAAGCCCATCATCCCTCTGCTAGTCCAGGGGCAATTGAATCTTTTATTTACAATGAAGGGTGGGGGACTGATGGAGCTCAGCCCCCTGTTGCAATGATGAGGACGGTTACCAGCCATATTGCACCATCTGCCATCAAAAAATTAGGGACTAAGGCGCCCTTGATCGACCTTACTGATGCTAGTCGGCATGTGTTACCAGCCCTTTTTGCACTGCCCCATGTGCCGCGAATAGCCTGAACTGGATGAGGACGGATTTCCATCTTTTATTTTTGTACCATCAGCCATCCATAGTGTGGGGGGAGCAAGGCAGTGTTGTGTTTGAGTGCTGCACCATCGCGTCTATCTGCAGCATTCAGTAAAGATAGGGTGACATGTAAAAAGGAGTCAACAGAGGATTGTTTTCACTTCTGGTGGTGGTGGGGTGTGTGCGCAAATTGCCGAACTATGCCCTGACCCACCGCAGGACACACTGTGTTTTGACCCTAGAAGCATTTGGAGCTTATCCAAGAATGCAAATACTTTTCGGAGACAGCAGGAACTGTGGGATACCTTGCGTCCTCATTTCCCCCCTCCCTCCATGAGCGTCCATTATATTCTTTGGCTTTCCGTTTACGCTCGTCACGCAGTCTGCGTGCTGAGTCTCTGCTATGACGTCTGTCCGTAGATTTTTTAAAAATACTTTGGACCAGGCGTAAAAGGAATTACAGTAATTTTCCCGGGCTAATTAGATGCAGGAGTCTCCGAGCGAGATCACCCTGAGGAGGGTCACTGAAGGAGATAGAGAGCGCATGCTGCGTCAAAGCTAGCACAAACCAGGGCCCGATGCAGCCGTGCTCGGGGAGGCAGTGCTCCCTGAGTACCTCATGAAAGCCTTGCGCGGAAAACTGTGCAACCACGGAGCACCCAATAAGGCAGCTCTCCCCAGGGAACCTCCTGCTGATGCTTTTCGATTACACAAGGAGAGCTTCGTGGAGATCTGCAAGGATGATTTCTGTTCTATCCCCATATCTAGAGACCTCCTTTTCACACAGTTAAGATTCAATGTTATATTAAGAATAAAAGTTAACATGGTTAAAGCACTTACCGACTGCTCCTTCCCCTGATTCAGGGTCTGGGTTAATGGCCGGGGAGGGTTGTTGGGGGATCTCCATGACGGTGATGAATAGATCCTGGCTGTCGGGGAAACCAGCGTTGTAAACGCTCTCGCCTGCCTCGTCCTCCACAAACCCTTCCTCATCTTCCCCGTCCGCGAACATCACCGAGGAACTGGCCGTCGACACTGTCCCATCGTCAGAGTCCACGGTCACTGGTGGGGCAGTGGTGGCAGGCTCCGTAGCGTCCGTTTGCCGCTTTGATTTTTTGGTAGCCTTGTCTGGGGTCCTTGATTTTCACGCGGCGCTGCGTTGCATCCCGCCTGTATCCTCTGTCTCTCATGGCTTTGGAGACCTTCTCATAGGTCTTCGCATTCCCTGTTTTGGAGCGCAGCTCCGAAAGCACAGACTCCTCGCCCCACACACCGATCAGATCGAAGAGTTCCTGGTCAGTCTATGCTGGGGCCCTCTTTCTATTCACAGATAACATGAACTCCTCTGCTGGAGAGCTCTGCATCGTTGCAGGTGCTGCGGAGCTCGCCCCGATGTCCAGCCAGGACGTCAGATTCAAAGTGCCCAGACAGGAAAATGAATTCAAATTTTCCCGGGTCATTTCCTGTGTGGCTGGTCAGAGAATCCAAGCTCGGACTGCTGTCCAGAGTGTCAACAGAGTGGTGCACTGTGGGATAGCTCCCGGAGCTACTAAGTTCGATTTGCATCCACACCTAGCCTAATTCGAGCTAGCCATGTCGAATTTAGTGTTACTCCACCTGTCGGGGTGGAGTACCAAATTCGAACTAAAGAGCCCTCTAGTTCGAATTAAATGGCTTCCTGGTGTGGACGGTTGAGCGGTTAGTTCGAATTAACGCTGCTAAATTCGAATTAAAGTCCTAGTGTAGACCAGGCCATAGAAAGTCTTCTGAAGTAAGCACCCCTTCATCAAATCCCCAAACTTCAGTAGGAAGCAGCAAAGAGTCACTTCCTGCTGCTCACAGAAATGGAAGGCAGAGGCAGGCCTACAGCTGTCTTAACAGTTGCTAGGGAAACCCCAAAGCTGAAACAATATCTTTTTTTTCCTGCTTGATTAATAGAGAACCAACAATGTAGATGCTTCTCTGCATCAAAATGACTTATGCCAACCCTCCTCACCACACAGGATAGACCCTACTAAGCAAGGAACTTGTTGCTAAACAAAGCACCAGGAAGATATAGATTAAATAATAAGGCTTAATTTTCAAAAATGACTTGGTTTTGAAACCTGAGAGGGGCCAGGCTCTAGGGAGTGCCTGCTTATCTAATTCAAAAAGCAACAGATCTCCTGCAACATTTTCCTTAGAACCAAGAATATTTTCATTCAGTTCCATTGAATTCTTGTTTGAAACTGCTCCGGTTTTGCAAATATTTGCAAATTCATTAAAACAGGCAAATTTATTTCATTCAAAATGTTTCATATGGTTCTACTCTGAATCGCCAGGAACAGGTTATTGTCACAAGCAGGATAACTATAACTAGGATGAGCTATTGGTCCAATTCACCACATCCTATATTCCTACATAAATATGAATGGTCTCATCCTAGTACCTGGGTGAATTTTCCCATATTCTAAGTTAATACAAACTTGTCATAAGAGACAGTTTCTGCTTTGCTCCAGAACTGTAAAGTTCTGCTGAATTTCAGGCATAATGTAAATTCTGTCTGTAGAAAACGGCTGTAGGTAAAAGCCTTGGTAGTACATTCTTTTATATATTGTTTGATTTATATAGTGTGGCTGTTTAATAACCTGGTGTGATAGAGTGTGTGTATATATATATATATATATATATATATATAAAACATGCTGTAATAAAGGGAAGGGAACTTCAAGTTACTTTTTGTTCTTAATTAATTTCTGCCCCATTCTTTGATTCACTTTCCTTTTTTCAAAAATGTGCAATTATCACTCATTAAAGTCTGCAGACTTTGTCCCTCTATAGAGAAATAATACTTAGCTATGACAAACAATTTTTTGAAAGTGATTGCAGACTGAATGACTGAGCACCCAGTCCCAGGGAGTGTCAGACACCATGATGGGGACGGTTGGGCCTAGTGGCCAAAGCAGTGGAAGTGAGGTCTAGTGGTCAGAGCCAGGGGGCTGAGCAAGAATCTGGAGTCAGTGAAGCCAGAGTGAGAGCAAGGCTGGCGCAGGATTGGGAACAAGGCTGGAACAGGCTAAGACTTGTGTAGTCTGTTGTCCCTATGAGGCAGAGAAGAGTTCTAAGCCCTCATCAGTGAATGTGGCTTAGTCAGGCTCTAGTTCAGGAATGACTCATCATCTTATCCTGGGCCCATTTAAGGTTTCAAAATTGAGTCATTTTTCAAAATGACCTTATTACTTAATCTATATCTGTCTGTTTTGGATCTTTTCCTACTATTCTACCTATTTACTATTTTCCACCTGTCAGGCTAATATCCAAGCATTATGTACTATCTAGTCAAGACTTTAATTGAATTTAGTAGAGAAAAGACCTGGGGTGAAATCCTGGCAGCTCTGACACCAGTGGGAGTTTTGCCACTCAGTTCAGAGGGTTGAAGACTTTACCGCTCGTTCTTTGCGACTTCTGGAATCAGTTGTGTTTACTGAGAACCTCTATTTAGTTTATATTAATGAGTTATTGGGACAGTGCTTTGCCGGACTTTCATGACCATCCAAAGCATGCTCTTAGAGATGTTGAGAAGGGATGAAGAAATACAAGGAGGAAAAAAAAGAGTAAATTGAAATTCCCTTCCCTGAAAATGTATTGACCACTGAAAGGGAAATTTCAGCCAGAACTATGGTGAGTATTAAAGAAGATGAATGAGTTATGACACTTTCCAGTTATATTGTTTTCTCTGTCCTATGTCTCCAATATGTAGCTGCTGTTCTCCTAATATGACAAAATCCCATTTCTTACAGAGCAGTAATTAAAGTGCAGTAATACTTCAGATGACAAGAACATGAAGAGACATGTTTTATTTGGTTTTAGATTTTTTTTTCTCTTCATTTTCTCCAAACTTGGAAATACTGATCCCTAGTTAGCCTAGAATGATACAAGGAGAGTAGAACAGCATGAATATGGTGCACACATTTAAATTAAAGGTCACTGCCGAAAAAGCAGTCACCTTGAATTCCGTCAAATGCAGCAGAAAGTATATGTTGGAGTCCCTAGAAAGTCTACTGGGGCTAAATCACATTCAGATTGGATCAGCTATGTTTATTTAGAATACATAATGCATTAAGGAAATGTGGTGGCTGATATTTTTGCACAAAAATGAGTCTTTCTTCCACTAGAAAAGCATATAAGTGAACATATGTAATCTGACTTCAGGAATTTCTCTGCTGATATGCAGTCTTCACACACATTCTCATCATTTAATCCTGCAGGAAACAATATGGCTGTCATCTTTTATTGGATTTTCCCTCCTCTTTATCCCCTCCATCCCCTGCTCCCCCAAAAGTAAAACAAGATATCTTATTCTAAGGAAAACTACCCATTCTATATTGCATTCAGTTTATGTTTTTTAGGTCCTGTTCCTCCAAAATGTTTTCTTTGGGTTAACCTTTATATGCCAACAGCAGAGTTCCAGTGAAATAAATTAATGCTAGAGGTTTGCCTGCAAGATCAGGGCCATATGCAGCACCTACAACAACTATATGTAGACATCAAACAATAGTGATTAAATATATACAGAGTTCAAAACCAAATCAAGCAGTTCTGTCCTCCATAAAAACTAGAGCTGCTCAAAGACAGAAAACAAAACTATGAAAAAAATTCAACATAATATTTCTATAGTTTGGGGACTATGCTTGTTCATTTCTAAACAAGCAATGTATAGGGATGTAATAGCAATGTAATCTGTCCATTAAATATGCTGACAGTGGAGAGAGAGGAGTTGCGGTGGAAGATAGTTGGCAATGCTGTCAGCTCCTGTGGTGCTTTCTCCTACGAGTTTCCTTTTGGAGACCTCTGATACCTCTTCAACTAAGGAGGAGCAGAGAACTGCCTCTAATGGAAGGGGCAGAGTCCTTTTCTTCAGACCTGCAGATGTGGGTCTTAACTTGATCTCCTAAGTGTTATCTGGGCCTGTTTTTTGTTTTTGTTTTTTACACGTGCCACACATCCACAGCTCCCATAGTTTCAATGCAAATTGCAAATGCTCAGCATCTAAGAAAATCAGGATGAATTTTTTTGCTAAAAGGGTCTAAATCTTCAAAAGACAGGTCAGAAGGGGGAAAAGAGGGGAGCTGTGCCCATAGGTTTAGCAGAGCTGCCTGAATCAGCTTTGCTTATAAACATATCTAAAAGATGTGGTTCTGCAAACACACACAGCTTGTATTTCTAATCCAGCTATATCAGGATTGGAAGAAAAGTAACTGGTAACTAAAAAATATTTGGGGTTCATTTTCTAAGTGTTTGTTACACATAACTCCAGCTCCTCCCCTCCCGCCATCCCACAACCCCAACCACCATGACTTTGAAATTATATCCCCTTTTCTTTGATCATTGTTATCTTTAGGCTTGGTTTGCTTAGGCATGTGACGAGAGAGGAGATACATTACAGGTTTTTTTATTTAGGCATCCAGCCAGGCAGCACAGCAGAGGAAATTATTATTTTTTAACTGAATGCACTGGTAATGATGCACCAAAATGCCCCAAATTAGTTTTATTTTTCAGAGTTTCCAGGGGAGCAAAATACAGAATCCTTACCATAAATATTAACAGCACCAATTATCCAAGAGACTGCTGCTTTTCTCAACCTCTGTATATTTCAGCAGATATGGTTTTTTCTCTCTCTCTCTCTCTGAACTCTTCTGCCCAGAGTGTGAAATCTAATACAATAAAACAGATAATTATTAGTAAGATAATCTTCCAGGGTTTTTTAAGTAATTCCCATTGGTTCCATCATGCTCATTAATTCTAATGCTGAACACATGTTCATTCTGGAAATGGTTCCTGCAGTCATATTGGTGGACTTGAATTTTTAGGGTTGGGTCTGTTGGGCTGTGCTGCTGTTACTTTTTTCTATATTTCCCCCCACCATCCCCATTAACTTTCCTACAAAGAGCAGTAATTTAAGATGGAATATCTTCTTGTTCTCCCTCCCTTTCTCCATGCCAGCGATTCTTAGAGTGGCATTGATAATAGCTTTAGGGGTAGCTGCTTAGTAGCTTGCTCTCTCAGCCACAAACTCATTTTTCTTCACATCACTGTACCTTTCCACTGGATGTTAAGGGCCCTGATCACAGTTAATAAATAAATGAGAGGAAAAAAGGTCAATAATTTAAAGAAGCACATGCATAAAGGATGATAAAAACTGTCTCCTTTGAGGGATGAAAATGAGAGTAAGGTCTGGGCTAGATGATAACGCTCAATACAATTTGCCTGGTCTACGCTGACCAGTTAGTCATAGTCAGTTTATGGTAGCAGCTAATTTGAGCGTTTGTAATGCAGCTTGAACACACTACAATTTTGCAGTGTGCACTTTCCCTATTAGATTGACTGTCCTGCCCCTCTAAGTTGAGGAAATTTGGCTGAATGAAGGGAACAGTGCTTTAGGGCTGGGGAGCGGAAGGGGAGAGAGGTCCAACTGCTGCAAATGGGGACAAGGGGACAGCATAGTGACACTGACTCATCCCCTGGAAACCGGATAAGCGAAAGGGCCTAAAAGGGGCGTGCCCATGCAGTTAAGCCTCCTTTTACACGGAGCAGGCTGAGGCAGCACCCACCCTCCCTCCCCTTTAGGTGTGAATTACCAGGTTTGGTCAAGACCTGCCGTGAGCATTGTGCTAACCGCCCATTTTTATGGGACTGGGGAGGAATTTTTCCCTTACTGCCAGATTAGCCTACGTGGATATTTTTTTTCCTTCCCCAGAGCAGGTTAAGGGAGGGCTTTGTTGGCATGTGCCATGAAGGGAATTTGGCTGTATATTGTGACTCATTATATAAGTGTACGATGGATGTCCCATGCAGGTACTTCACAGGGAAGGTATACAGTGACTGTATAAATGGCTTAGAAAAGGACTTAAAAAGGAGGTGTGGGTTA
Organism: Mauremys mutica; assembly: GCF_020497125.1. Classification (NCBI taxonomy): domain Eukaryota; kingdom Metazoa; phylum Chordata; order Testudines; family Geoemydidae; genus Mauremys; species Mauremys mutica. The sequence goes on from NC_059072.1 coordinate 60,327,244, forward strand.
AAGGAATGGAATTGGGTGGAAGGGGTTTGGGGCTTCTATGAATGATATGGCAGGGAACCAACCCCCCTTTCTTATAGCCCACCATAACCCTTCTACAGGGAGTGTGTTTGTGTGGATGGCAAGGTCCCAGCAATATGTTGGCTTGGCGATGGATGGAAAAAAGAATTTGTTTTCTAATCTTGGTTTCTTTACCATTTACATGAAACTAACACTGCAGAAATCATTTACCTTGTATGATAAATAAGAAGCATTTCTTTTTGTCTTGAGTCTCTCAGTTTGGGTCTTTATTCCACTTTTGGACCTTTAACTCCACTATCTGACCATAACTTGATCAGTGTAGACCTCAGAAAGAGATCCTTACATATCGTGCTTTTAAATCTCAAGAGTTACACTTCTAGATGCCTTTGTTATCCAATTATTAGGACATTATATATAATGTCCTAATAATTGGATATAATAATTTATATATATATAAATGTACAGCAATGGACATGCATCTAATAAAAATAATTAAATACCTTAACTAAATTACTATACATTAAGTAGCTTTGTTCATTTTATAATAATCAGATCCTTATTTAAGACATTTAATTTAATGGGTCATCAAAATTTGTTTGCTAGGAATATCGTATTGAGACTTCCTATCACACTTTCAATATTATCTTGAAGCATTGCCAGTTAGTTACAACTCAGATCTTTCATTATAAGTACTAAACATCAAGCAATTTTACATGAAGCTCCACAATTACATACATGCTCTAATCAATTTACCTATTTCCTTTTTAAAACCAGTCATTACATCAAGCAGTTTAAGATACTTAAGTAATTCATTGGAAGTTGATTGCCCAGCATATGCAAAGAACATCTTCCCTAAATCCATTTTATTGGAGGACAATAAAAATTGTAATTAATCAAGAAATCTTAATGCACCAATTACATATTATTGGTTTCATATAAATGAGCACCTTTGATGCATTTAAGTATTTGTAATGGATGGACCTTGCTCCAACTTCTAGCAGATACCCAGTCTATTAAATGTGTTCATAACATTGGCAACAATGTTTTGCTATTATCACATTGTCCACAGTAAAACTATATAAATCCATTAAAGGACCAGATGTGGAACTAATAGAATTAATTTTATAGAAATAGATTTTATAGAAACTGATATTCCCTCAGCTCTGGTATTCACCTCAGTCTCTTCTAGGAGAGAGGAATTTATTCTCTCCATTCTGATGAGTATTTCCCAGTTCAGTTCTTTGGGGTGAGGGTGTACTTCTGAATTTGCCCAACCTTTGTGTAAGGGTACATGCTTTTGCTTTTAGCTCCCTTCAACTCACATTGAAGATGTCTTTAAATATAGCAATATGATTGTGACTAATACTGTGTATGTAATTTGCAACAAATCATTTATCTATTGAATTTAGCCTTTCTTCCACTCATGGTGTGCCATGATTTCCTCATTTGTATGAATATACATACCAATTGTTTTACTCTTGCAACACTTTCCGCACTCCCCATAATTTACCACCAGATGTCAGGGTGGGGCTCATCCTGACTCTGCTTACACTCTATAAAACTGATCATGAACAGTTTGAGATACTCTAGTCAAAATCTGACCTATGTAATTTTGTTATGAGTCAGTTAATCACATGGTAACAAAGTCAGTGGGACTACTTGCATGCTTAAAGTTAGGCTTATGCTTAAGTATCTTGCTGAACTGCAATCCCTGTTCCTGGATTGGATAACCATACAGACACTTCTATCAGTAATAGCAATGCATGAAACTTTGAAATTGCCTTTCTGCAAACTTTCATTCTAGTAAAACACAATCTTCTAAGTATTCTGAGAAAGTAAATGTGAAGGGTACAAGTATGGCCAAAGACATTTCATTTTAAGAATCTGAGTAGATATTAATGGGAAAGTTTCTGCAGTATTTACCAGGATAGCGTGGTGACCTTGCAAATGATTAAGATGCACATTCCATTTGAAGGCCCTATTTTACTACTAAATTTTGTTTCTATTTGTTCTCAGTCCAGAGGTAAATATTAAAGAGAAAGCTGCAAGAAAATATGTTCAGCTATTTTAGGCTCCAAGTGGGGAGGAGCAGATGGGAAAAAAGCATTTTTCAAAGGTTACATTTTCCACACACAGACTTCCAGATACTACATATACCAGCAGGTATATATTTGGAAAAATAGAATTTAGCACACTTGAATTTATTGCAGTAATTAAACATTCACAGTTTTGCTTTTTTTCCCCCCAGCATCCTACTTTTTCTTTTTGAAGTATAACAAATTTGTGTATGACAGTTTAGATAGATGGCACTTCTTTAAAAGATGTTCATATTACCTGGCCTTGTGAGGGTGTGATTACTTCACTATTGGACATCAATACATTTCTTCCAACAATGTTGACATCTCATTAATCGTGATTGTAAATTTGTGACAGGTCTTGCAAGAATTGTAATTGATACCCAGTGGCATTGAACCAGGCTCTTAAATTGTTCATCAATAAAATATCATGTAAATTCTGTCCTTGAGGAATAATACACCTACTTTATTTGGCCCAAAACTGGGAATCCCTACATCCACTTCAGAATTTCCCATGTAACTACTTTAGCTGCATGTTAAAATAATCCTTTAAGAAATGGTACATACATTTCTTATCTCCTCCCATAGTTCCTGCCTTAAAACAGTGTGTGATATTCTTACTATATTCTGCTTGTAGTACTTACAAGAGGGACCAATCCTGGTAGGCATTACTGGACTATGTTATTTAAAATACTAAATCAAGAAGTACAATGATTTCTGCATGGAAAAAAATGCCGCAGATTGCTAGAAATTGTACTGATTTGGAGGTAGGGGGTGTGGAAAGAGCCAGAGTAAAGAACAGGCTGCAGGAGTCATGTTCCAGTAAAATTACTAAAATCTAACAGTGAAATATAAACAGGCAAAATAATCCCCTGAAGTGGAACTAAACTCTTCTAAGATTTATTTTTGATGCATGTGAGCTAGTGGAAGGAAATATCAAGAAAAGGAAGTAAAATGGACAAATACATTCTGTTTTTTCCTGTATTCCAATATTTTAGTTTAAAAACCTGAAATTCAAAGAAAGCTTTTGCAAACGCTTTAATAGATTTTAGTAAAATAAAACCCCCGAAAAATAGTTACCCAATGTATATCCTGTTTCTATTTTACAGCCTGTTATACTGTAATGCAGGTTTACCATACTTCCAGTCATCCCTTATAAATAATATATTATTGTCAATAACTTACAATACAGTTGATTTAAACAGTGAAAAATACACTGAACTATGAATAAATCATAATACAGATTTAAAATATTATATTCTCTGCATAAATCTGCCTAAATAAATGGGAAAATATAGGTTATGGCATGAATGATTTTCTTTTATCCTAAGATCTTTATGAAATAAAGCAAAAACACTTAAAACCCTATATATACCTGTGTTTTTGTGCATAATTCACTAATGTGATATGAGTACTTGCTACAATGATACCGATCAGACTAGCCAATGAAATCTGAAAATGTGTTTAGATCTAATTTAATAACTTTCCCATATATGTACTATTTTATAGTTTTTAATTCTGCTATAGAAATTAAGAGGAAAAATTTGCATTTCACTGCCAATATTTGGTGGCCTGGAATTTTAAAATTTTAAATAATAGTTGTGGGCCTCTACACTTAGATCTATTTTCTCCTTATTTCAGAAGCCAACCAGTGATGACTACAATGGAATGTCGTGTATTTGCCACCCAAAATATTAGTGTCATACTTTTTGCAAATATTGAACCAGATGATGTTATTCTAGATCTGTAAGATCTCTAGGAAATATGACATCCATGCTAAATCTATCCTTTTACTCTCCTATAGTTAATGTCCCCTTGTAGAGAAATAACTATGTAAGGAACATAATCACAGACCTTCATGTTCATGGCCCGTGCTCAAATGTAGCACTTACTTAACAATGGTAAACTCACAACTAGCTGGGGTGCTGAAACAATTTGTATAGTGGGGGTGCCGAGAGCCACTGAACCAAACTGTAAACCCTGTGTATAATGGAATCCACTTCCAGCCAGGGGGTGCAGCATCTCCCCTATTTCCATCACCTATGCAACTTGAACAAATCCAGCAGTGAAATCCTAGCTCTGTGAAAGTCAATGACGAAAATCCCATTGCCTTCACCTATTGTGCCAGGAGTAAGGGTATCTGTGTATTAGCCGTATACTATCTTTCAATGTGTACAAGTACATTATTGTACTACCAAATCGAGATGACCTCTGGTTCACAATCCAGTCAGCAAGACATGCAATGTAGTTTGGTGACTTTTTTCCATAGAGGGTAATATCAACTAGGTTTTTCTGCCTCCAAATTAACCCTCGTTTTCAATGTTTACATTTATCAGAGAGAAGTGTGTCTCCTCTATTTCCCCTTTTTGTGTATTGCTGTTAGTTCAAATAAAATTGTCTCCATATGGTAGGTGAAAACAACATGTTGTAAAGGGCTATCTACAGGAATAGGAAAAAAATAACTTAACCAGACTTAAAAAATCCCACAAGATTAACCACTAAAGGAATCAGCACCTACGTATATACTGTCCGTAAATACCTGCCTATACATTATTCTGAATTACAAATAATTGCATGCCTGATTTTCCTCTTGTATTTACATCAGTGTTTATGTAGTTACACTAATGAATAACTGAAGTAAGAAAGTGGAGAATCAGCACATATGGTGCTTATCAAAAATAAAAGATGTTCCTCTTACCCCAAAACCTCTGTCTTGGGAGTTGAAGAGGCTAGCTCTTGCTAGTTTCAGCAATCCAAATCAACGGTTGGACTTGCTCTTGGTTCCATTCAAGTGTCAAGTAAGTTATTAGGTACTCATTCCTGCAGTCCAGATCAGCTGAGATTGAGAGTTTGTTTCCACTTCAAGCAAAATGCCCCCTAAATCTTCCCAGCTAACCTTTTCCTTTCCTTTCAGAAAGTGAACTAGATCATACATGTAGCCAGCATGACATTCTCTGGTACATGCCCATTAAGAGATGAAACAATTCACACGTAGTCAAAAAAGAATTGAAAAGAATGAGAGCCTTCATCTCATACAGGTCGTGTACCCAAATCGTATAGAACCTTACACCACTGATACTCCTTTTGTCACACTCATCAAGTGCACATTAGTTCAATTACATGCTAGATTGTGGCTACCCAGCAGTTCCTGCAGTCAAAGCTGATTCAGTAAAGGCTCTGAAAGCCGCAGGGGGCCTAAAGTGCGCATCCAGTTAACAAGGACTTGGATCCCTTTGCCACAATCTCCGACAGGTTTTTGAGGTTCAGACTCCCTTAGAAGATTCTTCATGAGATCCTTAAAATTCCCTCTCTCATATGAGAGATTTCCTGCCCTGCATAATAAATTCCATTGTATGAAGCATATATTCCACGTATATAACACATTGTCATTCTGCCACTTCTACGCACTCTTCTTCCAAATCTAGCGCACGGTCCAAACCACAGAACTGGAAATCTCTCTCCTCACCATCTAGTTGCCTGGCAAGCCACCTGCTCCAAAGACCACCAACCAATCTGGTGACTTAACTTGAGGAGGGAAACATACCTTGGAGCCAATGAGTTTGGGGATGCAGGTGTTCAAGCTCCCTGGGGAACAGGATATAAAGGGCATGTCCTTTGCTATTATGCTACCTAACCTCTCCTTCCTCTATGACACAAGCCAGCCAGACCAATGAACTGTGAGAACCTCAGATTTCTAATGCAATAAAAATGTATATATTCAATTCTGGTAAAATATCTGAAACAAAACATATCAGATAAGATTTGTTTGATAATCTGGAATTTTATGTCTTAGTTTTCTGCCTTTTATCCATATAAAGAAACACAAGTGAAAATATTTTTCAGAATGTATGACACCTGCAAGATTAAGTAAGATTAATGACCCTATTTTCGCAGACTGTTGGAATGGTTGCCAAGAAAAAAAAAAGGATCCATATGTGGTGGCATTATCCTTATATTGCCCAGTTCTGGCTCATAATCAACAGGATAATTTTCAAACACAACTGGACTAATGCTTCAATTTACTCTAGATGCTTTTCTACTTAGATTATTCCTGAAAATACCACTAATGGGCTTTCACAAAGATTTATACAGCCACATAATCCTTTTTAAAAATAACAGTATTGCTTGTGCAAAATAGCCATTCATCGCCAATTGAGGCTGAATAGTTACATACTCATACAACAGAAAACTCTTTATTCACCATTTACAAATTTATTGGTCTCTTCTATATAATTTACTAGAAATCTTATGTAAACACTGAGGGCAGATACCCTTACTCCTATTGAATAGCGCCTTACCACAAGAGTAGTCCCACTGAAGTCACTGGGAATATTTGTGGAGTAAGGTGCTACTCAGTGGTAGAAAGGGTGTCACATTCTGGCCGTGAAAGAATATTCACATGCTGTATGAGTCACTAATACCACAGTAAGATAATCATCATGAAAAAGTATTGCTAACAATAACCAAATGGTTTTTATGTGATTGCAGTACTGCTTTCCCCTAGAGATAGAATAGAAGATAGCAGCAGCAAAGGATGGTAAATGTTGACATTTTAACAGCTTGTACTATAATACCCTTCTGATCTCAAATAACAATATGTTAGGTGAGAATGTGTTTTAATATTCACCTATCAAAATATTCAGCATTATACCTAGTCCTGGAGTTCTATAGCAATACACTCCATACAAGAGTACTGTGGCATCAAACTTTTTTCCTTCGTTATCTCTCCATTTGGAAAATACCTGTGTTCATGGGAGAGACAGAGTGGGTGAGATAATATCTTTTGTTGGACCTATGGGCGGCGAGTATAATAGGCCAAAGGAGGCTAAGCCTCTCTTGGCACAGCCGCTGCTGACCTGTGGCCAGACCCCTGGGCCATGGTGGTCCCACCTGCTCTCCGCCTCTTCCCCTCTCTGCTCTGCCCTTCCCTGAGACCCCCATCACATGACACTGCCTGGAGAGTCTGTCCCTCTTCTTCTCTATGCCACCCACTACCCTCCGGAGGTCCCTGCTGCTCACTGTGTCCCTCCTTTCCTCCACCCCTACACTTGGCAGGCAGGGGGGTCTCGTAGGGGTTGAGGATAAGGGGAGATGGGGCAAGTGGCAGGGGGGTCTCACAGGGGCAGGGGGTGAGGAGGGATGCAGAGGGTAGAGGGGTCTCATGGGGAAGTGGGGAGTGGTGGACGACGGGGCTATGGGAGGGTTGGGCAGTGGAGGAGAGGAGGGATGCAGCGAGCGGCAGTGGCTGGGGGGCCGAGAGGGAAGGGAGACAAGCAGTGAAGGGAAGGAGCCTGGGGAAGGGGCCTGAGGTGGAACAGGGTTGGAGTGTTGGTGGGGCTGCAGGCCAAAGAGGCAGGACAGGAAGCTAGCCTTCCCCATGAGAAGTTTCACCTGCCATGCATGGTTGGACCAACTTCTGTTGGTGAGAGAGACAAACTTTTGAGCTACATAGAGCTCTTCTTTAGGTCTGGGAAAGGAAGTCCTTTTTCCAATAGTAACAATTCCAAAGGCAAAACATGTAAAAATATGACTACTTACAATACTGTGATTTTTTTAATATAATGACTACTCTAATACTAATGAATAAAGCAACATTTATTTTGGTGGATTTACAGAAGTACATTTTCTCCAGTTCCTTGTTTGTATACATGATTCAATATTTACTAAGAACATGTGGCAGGTGTGTATTCATGGGTGGGCTTGGATGAGACCACCCAAATCTGAGTCTGGGTGAACCCCAAGTTCAAGTAAATTTATTAAAAGGCTTTTTTTAAAAAAATGCTCAGGTTCTAAACAAATTGCTACATATTTTAAAAATAGCCTAACTCGTTCCAAAGACAAAGTTATTGTGGTACAATGTTTGGGTGGGATCTTTCTCTAACACAACGAACTGCAAGCAGCATTTGATTAAGACATTGTGAGACATGTGATGTGAATGTGCTGGAAGCCCTGACTAAATTACAATGGCACAATATGTACCTTCATTTATTATGCCCAGAAGTTTGTGTGGAGATTTTCATGTGTGTGTGTATAATATGCCTGGCTTTGAGCCCAAAAGGGGTGCATATATATAACTGAGGCAGAGAAAACTTAACTCATAACATAAAAAGTGTATTTAACTATATGTACTGTTCTATCAAAATTAGAAGAACCCTAACTGGTTTTCTGTTTACTGATTTTTCTCACTATACTCATAATTATGAAGATTGCTGCATTGCAATTAATGATTTTATGCTTTATTTTAATAGCACTTGAGACCTTCTTGAAATGTGAGAGTAAAATATGCAAATCAGAAATTTTATCATAACTGTCTCATACATGCAGAGAGAGAGCTATGTTTGGAATAATCCCTGGACTGGTCGGTTAGATATGGATTTATGTGTAACCAATCATCTCTCTTAGTTCTAAAGATCAATAAAATCTCAGAGGCAAAAAGTATTGAAATGCTAAACTGCTGGGAGGCTAATTTTATCATTCCAGAGATCAAAATGTTCAAGAACAACTATATGGGCTTCCAAAATCTTGCTTCCTTATTTGAATTTTCATGTTGGTCATCAAAGCCTCATCTAATCTTTAACTCAGATTTGCTATGAAATTTTAGTTTTTGCTAGAATTGTCGGATAGTAGGTCAAGAACACACTAGTGAATATAGTACAGAACATTCCAGTTTGCTTCTCTTAGAATAAAAAATCCACTTTCAATCATTCAGTGCATATCTCCTCACACCCATCAAAGAAACCAACAAACAAAAATAAGCAAGAGAAGTTGCTTCATACTGCATTGCAAGAATGAAATAACATTTGGTTAGTACTTTTAAGTAATATTATAAAAAGAGCAGAAGAAACACTAATTTCACTTCTAGCTGGTCTATCACTGAAAAAACATACTATTTTTTTTTTACAATGTGTTATATAGATACACTCACAATCAGAAAGGATGAAACAATCAGTAAAGCCACAGTGATACTAACAGGAATCGTTTTTGCTGATGCATCTTACTTTAAATATGCTCAGTAAAACTTTGATTCAATAGCAAAATCAAGAACATCTACAAGTAGGAAAAAGGAATAAGCAAGCAATAAATAAGGAGATAATGCAAATAAAGCACTTTTAAAAATTACTTCAGACAAGAATAGCCTCAAAGAATTAATCATAAAAATATTTTATAATATGCAAAAAGAAACCTTAAACTTTAGAATTGGTTAGGTTATTTCTTTCAGCTTCTATTTTCAGCATGAGGAGCTGGTAGAATGTTGACCTTTGCTGAAATAAGTGCCTTAGTTGATTACTCCCATCAAATTTAAGAAATAAAAAACATAAAAATGAATGATAAAGTGTGCTAGAGACAAAGAAATAGAAACATAGCAGAAGAAAAATCAGGATCTAGGAAGAAAATAATAATTTGCCTGTGTAGCTTGGCTTCTGTATCTCATGATACCTTGATGAGAGTTTACCGTTACTGTAACATTATTGACATAAACTGTGACCATATAGATCATTGTTGCAAACACTGTTATATATTTGCAGCAAATATTGTACAAAGGTTGTCGTGTGAGGTGTCTATGAAGAGGTTATGATTTGCTGGTTATGATTATGCTATCTGTATGTGTGTACCATTTTTGTAGTTGAAGTTATGAATATTGGCTATGTACTTGTATCTCAATGTGTTTGATTCTAAATAGCATTAGTGAAGAATTTGGTCAGCTTCTTGAGAAAGGAATGTGCAAATTAAGTGCCCAGTCAAGAAACACTTACCTGATAATGGACCTTGGGAGACTCCAATCCACATAAGTCTTCCTGGGATGTTCAAGGTAGCATGTGAGCAATGGCTGCCGCCTGCAAACTGAGTCATGCATGGACATGTGACTTGCCCATGTGACTCCAAACTCCCTCTTGCTGCTGTGATTTTCCACAGTAAGAGCAAAGGGTCCTTCCACAGGGCAGAGAATATAAAAGGCCCTGGAAACCCCTCCATTTTGTCTTCAATCCTGCTTCTTTCTTCTGGAGGAACATTTCTACAAACTGAAGCTCTGAACAAAGGACTGAATGACCCATACCAGCTGTGGATGTACTCCAAAGACTTGATTTGAGCCTGCAGTTTATTCCATTACTGCTTCAAGCCTGAACCAAGAACTTTGTCATTACTGTATATAATTGATTCCATTGACCTGGGTCCGGGGCTTGGTCCTTTGGGATTGGGGGAACCTTTTTCTTTTACTGGGGTATTGCTTTTCATAACCATTCATCCCCATAACGACTGGCACTGGTGGTGATACTGGGAAACTGGAGTGTCTAAGGGAATTGCTTGTATGATTTATGGTTAGCCAGTGAAGTGCCTTAATAATAAAGGAACTCCAGCTTTGGGCTGTAACTGCCCTGCTCTAAGCAATTTGTCCTGAATTGATACTCTCAGTTGTGTCCTGCAAGAGGCAGCATCGTTACAGTTACTTTTTCTGGCCTCAGTTCAGAGGTCCATCTCTATTCAGCTAGCACTTGAACACATACTTAAAATTTCTGTTAACGTATGAAGGACCTGATTATAAATATGCAAAACATTAATACATCAGCCTTAATACCAATACATTGCTAGTCTTAGAATCACACTATTTTGTGCTAATAGGTCCATAGGTTGAGATTTTGATTATACCACAAATAACTGGGAATCTTAAATAATGTAACTCTCAAAGTACTGCTCTGCTCTCTTACTAATATTAGGATCACTCCGGGTGAAATCTGGGCACCACTGAAGTCTATGGCAAACTCCAGCTAGCTCCAGTGTGGCCAAATTTGCAGCCTAAGACTTTTTGTTATGCACATGGATAACTGATCTTTGTTTATGGTTATGCTCAAATAAATCTGTTAGTCTCTAAGGTGCCACAAGTACTCCTGTTCCTTTTGCAGATACAGACTAACACGGCTGCTACTCTGAAACCTGATCTTTGAAGGTGGTCCCAAATAAGATTCTGCTTGGCATTTAAAGTGTCTGAAGTGTTCAGCTGTCCAAATATATCCATGGTATATTTGATGGAGGTAGTTCAAAATATGCTTGTTGATTATGCATTAAACAACGTAGATATGTACCATATTCCTTGCCCAGGGTGCCCCCTAGAGCCCCAGCTCAGGCTTTTGCACTCGCCAGCCTCTGGTTTGCAGCATTCAGATATTCTTTCATGTCACTCCTGTCATAAGAGACTGAATCCCAGACAGTCAGTCCCTTGTGGGGCTGTCAACAAACACACACAAATGAACTGTCCCATAGGTATGGGCAGGGCCTCTTTTTCCACAAGGCTTCTGGTAAGCTTGGCCTCAGCTAGGCTTCCAATTCCAGGCTAATATAGAAGAATAGTTCCACCAAAAGTGGATGAGTATCAGGCCCTCCCTTCTTTCAGGGAGGGAACAGTCAGGCAGTGGTCATCTGAGGCATTCTTGGCTTCAGCCAGCCCTTCTGCAGGAGCTGAGGACTGGAGGTCTGAGCTCCTCTCCAGTCTGCCACCAAGTATGCTGTGTACTCTCCCCCTTTTAAGCTCTTCTCACCAAGTCTGACATCTCGAGCAGCTGTGGCAGATCAGGGCTGACTGAGCCAATAGCTCACTACCCATGTGTTGTACAGTGTGGGGTTTATATGCCCCATCACAAATTACATCATATTGCTTCAAGAAGTTTTGAAATCAGAATTAAAAGGCACCACACACAAAATCCATCTCCTGCATCAGTGACTGCACAGCCAAAACTATCTTATATGGAAAGCTCAAAGCGGTCCCCAGCACTATGTACCCAGTTTAAGTAAAGCATTTAGGCACACGTTTAGAGCCATTTCTATTCAGCAAAGCACTTAAACATGTTGTTGTTATGCAAGATTCTTGACAATTTGTTGTACAAACATAATGTGAAGTGGTCCATTAGTGAAATTCATTTTGATTCTAAATCTTGAACACATTAGGGTTTTTTAGGTTGATGTATTAATATTTTGTATATTTATAATCCTTCAGATGTCTTGGCTCTATGAGCTAAGATGTGAAAAAAAATGATTTAAGGTACAAAAAGATCAATAAGACTATCACGTTTAAATTCTGTGTTTATATTATTAAAGAATAATAAATTATTCAGACATTATTTTATTGAATTCACCTTGTAGAAGTGATTTCTAGGCAATTACATTATGTGCTCCATCTCACACATTTTTATATATAATATTACAAATAATTATGCTAAAATAACACCAAGGTTGGAGAGACAAGGCAGGTGAGGTAATATATTTTCTTGGACTAACCTTTGTTGGTGAGAGAGACAAGCTTTCGAGCTACACAGATTGCATCATGGAACAGGCCACCCAGATACCTCGAGATAATCTGATTCAATACTGAAATAAAACACCCTATAGCCCCACACACTCCCTAGGTGCCACCTACCACCCCACACTGGAACCTACATGGGGAATCATCAAACAACTACAACTCATACTCGATGGGATGCATCCTGAAAGAAATCTTTCCTGAACCCCTTCTTCTGACCTTCAAACAGGCCCACTCTTTCCAAGATCATCAGAAACAAGCTCCCCACAGATCAGGAGACACCAACTCAAGTCAGCACCCGACCCTGCCAGAACAACAGATGCAAAACCTGCAGACATATCTCCACTGCTACAATGATCAACACCCCCACCCCCAATGCACTTTTCAAGATCCATGGGTCCTACACATGCCTATCACAATATGCGGTGTACCTCATCCAGTGCACTAGATGCCCCAACAACTATGTGGATGAAATCAGATAGTCAGTATGCTCTCAAATGAACTCACCCAGGAAAATGATAAAAGACAAAAACACCCTTCACAAAAGCAATCACTCTATATCCGACCTATGAGTCCTCATCCTGACAAAGGAAACCTGCACAACATTTTCAAAAGACAAGCCTCAGAGATTAAATTAATTACTTTCCTAGATACTAAAAATCGTGGTCTTAATAAAGACACTGCATTTATAGCTGATTACAACAATCTGTAATGCACTAATCTCTCTCTTTGTCCTATGACTCCAAGAGTATTAATGGGCCACTTCACCTTGAATTGTCTCTTAAAATACTGTTCTAACTACTTATGCTAAACTATCTGTTCAATCTTGTATTTAGCTGTGACACTCAAAAGTACCTTTCCCAGACCTAAAGAAGAGCTCTGCAGAGCTTGAAAGCTTATCTCTCTCACCAACAGAAGTTGGTCCAATAAAAGACATTACCTCACCCACCTTGTCTCTCTAATATCCTACAATACAGCTACAATAACACTGCATACAAGCATTAAGGTTGCAATATCAAACAATCAGGGATACTGGAAAAACTTTTATGGTAGGGGTGCTGAGAGAGCCATTGAACCAAACTGTAAAGCCTGTATATAATGTAAACCACTTCAAACCAGGAGGTGTGGCATCACCCTCAGCATGCCTGCTTCCATCACCTATGCAAACAATTTATTTTTCCCCTAACCTTGCACTCAGAAAGAGCTGAACTCTTTTGTCTGAAACTACAAAAAAAAAACCCACCAAACCAAAACACAAAAAAAATAATCTGAGGTGGACACCTTACATGGAAAATTTCAATCCAATTTTTTTTGCAAAGCTATAAGCAGCAGTGATCAGTGTCCTATAATGGGACATGTTGGGCAACTTAAAAATAGACAGCGCTGACAGCTTTGCCTTATAACATATACAATTATTGTTATAAAGAACAACCTGAAATAATGTCAATGAAAAATATTCCATACATTTACAAAAATAACACCTGTTTTGCTATTTATTAGTAGGATTATCTACAATAGAATTAAGAAATGGAAATATTAGGCTGAGTATCATGGACAATTCCTCAGTTAAGATCTAATGTAGTGGAACAATATCTGAAGTATAATGTTGGTTGAGTCATTTGCTTGAATTAGTTGAAACTGGAGTAATAAAATGCTCCTGTCTGTAGGGGGATCGTTTTACTATACTAGGCATGTTTAATTTTTCTTAAAATAGTTTGGACAAATTCTGGAAAATAGGTCATAATCACATAATGGAGGGGGCATGCATTAGATGAAATCTTTCCCACCTCGAATCTCCTTTACTCTTCTGTATAATAATTATACATTCAGAATTATGGAGTTAAAGCTGCATTGTGTGAATGGTTTACTTATGACCATAAGGTCACTTCTAAATTATATGGCTCTCTTGTCACATTACAATTTCCAATAGTAGGAAATGGATACATTGCTTTAGGAGGGTGGTGGGGAGGCAAGTTTAAGTCCATTTTTACCACCTCAGAGATGAGAAACAACCCATCACATAACAGAGTGGCTGCCACTTGAGCACCCCCTTCTGGCCAGGGGTGCCTCTGCAGTGTTCTGCCCATTTCCCCCTTCTTCAGAACCCATTAAACAAAACTCATGCAGTCTTTCTCCTTCAATCACAGCCCTCCTTGGGGTCTGGTTTCTTTGTTTAAAAAGTTCCAAAAAGCAAGCACAAACAAAAAAAGAATTTCCCTAATCACTTAGAGGCCCCAAAAATCTGTTTCAGGGCATGGTTTGCACCTCAGAGCCTGGGGCAGTAGAAAAAGGTTCCCTCACATAGCCTTTCTTATCACTCAACAACTTCCCTGTGCAAATTGATTCCCTTCTCAGAGACAATCCCTTTCCCTGTGCCTCCACCGAAACAGCTTCAGCTTTCTCATAAGGAACAGAGGTTTGAGGTTCCTTCCCTGCCCCGGGTATCTCTGGTTGGGTGATTTAGCAAGACACTCCAAGTGTCCTTCAGGCAGCTCCCTCCCTCCTTCTGACTCCCTTTGCTCTCTGAAATATCCTTACAGATATATTCACACATGTATAATTTTGAACATAAGAACATGAGAGTGGCCATACTGGGTCAGACCAAAGATCCATCTAGCCCAGTATCCTGTCTTCTGACAGTGGCCAATGCCAGGTGACCCAGAGCGAATGAACAGAACAGGAAATCATAAAGTGATCCATCCCCTGTCACTCATTCCCAGCTTCTGGAAAACAGAGGCTAGGGACACCATCCCTGCCCATCCTGGCTGTGGAAGTGGAGAAAGGGATAAAGGGAATCTGAACATAGAGATCTTAGTCTCTAGGAATAGAGCAAGAGTTAGGCTAACAAAGTCAGACCGACACTAACTCTAATAACGCGAGACTTGAAGGCCTAGGCAGGTAGAAAGCGAGAAAGCGAATGAGAACAGACAGTAAGAGATACTGTTTTGACCTTGTGTTAGATAAGAATGGAATGTAGACTATAGCAGAAATTAATGAGAAAAGTGAGATATCAGGAAGAAATATGTACATCAAAATGCAGCTGTTGCTCATTATTGTATGTGGTAAAAGGTATAAAAGCTTGCCTTAACTGTTTATCTAACAGAGACCTGCCCTTGTGTACTCTCCTGTACATTTGCAATTGCTCAAAAATAAAGCTGCTCTGGCTTGTTGCTTCAAACTCAGAGTCAGGACTCGTTTTTCTCCCACATAGCTAATTGCCATTGATGGACCTATCCTCCATGAATTTATCTATTTGTTTTTGAACTCAGTTATAGTGTTGGCCTTCATAGCATCCTCTGGCAAAGAATTCCACAGACTGATTGTGCGTTGTGTGAAGAAATACTTTGTTTTGTTTGTTTGCCTATTAATTTCATTTGGTAACGCCTAGTTCTTGTTTTATGAGGAGGAGTAAGTAAAACTTCCTTATTTATTTTCTCCACACCAGTTATGATTTTATAGACCTCCATCATATCCCCGCTTAGTCGTCTCTTTTCCAAGCTGAAAACTCCCAGTCTTATTAATCTTGCCTCGTATGGAAGCTGTTCCATATCCCTAATCATTTTTGTTGCCCTTTTCTGAACCTTTTCTAATTCCAATATATCTTTTTTTGAGATGGGGTGACCACATCTGCACGCAGTATTCAAGATGTGGGCCTATTATGGATTTATATAGAGGCAATATGATATTTTCTGAATTATTATCTATCCCTTTCTTAATGATTCCCAACATTCTTTTAGCTTTTTTAGCTTTTTTAACTGCCACTACACATTGAGTGGATGTTTTTGGAGAACTATGCACAATGACTCCACGATCTCTTTCTTGAGTGTTAATAGCTAATTTAGACCCCATCTTTTTATATGTATAGTTGGTATTATGTTTTCCAATGTGCATTATTTTGCATTTATCAACATTGAATTTCATCTGTCATTTTGTTGCCTAGTCACCCAGTTTTGTGAGATCCCTTTATAACTTTTTGCAATCTGCTTTGGCTTACAAAACTACTCAAGATAGTTATCATCTGAAAATTTTGCCACCTCACCGTTTACCCCCTTTTCCAGATTATTTATGAATATGTTGAATAGGACTGGTCCCAGTACAGACCCCTGGGTGACATCACTATTTAACACTCTCCATTTTGAAAACTGACCATTTAGTCCTACCCGCTGTTTGCCATCTTTTAACCAGTCACTGATCCATAAGAGGACCTTACTTCTTATCCCATGACAGCTTACTTCGCTTAAGAGCCTTTGGTGAGGGAATTTATCAAAGGCTTTCTGAAAATCTAAGTACACTATATCCACTGGATCCCTCTTGTCCACATGCTTATTGATCCCCTCAAAGAATTCTAGTAGATTGGTGAGGCATAATTTCCTTTACATAAACCATGTTGGCTCTTCCCCAACAAATCCATGTTAATCTATGTGTCTGACTATTCTGTTCTTTACTATAGTTTCAACCAGTTTGCCCAATACTGAAGTCAGGTTTACTGGCCTGAAATTGATGGGATCACCTCTGGAGCCCTTTATAAAAATTGGACCTATCTTCCAGTCATTTGGTATAGAAGCTGATTTAAATGATAGATTACAAACAACAGTTAGTAGTTCTGCAATTTCACATTTGAGTTCCTTCAGAACTCTTGGGTGAATACCATCTGGTCCTGGTGACTTATTACTGTTTAATTTATGAATTTGTTCCAAAACCTCCCCTAATGACGCTTCATTCTGGGTCCATTTCTCAGATTTGTCACCTAAAAAGAATGGCTCAGGCTAGGGAATCTCCCTCCATCCTCTGCCATGAAGACTGATGCAAATAATTCATTTAATTTCTCCCAATGGCCTTTTGGTCCTTGAGTGCTCCTTTTAGCATCTCTATCATCCAGTGGCCCCACTGGTTGTTTAGCAGACTTCCTGTTTCTGATGTATGTAAAAAAAAATATTTGCTATTACTTTTTGAGTCTTTGCCTAGCTGTTCTTCAAATTCTTTTTTTTTAAATCCATCTATTACAAATATTGATGCTGAAGACTATATTTATTTTGCCACAAAACAAAATTGCCGTATCTCCTCATTCTCATCTTAGAGCAGTTGCTATATTTGGAAGAGACAACTATTTTCTGGTCTTAGGTCATCTGCAATGCTTTCTATTATAAGAATATCCCATATATATCTCCTCAAGCACAAGATCACATCATGGTTTCCTCTTCCATCAGTCTACCAAGACACACTTTGATAATACTAGATGATGTAAAATCAATTTTGTTCTAAGAGGTGGACTCCTTTGGTAATATAACTTTTGTAATAACCAGGAAAGAAATTTAAGTTCCTTGACCAATATTTCTGTGCTCTGGGATATGAGTAAAATTACCTTTCATTCCACAATCTATCCCGCAGTGATCTAATGTGTCTCTCAGTTTGGCAGTAAATTTAATGTTACTTTTTGAAAGATCTGTCCTGAAAGGATAAACTGGGTAGGCAGCTGTAGCATCAATATCTTCCGAATGAAAATTAGAGGAGACAATGATGTAATTTTAACTTTCCTTCTAATGGCTTCTCCAGCTAACCTGACCTATACTGCTAAATTAAAATGTGGGGAGTGAACTCCAAAGATCAAGTAGTGGTGCACGTACAGCTCTGCTTATCTAGCATTACAATTGTTTGATTTTGGCCTTCTTGGGTAATCATATTATTTAGGTAGACATCACCCACAGGTTTGCAGGTTGGCAGGGCCGGCTCCAGACCCCAGCGTGCCAAGCACGCGCTTGGGGCGGTGTCCCTGCGGGAGGGCGGCAGGCGGCTCCGGCGGACCTCCCGCAGGCATGCCTGTGGAAGGTCCGCTGGGAACGCGGCTCCGGTAGACCTCCCGTAGACGTGCCTGCGGGAGGTCCACCGGAGCCGCCGGGCCAGCGGACCCTCCACAGGCACGTCTGCGGGAGGTCCACCGCAGCCGCAGGACGGCGACCGCTAGAGCGTCTCCCATGGCGTGCCGCCCTGCTTGGGGCGGCGGAAATGCTAGAGCTGCCCCTGCAGGTTGGGAATAGACATGGGAGGTCTACTTGGACAAATCAAAAGCTAATGTAACTCTCTAACCATATGTGATCCAACACTTTGAGGTTGAGGAAGGAAAACAATTTCCCCTCATCACCACTCTTATCTGTGGCGTTTAACACAGGCTTCTGGGGAAAGTGCAACAAAAGGACAGCCAGCCCCTTTCACACAAGGACAAGGCTTGTAGGGGTAACTGGGGAACCATATTCCCTCTCTAGTGCAAGACAGTCCTCAGGAGGCAGGTAACATTTTTTGACTTTCCCTGTAAGCCCTTGTGTACCTTGCACTTCCAAAATCTCACATGCTTTCAGATTGTCATTGGAATAGGGGAAACTTACACCAAATTCAGCCTTTTGAAGATATTTCATTTTTCCTGGGTTTCTAGATGGGGCTTGAGCCAGTGGTGTTAGTTAATTTTAAGAGGAACCCTTAGATATCTGAACCTTCTCGCTGCTGACAGCATCTGGCAGACAGGTTGCATGTGGTTGTCTGAGCTTCTTTGTTCTCTTATCTTCTCCTCCCTCTTTTTGTGTATCCAGCCTGGCAGCAGCTCTCAGGCTAACACTTCGGGTTCATTGACATTCTCGCTTCCACAACCTCATGCAGTGTTAATGCTTGTAAAGTCTTTCCCCAATCATATAAAGTTCTAGGATTATTAAAGTTTGTCAGTCCAAGGCAGTCAGGGAATCCAAGGTTAGAAGAGTCTATAAAGGCTCTTGTTTTCCCACAAGGTTAGCAGGAGTGTGGTAAGCAAGACACAAGAAATAATTCTTCCGCTCTACTCTGCGCTGATTAGGCCTCAGCTCGAGTATTGTGTCGAGTTTTGGGAGCCACATTTCAGGAAGGATGTGGACAAATTGGAAAAAGTCCAGAGAAGAGTGACAAAAATGATTAAAGGTCTAGAAAACATGACTTATGAGGGAAGATTGAAAAAACTGGGTTTGTTTAGTCTTGAAAAGAGAAGACTGAAGTGGGACATAATAGCAGTTTTCAAATATGTAAAAGGTTGTCACAAGGAGGAGGGAGAAAAATTCTTCTTCTTAACCTCTGAGGATAGGACAAGAAGCAATGGGCTTAAATTGTTGCAAGGAAGATTTAGGTTGGACATGAGTTAAAACTTCCTAACTGTGTTACCAGATTTGCCAGTTACTTTGGGGTACGCTCATTTATTTGGGTTACTCTTCTGGTGGAGGAGGCAGGGTGTTCTGCAATTCTATCAATGTACTGCTTGTGTCGCTTGTGTTTTTATATGGAGCTCTACTTCTCCCTTCTACAAGTCCCCTCCCAATGGAGCTATCCTGCAGAACCTAGGTTCCCTCCCAATGGAGCTATCCTGCAGGACCTAGGTTATCTCCCAATGGAGCTATCCTGCAGGACATAGGTTCCCTAGGGCTGGGTTCCTCCAGCCCCAGAACCAGATGAACACACACACACACACATATATTAACAGAGCAAGTCTGAGTGGACCAGGTCAATCAGCACTGTCAAGATGACCCCTTATATGTCTTTGGACTCAGTGGGCTGGAGGAAGCAGCACTTTCAAGCTGCCTCTCCTTATATGCCCCTGGACTCCATGGACTGGGTCAAGCAGCACTTTCAAGCTGTTACCTTTATGCGTCCCAGATTCAGCACGTCCTTATCTCCACTCTCACATCACAATTGTACTGGTAGTAACCTACTTGATGAGCAAACCCCACCGTTTTTTGGGCACTGCAGGGATCTTTAGCTTAGGTAAAAGAAGTGTTTCTGTAGAGTGAATGGGGGAAGCTAAAAACACAAAAGAGTAAAGTTCAGCAAGAGAGAGAGAAGCAACCAACTTAACCATAAAAGTTATTTATTGAATAATAGTGATAACTACACAAGGAGGGCTAAACCAAAATAACATAAATTATTAAAAGTTAATACCTACGGTAGAAAGGCAAACAGAGAGAGAGAGCGAGAGAGAGAGAGAGAAAGAGAAGGGGATCTCACCGCTCCCTGAAGCTTGAACTGTTTGGGGTTCCCAGGTGATGGTGGTAGCTCATGGTCCTGAGGGCAGGAGACAGGCAGAGTCCCCAGCATGATCAGTCAGGAGAATATGGAGTCCCAGTGGAACTGATGCATAGTTTGAATCTAAGCATCAGAACACTGACTGGAGGGTGAATAGGGATTTTTGTAGAGAAAATACAATGGTTCAAGGGATAACACTAGATTTGTTTATAGGTAAGCTGATGGCTCAAGGATTTTCTTTAGGCTAAACAATAGGAGCTGATCACTCTTGGCTATGGGTGGTGTTTTCTTCCAGGGAGCTCACAATGCAACTAGGCTGCTTCAGTATTTTGGATATCAGTCAAGGATTCATTACTAAAATTGGTCTGATAACTGCTGAGTTGGGTGTGGGCAGGCATAGGTTCATTAACATCTGGAGCAGAGATTCCCATTATGCAGCGTGTCCCTGCTTTTCAGGTCCCAGAGTTCAGTGCGGTTCTCTGTTCTCCATTCTGTATGCAAATTGCGATGTCTCCCTATCCCATCTTTCATGCAGATGAGGCTAGGGGAGTTGTCTCTGTTCTTCATTCTGTATGCTAATGGAGATGTCTTAATCTTGTCACCCTTGTCACAAGGAGTCTAGGTGTGTCTCCCAATGACCTTCACTGCTCTCTGCATGTTTTCTTTCCTCTTATGGGTTTTAGTTTAAGCAGAGGCTGGTGGGGAGTGGGGTGTCTTTCATGAGTCAGGCTGGATACTGCACCCTGGTTTCCCAAGAACACAGATCTGACTGGTATCAACTGTTAGGGTGGTTAAGCACTGGAATAAATTGCCTAGGTAGGTTGTGGAATCTCCATCATTGGGGATTTTTAAGAGCAGGTTAGACAAACACCTATCAGGGATGGTCTAGATAATACTTAGTCCTGCCCCTGCAGGGGACTGGACTAGATGAGCTCTTAAGGTCCCTTCCAATCCTACAATTCTATGATTTTAAGGTTAGTTTCTTCATCTAAAGTTAAAGAAGAGTTTCTTCCAGCTTTTAATTTTTCTCCTAAATGAACTGAAAGGAAGAAAAAGTTAAAGAAGCAAAACACCATTCACAGAAAATGCTGGCATAAGGCAGCAGTAAATTATTCTCTCCTCTCTCCCGTATCCCTACCTCCACCACCGGACCAACGGAGAAACAGGGTGGAAATTGTGGCTCCTTTTTTTTTTTCTGGTGCTACACATGACTTAGTGCAGCAACATGCCCCTCCCTTTGCCCCAGTTACTATGGGCTATGTCTTGAGAACACAATCTAACCTACTGTCTGTGTACCTAGAGTTCGGTGTTTGACATCAGTATTTAAATAAATCTTTATCTTTTTTTTTCTGTCAAAGACTTTTGGAAAGTCCATGTAATAGCATAGGTTGTCTGATAAATAGCAAAGTTCTGTGGTAGCTTGAAGCGATCTGAACTGACTCCCTGGTGAAATTAAAAAGCCAGGTTGAAGCTCTCTGAGTCCTGATGTTTTCCAGTTTTAGAAAAGTGGCAGCCCTTAGCCTGAACTCTCTTGCTTTCCCCATATCTAGCACTTTAAAAGGGTGTTTCATAATACTGTCACTTGAAATGACACTTTAAAGTGGTATAGGTCCTAAAATTTGACCAGTCTTTAAAATTGTCACAATCCTGTGAGGAATGTCTTCCACATTCTAAATACATTAAATAACCTCCAAAACTGGCCTCCACTCCATCACTAAGAAATTACTAAAAGAAAAACAGTGTGGTCTAGACAAATGTCAGAACTGCTTTGGTTTTTTTAGGCTACAAACCTTAACATATTTTTTTCCTTCCCCCCATCCTGCCAAGTGTTATATGATTTGCAGTCTTTGACCCAGATTATCACCCCTACATCAATACGAGAACCATTTCATGCAAAAAGGAGATGCATCTCCCTTGCAATAATCCCTGTGAAACTCTCTAGAGAAAGCTTGAGTACTTGAGAGGATAGGTGTTGGCCAGGTGGGACATTTCGCCCCATAGGAATCCTGGAGAAAGGACAGTGTGGCCCCATGTTGTTGTAGTTATTATTACAGTTTTACAGGAGTTGGGGTAATGGACATTCCCTGGGGAGAGGGAATCAGAGAAAAGAGATTTCAGGTGTGTTGGAGGGATCCTATTGGAGAGAGGTTGGAGAGTGATTATGGTGACTGAATAAAATGAGTTCCTAGAGGGTGAGGAAGGGAAGCAGACCAAGTTGGGGGGTTGGTTCTGAGGAAATGGAATAAGGGAGGTAGAGATGGAAGGTTTGAATGATTAGGCTAGAGAGACTTAGAAATGGGGGAGAGGTAAGGCAAAAGGAAAAGAGGTGGGTGCTGAGTAAAAGGGAGGGAAAGGAGAATGAAAGGGAGGTGGGATGAAGTAAAAAGCAGAGGGAGGGAAAGAAGGCACTGGGAAAAGGGGAAAATTGAAAGAGCATGGAAAAAGCGCACATGGTTGGTGGGACATTTATTATATGTTTGTACAGTGCCCAACACAATGGAGCCCAGCTGGTTGTGGCTGTTAGGCTTTACCACAGTGCAAATGCTCAAAAAGAATTACAGATAGGAAAGAGATATAACATGGAAAAAGACAGAGTGGTTTAAAGGTGACCTGGAAGTAAAAATGTACAGTTAAGAGAACCACTGAACTATGAGCAAATCAGGCTGTGGATGACTTTCTACACAGAACATTTACATAAACATTAAAAAAAACAAATAATCAACTCTCGATTCCACAAAAATAACTTTGTTGGTGCCAGGTTTGCTAAGGATGACTCAGAATGCATCAGTCTGGGATGTCAGATACCTAATCTGATTAAATACTTAGCCACTCCAGAGGGGTAAGTCATGCTGTAAAACCTGATGTTATTGTTCCTGTCTGGTGCATTTCTCATACAGTACACTTTTAATATTATTTTATACATGCATTAAAAAAAACTTAATCACCCAGTTGATGAAAAAGAAATTACCTAAGCCTTATGCATTCATTCAATAGTATAGTTGACTAGATATCTCCCAACCTGCTCTAATACTGTCAGATAGCATTGATAGATTGCGTGTCTGTTTGAGGTCCAATATCATGGTGTACATTTCTTTATAGTTTGGAGAGAGTGAGAGTGTGTGTGTGTGTGAGAGAGAGAGATTGTGTGTGTGTGTATGTGTGAGAAAGAGAATACAGCATAACTTCCCATTGACCCTGTTTCAGCAAGGATACTTAAACACGAGTAGCAGTCCCAATGACATCAAAGGGAATACTCATGTACTTAAAGAAAGGCACATGCTTAATTAAATATTGAGAAAGCCACATTGAAAGGCTGACTTTGTTAGGATTTGTTTTTAAATGTTTTACAATTCTCTTTCATTTTGCTTCTCCTGTTCTCCTGCTCCTCCTCCCAGGGTTTTTACATGGTTGTACCCCTAAAAGTGGATTCAGTTTTGAGAATCTTTGAGAGGAAAGGCAATAGAGAATGTTGACCAAATTCTGCCTTTATATACACACATTCACCAAGCAGAGACACTTCAATGAGAGCTGTGCCAGAACCTCTGAGGACAGAACTTGGCCCTGTGTATCTAACCTAAAATGTTTTAATGGAGTTTTCGCCTAGACACAAAACTCTAATTCTCCCCCCACCCCATCCACAATGAGCCTGAATCAAAGTCACATTTCTTGCAATATGGTGTGTGCCCTTGACTCTCATAGATATCAGTGGCATTTATGGCTGCCCAGCACCTCACTGAATTAGGCACAAAATCTTCAAGGAACAAAAATCAAGGCTTAAATACTTCCCCTGAAATGTACAAAGGCACATCTCATTGTTTTGAAAAGTATCACTTAAAAGAGCTTCCCTTCTCTCTTTAATTCTTGCTTAGAGAATGATTAAATAAATCACCTTGCAATGGCTGCATTGCTCCTTATCTCCTTTTGATGCTCACAAGGTAAAATTAAAGTAAATAAATTGTAGTTTTGGAGACCAAGGACTCACTCCATATTGCTCATTTCCTTCAAACCGAGCTCTCTATTACCAACCAACTAGCTCATCTCTAGATCACTTCATGCACTTCCCTTTCAAAAGCAAAATGCCCATTATAAAGGCCACAAATCAAGACAGATTGATCTTATTCACAGCATGATTCTTTATGTCGGAAACTCGCTCATTTCCAGTTTACAAGATTGATATCGATTAGATATAGGTATATTTCTTTTTGACATTGATGCTTTTTGACATTGAGGGGAAAATTTTCATGTTGTCTCCAACTTTCCTCTTCACTGAAGGAACTTCAGGGTTGAAGTCAGGTTCCCAGCAAAAATGGAGTCTACCAGGCAAGTGGCACTAATTTCATGTATTTGAGCTTGTCAGTGGGCTGAGCAGTTCAACCTAGCTGTAAAATAAATTAGATACCACTAAAAGAACCCCGTTCACCACTGCATTACTCCAGTGTAACTTCAGTGATTTCAGCTGAATTAACCAGTGCAAAACTGGAGGGGCAAATTGGGCCCAAAGTGGACAGTTTATAATGGAATTAACAGTAAAGGCAGTGAAATCTGAACTAGCATTTTCTGAGCTTTTGATTAAAAAATGCCAGGGAGATTGCGTAAGCCAGGAAACAAACTATCATTTATGGCCTACATTATGCTTTATATGTATGTAATCCTGGAAATATAGTCATTGATTTTGAAGTTATTATGCATACTGAATTTTATCCATTTTGATTGTATTAGGGCGTAGCTCTTTTGTGTATTGACACCTTTTTGATATACTTGTCTGAATTAGCTGGGGGTTCGTTCAAGCTTGGTATTGAGTGAGGAAAAGACAGGCAGGACCAGGGTAACACTGAAAAGCCAAGTGGCTGCGTTTATTTAGGGATTTCTTTACACCTTGGGCCGGGGGAGGAGGCAATTTCCAACTGGGACTCAGATAAACAATGCAAGCAAATTCAAACCAATAACAATGTACTGTATACTGCTCGCCACACCACCAAATAGACAGGCACACCAATCTCTCAAGGTAGGAATCGGGTTCGTCAGGGCGATGCCCAGTGCAACACAGAAAAGAGACCCACGGGCCACTGCCTCAGCCACCCTTGCGTTCACACAGAGGATAAATCCAGAGTGTGGTGCGGCTGCAGCTGGGCAGATTCCACTCACTCAGACCACGGGGACTGGACCCCTTTGGTCAGCTACTCTCTAAGTAGAGGCAGCTCCCAAGTTTAAACACACACACACTGGACACAGACAGAGCAGTGATTCATTCACATAAACAGTTTGCAATTAACAATTTAATAACAACTAGAACAATTATACAAGCTAGCTAAACAATTGTGCAATTCTGAGCAAGTTAGGGAGGGGAAAAATAAGAGGCTAAATAAGCTAACTGTCAGATATCAAAAAGCAAATACCGCACTCCAGGCGCAGCTGACCAGCAGAACAGACACCAGAAGCATGACGAGCTGACAGGGATCGGGTCCAAACGACAACGGATCCAAACGATACGACACGAGCGCGCTTTACCGGGAGGAGACCCTGGCCGAAAGAGTGATCAGGTCCTTCAGCTAACACGCGGATGCTCCACACAAATTTTGGGGGGAAACCTAGTTTTATAGAAGGGTCTCACTCCCTTGTGTCAGCATCTGATTGGTTCCCTGGTCCCTCCTCCCTTCAGGCTTCGAGCTGTTGCCACCCCACGTCGGAAGGATTTGCACACGGCACACTGGTTGACAAGTAAACAAACTTGACCCTTAGATGACTGGGTCCAAAAAGAGCGGGAAAGTGAGTCTCTGGGCAGAATTAACCTGACCTCCAGACGACCGACCCAAAAAAAACAGGTTGCCGGGCAGAATCAGGCCTTCACACACAGAACTAGCCTGACCTTTAGATGGCCCAGCAGGAGAGAGAAAAAAACAAAAACCCAGAAGAGCATACACAGCCAGTGTTGCTGGGCAGGATTGAGTCTCTGCCCTCTCCTATACAACAAGAACTTGGTCCAAGATGGAGGCTGCCTTGTCCTCTTAACAGGTTCAAGATGGCCATGGACCGACAAGTGGCCTGTAGTGAGGCGGCCTGGCTCCCGGCTGCCCCTGAGAGAGAGGAACCGGAACAACCCCCTCAGTGGGCGGAGCCACTGCCACCTGTTCCCGCCCCCCGGAAGTCAAGGGGCGGGACAGGAAGTATAAAAGCCCGGCCTCAGCACTCAGTTGGAGCCCAGCGGCCGGAGAGGACGGACGCTCCTGGTCGGGCTCCCGCCGGACCGAGCCTGCCCCGAGCCAGGTACCCTGAGGTGGACGGACCGAGCCTGCCCCGAGCCCGGTACCCTGAAGTAGACGGGCCGAGCCTGCCCCGAGCCAGGTATCCCGAGGTGGACTGGCCGAGCCTGCCCCGAGCCCGATACCCCGAGGAGCAGCCCGAGAGTCGCCCTGACCCGCGTCCGGAGGAGCAGCCCGACCTAGACCGTCTTCAGCCCGCCGAGGAGCCCATGGTATGGGACCCCGCTGCCGAGCCCAGCGGGGAGCAGGTACCCGAGGAGGGGGAGATGGAGTGTAGCCCGGGGGTAGCCGACCCCTGTCCGGCTGAGGGCACCGACGTGCCCATGTCAGTGTGTTGCGGCCAGGATCCCCACTGACTGCAGCGGATCCACGCCGCTGCTAGGGCCCCGGGCTGGGACACAGTGGAGTGGGTGGGCCTGTGTCCCCCCCTGCAACCCCACTCACGGGTGGCAGACTCCCCCTCCTACCAGCGTTCCGGCCGAGAAGCCTGCACTTACCTGGGCTTCCGGAACTGTTGGTGTAGCTCACCTCCTGCTACAAGGATCTGAGCCCTGGGGCTGTTATTACTGCTCAGCTCCTGCTATAAGGACCTGAGCCTGAAACTCTTCTTTATTGCCCCGCCCTGACTAAATGGCCTGGGCTTCCTGAACTACTGTTACTGCTCAGCCCCTGCTATAAGGAGCTGAGCCTTGAACTCTTGTTTCTTGCCCCGCCCTGATTGAGGGCCTGGGCTTTCTGAGACTGATGCCGCTGCTCAGCTCCTGAAGTAAGGACCTGAGACTGGTGCTACTGCTCAGTTCCTGAGGCAAGGACCTGAGCCCTGAAGTGGTATTACTGCTCAGCCCCTGCTATAAGGAGCTGAGCCTTGAACTCTTGTTTCTTGCCCCGCCCTGATTGAGGGCCTGGGCTTCCTGAGACTGATGCTACTGCTCAGTTCCTGAGGCAAGGACCTGAGCCCTGAACTATTAGTACTGCTCAGCTCCGGCTGTAAGGAGCTGAGCCTAGAACTGCTGTGTTGCTGCCCCGCCCTGATTGAGGGCCTGGGCTTAGCTCATTAACTTTGTGGTGCTCAGCCTGCAGGAAGGACCTGAGCCCCTTGGACCCTTGTGTGGTGCCCAGCCCTGAGCTGGGGCTTGGGCTTGCTGACTTGGTGACTGCTCAGCTCTGGCTGCGAGGACTGGAGCTGAGAGCCGGTTTGCCGCCCCGCCCTGACTGAGGGCCGGGGTTATGGACTGTGTTACCGCTCAGCCTGCAGAAGGGGTCTGAGCCTGGAACTAGCGTTTGCTGCCCCGCCCTGCCTGAGGGCCGGGCCCATTGCAGTGACCGTGTGCCTTCTGTTTCAGCCCCTGCCTGAGGGGCGGGCCCCTGAGACCTTCAGAACCCGAAGACTGATCCAGGCCGTGTAGTGAGGCGGCCTGGCTCCCGGCGGCCCCTGAGAGGGCACGGCCCCCGTACCGGACTATTACACGGCCATACATAGCCATAACTGTGCAACAGATTGCGACAATACTGAGACTCTATGGAGATTATATTTGTTATCCGTAAAAGTGAAAGCCAGAAACAATATAAAATTTCCTGATTTAGGTGTTTTTTGCTTTTTGATTAAGTTTTGAATATGGGGTTGAGAGTTCCCATCTTCATTACATTAAAATTTCTTTGGAGGTTTGGAGATTTGACCTTTAACCCTTCAAATGGTTTACTCTGCAGCTCTACTTGAAAATAAATTATTCTATTTAATCTCACATGTAACATTGGGAAGAGCAGATGGAGCTGCTTTAGAATGATTGAGGTGTTAGTGGAGTGAAAGGTAATTAAAGGAATACACCAGTTAAACAAGTCTGTGAAAGTCAGAAAGCACCTCATTATAAAGCAAAAATTCATATTGTCTGACTGATGAATGTGTGATATCTATTAAATGTCTAATATTCCCCAAACCTAAATTTTAATGCTTTTTTCCTGCTAACATTATTTTAATTTATAATCATGAAAAGAGCAAATAATAAATTCACCTTCAACTTAAATTCCATGTGTGCACAGTTTTCTCTTCCAAGAGTTTGACCCACATTGTTGCAACTGCAACTGAACTGTGGGCACAGCTCTGTGTACTTGTCCATCTAAACATTAATTGTGGGCATGAATCAGGCAGTTAGAGCCATACATATACTAGGTGCCCCTTCTAAGTTTATTCCAAACATTATGCAAACTGGAGCTTTGCCATTGACTGGATCATTTCCCCATATGTCATTAACAGTTTTGGGTACTTTAACGAGGCTTGACTTTCAGAAAGTGCTGAGCTCCTACCCTTTGAAAACCTGTCCCTCCCCCAAGAAGGTGTGTCAAATTGAGTACCCAGAATCATCAACATGTTTGAAAATTCAGATTTGAGTTTCAGAGATATCCCATAGACTTGAAATGGAAAATATAGTACTAGATGTAGCAATCATTATGGGTATATCTACATTAGTGGCTATACACATGTCCATGTGTGGGCCTGTGCTATAAACCCCCAATTGTTCACATTTAAACCTCTAGAAATACATGACTGAAGGAGAGTAGAGGGCGAGGAAGGTAGCACGCCTGAGAAGTGTGGGTAAGTACATGCCTTGGATAAGTAGCCATGGGAGTTTACAGCATGATTGGGACCAAGGG
Organism: Mauremys mutica; assembly: GCF_020497125.1. Lineage (NCBI taxonomy): Eukaryota > Metazoa > Chordata > Testudines > Geoemydidae > Mauremys > Mauremys mutica. The sequence continues at coordinate 60,356,568 of NC_059072.1, forward strand.
TCTGTACGAGGTCTCATTCCCCTCCCCCGCCCACACACACTCCATTCCCACAATGCACTGATCCTTTTCTTCCTGACCCTTACCCATTCTGTAAAGGGCCCTGTTGTAAAGGATACTAGTGAAGTGTGCTGACCACATCAGGACAACTTTCTTTTGCACTGTTTACAGATCAGTACAGGTGAACGTGGATCTTACTCCAAGAGCAGCCACCTGATGCATTAACAATGTGTGGTCGGAGAACACTGTTCTCCTGGAGTGGCAAGAATGTTCACTTCTATCAGGAAATTTCACAGAGGCAGGTGGACATTCAGCAGACACAGCACAGTCCTGAGAAAGCATCAAGCACTTGTTCCTGTATAGGAATGTGAAGATTAAAACAACAGTTGCTCCAGGATGGCTCATCATATGGCCCCTTCTATGAAGAGCTTGGCCAGGTGCTGTCAAGTGCTCTCAATACAGAGCCTGAAGTGGCTCATGACCCCTCCTGAATCCCACCAACCTCATTGTCCAGTGGGATGTCGATGCATGTCAGGACAAGGAGGCGGCAGGGCCTAATTTCTGCCAGGGCCATCTGGAGCAGAGCTCCAGTAAATATTTTCATACCTGTGTGAGCCCCTGTGCCTCCCATGGGGCTGAAGGCCTAAGCCCTGGTGCACCCTGTGGCATAGAAGCCCCGAACCCCAGTGGCCTTCCATAAAGCCCTGAGACCGCTCACCCCGCACCTGAAGCCCAGATCCCTGAATGGGGGGCAGCATGGAGAGCTCTGGAAAATAATCTCTGAGAATATAAGCCTTGATGCCCCAGAAGCCCTGGCGGATAAGGAGCATATGATTCTGCACCTCTACTCAGAGGAACTGGTTGAGGAAGCCCCCAAGTGAACACAAGGAAGCCCCCTAGCCCGGGCCGGACCAGAGCCTAAGGCTGGTAAGATACAATGGACCCCTCATGCTCCCTTCCAGTATCCCCTCTTGCTCTGTGTAGGGCTGGCTTAGCTGACATGAGCAGGCTCAAGTTAAGACAAAACATGCCTGAACATGTAACTGCTGAACAAGCCCGAACAAGTAAGTGCTGAAACTATTGTGAATAGGTTAATACAGAAAATAAGGAAGGCAGAAACTACTGTAAATAAACTAACTATTGTGAATATGTTTATACTAAACAAAGTAGGCAGAAACATCCTGAACTGGTAAGGTTGCCTTACACAATCTGCAAAGTGATTGGTCTCTACATGCAAGAAGTATAGACATTAGTAGCTAGGAAAGATGTATACAAACTGTGTGGTGTGTGACACGAACTGGAATTGTGGTATCACCCTGTACTTATATCCCTGGCATCTGGGCCTGGCCATTGTGAGCAAAGAGTTGTTCCATGCCTAAAAAAGTAACCTGAGTAATGAGCTGGAGCCAAACTGAGGTTTTTTTGGATCCCAGAGAGCTGGATGAAGAGTTGTCTCAGAACTGGACAAAGTGTTCTGGAAAAACTATGTGAAAAAGGTCTTGGAGGGTGCTAAATTCCTGATTTTAAGATCACACACATTTGAAGTACTGTGAGACTGACTTTTGCTCCCTGGATAATGTGCCATGAATTGCTACATCTCTGTGTTTGAATTGCAGTGCTGAAGCCACAGCACTGTCCCACTCCATCTCCTTACCAAACTCCTCCAACTTTCCCTCTTTGATCCGGTGCTCGTTCTGCGCCATCCCGAAATAGTTCTCAAGTGAGACAGTGTTCTAAATCAATGATTATATTGATTTCCAATGAACCGCAATTATGCATTTGGCTTTCAAAGCTATTTTTTCCAAACACATTATAAAGGCAAAATCATTGTACCACTGTGTGTGCGCATTTCTCAGCCAGCAGGCAGACAGTAATGGTCCCAGGGCCACGGGGGATTGGGGAGGAAGGATCTGGAAAGGTCCCAGTTGGAGAAGGGAAAGAACAAAGTTGTAGAAAACTTGGTTGGGTAAGGAAAAGTTAGTTATAGCTGTTTTTTTTCCTTCCTTGCAAGATTACAGTTTCTGTTCAATGTCTGTTGTCTGAGGCAAGGTGTTGTAGTGCTCAGCTGAATCTTCAGAAAACCCAAGGAAGTTGCAGCATTTCTCTTTTTCTCTCTGAACTCTTCACTGTTAGGAAGGAACAGGGCCAGGATATTCGGGGGGAAATGAGGGTGGTAGTTCAGAGTCCAGTTCTCATTTTGCATGAAATTTCCATATGATAGCTGAAATTGAGGATCATTTTCAATTGATTTGCCTCCCACCCCGTAAGCATATTTCAGCAAATTGCTGTTTCAGCAAAACCTCCAGATGTTTCTTAATTTTCACCAGCAGTACAATCTGTTTGGTCCAGCCTTCAAAAGTGACCAAACCCTTCTATTCAGCACTATGTAGAGGGGAGACCATTAGCAGAAACATCTCTGTGGCATAGATTGCTGGATCCCCTCCACAAGACTGGAAAGCCCCTTTTCTTTTCCAGTGTCGTACTTAGAAGTTTTCAATGTTCTCCAGCCTTAAGGGACAAAATTGTAAATTGATAACCTAGCCCCTGGAAGAAATTATCCCACCCCATCCACCCATGCTGAGACATTATGAACATTTTAAGTTGTTAAAAACACTAATGTAGTTTCCTTGCCATTATTAGCCTCTGCTCATTCCTCATGGGCTGCAAAAGTTGTCTGGGAATCAAGAATTGTGAGACAGCTACATTCCTAGGTCCCATGAGTGAAACCATGCCACCAAGAGGTCTAAGCAGCTCCCCAAAGGCAGCAGAGACAGATGGAGAAAGACCTTGGAAGAGCTGCTCATAGGGATGTACAAAAGAAACCAGGAGCAATTTGAATTCCTTGGGGCGTGGGAGAAGTGGTTTCCTCAGCATGAGCAGACGCTTATGAACCGGTTCATGGACACAGGGGCAAACCTTCAGGCATGGGAGTGTTCCCTAATGGAGAGGCTCATTGAACTGGTGGTCAAAGAGTGTGGCACCTGCCTGCTGCTGGGGCCCCAGAACCAGCCGATCAGTCACACCTTCTGCTCTGACTACTGCTCAGGGTGCTGCCAAGCTGGACCATCCTGTTGCAGTGAGACTTCCTGACAGACTAGGAGGAGAACATGAGCCTTCAGGAGAACTGGAACACCACCATGTACCGACCACCTACACCCCTCACAGGAGACATCTCTGCTTCTCACTGAGGTTATGTCTACACTACAGCTTTAGTGAGTATAAGTTATATCACTCAGGTTCTCCTGCCAGCATAGCTACTGCTGCTCGGGGAGCTGGAGTAATTAAGTTGATGGGAGAGCTCTCTCCCAGTGGCTTAGAACATCTGCACTAGCTATATTGGTGCAGCTGCACCATTGTAAGCCATAGCCTGAGAGCCATTCCCCCTATTTTTCACCCCTTCTGGTTAGGAGGGGAAGGAGATGGGTGGAAAGACATTAAACTGTTGTCAGCATTCCTTGTTATAAACAGTCACTTTCATAACAATGTTATGAACATATTCATGAACAATACATTGTTAATTATTTCCATTAAACCATCTACCTCATACTTTTAGTAAAATGGTATGCTTTGTTTTAACTGTGTGTAGGTCCTTCTTACTAATGATGAACTGAAGGTGTTTTTTTTATTCCTGAATGGGCCACAAGCTTCCTACCTCATGCAATGGAATGTATAAAATCTGATGCCATAATAGTGAAAATATTTTTGATTCCTCCCCTCTCAGTTCAGAAATATCTTAACTTATATGGATACACAGACTGATGGGGAAAGTTCAGTGTATGGTATTATATGCTTTAAAAAGCACTACTATTTTTCTACATTGCAGATGTCTAAAACACACAAAAGCGTGATTCTTTTTCTCCTCGGTGTCTTTGGAGCTTTATTACACTTGCTGAAAATCAAAACCCAAGAACAATTCAGCGATTCTAAGGGTAGAAGAGACAATTGTTATCATCTAGTCCAACCTCCTCTATAACACAGACAATAGAACTTCCCCAAAACAATTCCTTGAGAATATCTTTTAGAAAAACATCCAATATTGATTTTAAAAATGGCCAGTGATGGAGACTCCACTAAGACCCTTGGTAAATTTTTCCAAGGGTTAATTATTCTCATCATTAAAAAATTACACCTTATTTCCATTCTGATTTTGTCTAGCTTCAACTTCCAAACATTGGATCATGTTCTACCTTTCTCTGCTAGATTGAAGAGCTCACTGTTAAATATTTGTTGTGCATGTTACATTCTTATAGATTGCAATCCGATCTTCCCTGGATATTCTCTTTGTTAAGCTAAATAGATTGAGCTCTTTGAGTCTATCACTATAAGGCAGGTTTTATAATCCTTTAATTGTTTTCATGGCTGTTCTCTGAACTCTCTCCAATTTATCAACATTTTTCTTTAATTGTTGCCATTAGAACTGGACACAGTATTTCAGCGGCGGTTGCACAAGTACCAAATATAGAGGTAAAATAACCTCTGTACTCCTACTTGATATTCCCCTGTTTATGCATCTCAGGATCACAGTAGCTCCTTTGGCCATAGTGTCACACTCATTTTCAGCTGATTATCCACCACAAGGCCCAAATATTTTTCAGAGTCACTGTTTCCCAGGATAGAGTCCCCACTCCTGTAAGCAGGGTCTAAATTATTTGTTACTAAATGTATACATTTATATTTACCCATATTAAAGTGCATATTGTTTACTTGCTCCCAGTTTACTAACTGATCCAGATCATTCTGAATCAGTGACTTGTCCTCCCCAGTTTTTGTGTCACCTGTAAACTTTATCAGTGAAAATTTTATGTTTTCTTCCAGGTTATTGATAAAATGTTAAATAGCGTAGGGCCAAAAACTGATCCCTGTGGGATCCCACTTGAACCACTCACACTTGAGAACAATTCTTCATTTACAATTACATTTTGAAACCCTATTAGTGAGCCAGTTTTTAACCCATTTAATGTGTGCCACATTAATTTTATATTGTTGTGATGGGGGGGACCAGGCAGCGAGGCGCCCTGCTGGAGTCCTTGTGCCCTGCCACACCTCACCCCAGAAGAGGGCAATGGAGAGGGTCTTTGAAGCTGCCTAGAATGACTGTATCCCATACAGCCAATCAGAAAGGGGCTGCAGGGAGCAACCAGTCAGGGCCCAGCAGGCTAGTATAAGAAGAGCTGCAGGGCCAGAATGAGCTCAGTTCCTTGCGAGAGCTGGAGAAGAGTGGATGGTGTGAATGGCTTGCTGAGGGAGCTACAGGACCTTGGACAGAGCAGAGGCCAGTGGGGAATATGAAGGAGCTCTGGGCTAGCTGCTGGGACTCAACCAGGACAAGGATAAAGAATGTGCTGGGGCTGTGGGGAAGTGGCCTGGGGAATTGTAGCAGTGACACAGTTTATTTAAAGGTTTGTGGTGGATGGCTGCTTTCTATAGCAGTGATGGGCATCCTGCAGGCTGAATGCGGCCCATCAGGGTAATCTGATGGGGGGCTATGAGACATTTTGCTGACATTGACCGTCCCTCCCCCCACACACACCCCTCAAGCTCCCAGTGTCTGTGGTTCACTATTCCCGGCCAATGGGTGCTGCGGGGGGTCATGCCTGTGGATGGTCAATGTCAGCAAAATGTCTCACGGCCCCCAGTCAGATTACCCTGATGGGCCACCTGAGGGCTGCAGGCTGCCCACCACTGATCTATAGGGTTCCTTGCTGGGACCTGGAGTAGTGGTTGGGACTGGATTCCCCTCTCCCACACGAGCCACTGGGAAAGTGTCCTGGACTTTGATATACCCCAGAAGGGGAATTGAACTTTTTTAGTGGCCCAGCTGAAGAGTTGGGCCCAGAAATGCCTGGAGAGGCAAAGAGTCTCCAGGGAGGGTGCCCTGGGGGGATGTGGCCCCATACCAGGGCCAAGACTGCTTGAAGAGCACGAACAATCTGAGGGAGCCCAGAAGGGTCTAAGAGACAATTTGGACCAGGGTACTGTGATAGGCCCTGCTGAACTGATTGAGGAGTGCCCAGGAATAGGTTTTCAGAGAAAAGGACCTTTCAGAGGGTGCTGAGATAAGCCCCCTATTGGACTTATATCTCAGAAGAGGTTTGCTTTAGCCAGGGCCGGCTCCAGGCACCAGCATTCCAAGCTGGTGCTTGGGGTGGCAATCTGCAAGGGGCGGCAGTCCCTGTTCTTTTGCCCCCAAGCAGCGCGCCAAATTGCTGCCGTGGAGGGCGGGGGCAGTCCATGTGCCATTAGGGCGGCAAGTGCGTTTCCACGGTTGCGGCAATTCAGCGGCAGCTTCTATGTTTAGCTGTCCGCGGTGGCTTCAGCTAAACATAGAAGCTGCCGTCGAATTGCCGAAGCCACGGAAATGCGCCTGCTGCCCTAAGGGCACATGGACTGCCCCCGCCCTCCGCGGCGGCAATTCAGCGCGCTGCTTGGGGTGGTGAAAACTGTGGAGCCGGCCCTGGCTTTATCTCACATACAGATTGTGTGTGACTTGGTCAGAGGGCTGGCTCGCTGACAACTCACCACAAACCAGACAGAAAGTGAAGGGGTACGCACTCAGCCAAGGGGGAATTCATAAGAGGTGAGGGCACTCCATTACAGTTGCTTTTGTTTTTTTTTATTTAAAATGTCATATGGTACCAAATCAAACACCTCACAGAAGGCACAACACTTCCTTTATTGACTAAATGTGTAATCTCATCAATAAAAGATATAAAATTAATTTGACAAGATCTATTTTCCATAAACCCATGTTGATTTGCACATATTACCTCCTTTAAGTTTTTATTAATCAAGTCCCACATCAGCCACTTTATTATCTTGTCCAAGATTGACATCAGACTGACAGGCCTATAATTATCTGGGTTGTCCCATTTATTCTTTTTAAATATTAGCACATTATCTTTCTTCCAATTTTCTGGAACTTCCCCAGTGCTCCAAGACTTATTGAAATCAATATTAACAGTCCAGCGAGCTCCTCAGCCAGCTCTTTTAAAATACTTGGATGTAAATTATCTGGACCTACTGATTTTAAAAAGTCTCATTTTAAAGTAGCTTCCGTTTAATATCCTCCAGAGATACCAGTGGAATGAAAAGTGTTATCATCATGATATGGTGAGCCTATATCATCCCCTCCAAATACATAACAGAAATATTTATTGAACATTTCTGCCTTTTCTGCAGAATGTTGCCCAGCAAATGCCAAACTTGCCATACACATGCATGCGAGAGAGAATTGCTAATTCTACTATTTCCATCCAGTTATGGACTAATACAATTGTCCAGATTCTTTTAGTACCTTTTTTTTTAATCCTCCTTCTGATTTTCCTTAACTCTTCTGGCCATAGATTTCCACTTGTATCCTTTGCTCCTTTATCAATTTTCTACAACTCCTAAATTCTGATTTATATTCATTACTGTCAACTTCCCCTTTCTTCCATTTGTTACGTATTATTATTTCTTTTATAGCTGCCTCACTTCTCCTCTAAGCCAGGTCATTTTTTTTAAAGCAGCAGTGATTGTGGCTTTTGGGGCATCTGGTAAGGTGTTCTTCAATGATTCTCAATTATCATTCATTTTTTTCTAATTAAATTCTTCCTCCCAGTTGATTTGGCTCATAATTGTTTTCAGCTTTGTGAAATTGGCCCTTTTAAATAACCAACTATACATATATATTACAATTATAAAGAAAGAGGGAATATACCAGCAAAAACAGCGTCTGCCAGAACCAATCCCCCCTTTCCCGAAACCTTAAGGAGTTTCAGCTATCCTAGGGATTAGAGCTTGCTAACAGTAACAGCCATTAATTGCATTTAGCACTGCAGACAATAAAGTCAAAAATCACAACGGATGCAGTACTCCCAACCCAAAGCAAACCTTCATAATTCTCATTAAAGTTTAAGTGCTCCCAACAGCAGAGCTAAAGAAGCATGAATAGCAGAGACAAAAACATTGCACAGTGACGCCATAACCGTTTAGCCACCACACTCCACAGCACAAACCCAACCCCAGGGTGATAATCCAGTGGAATTGCTCTGTTATCATTGTTTTGAATGTGTGTAATGTCACATGAACAAATGACCTTCCATTACAGGGGAACAAAACCTTCACAAAGCTATGTACCCTATAAGTATGAGCTGATGTAACTTCATGTACATTTCTAGCAGCTCCGTAGGTTGTGAAGGTGTCCCTTCGTTCAGACAGATGCCACCCTCTGCATCCCTGGTATGCCAAGATGTGTGCACATAAGGCAGCCCTGATCTCCCTTGCCCACTGGGAACCAGGACCAGTGTGTACAGGGATCAGATCTGGATGCCTATACAGAATTGTAAAACAGACTTGTCCTGAGATGGACTCGGGATGGAAGCACTCCCCTGTACCCTCATAAATGTTATGCAGCAAGTGATTATATGAATGGCATTCACTACATGGGCATCCAGACAGGTGTGTAGGCAGTGCCAATTACCTTTCAGCCCACCAAGTGCCCACTCCGTGACCATTCTGCAGTTACCTAGCTTGTAATTGAATTCTGTTTTTCCAGTGTCATAGAGGTCAGGGTATGGTTTCATATGCCAAAGCAGGAGCGAGTATGCGGGGTTACCCAAAATAACAGTTGGCACAGATATGCCAAAATACAGGACAAATGCAGAATTCTATCATCTCTGGGGAATAAAATCTTTTTTTTCCCTCTTCAGATACCATCCTGATCTCCTCAGCAACCTGCTGTCATGAAGTTTTCCAGTATATCCCACCAGTGTTGTATTCAGGAATCTACCACTATGTCTTGTAGAATGATTGAAAAGTAACCTCTTGTGGTAGGCAAAGTACTGGGATATGAGTATATGGATATGGATTCAAACTCCATCTTTTGAAATCCAGCTATTATTTCTGCAACTTTTATTATGGCAAATTACCTGTTGGTAAAGCACATTGTTAATTTCCCCCAAACCTGTCATAACCACAACAGTGGACTTTCCAACCCCAAAGTGGTTTGCAAAAGATCTATAGATGTCTGATATAGACAGCTTCCACAGGGCAATGTCTACCCATGCCTGAACTTATATAGCTTCCCTGAATCAAGTGCTCTGGCAAGCTCCTCTCACAATCAAGCTCCATGAAAGTCTATTTCCTCATCTGGAAATTCTGAAGCCACTGCTGGTCATCCTGGATTTCCAAAATAATGAGATATCACTGTACCGTGCAGAAGTGACAGTGAACAAAAGGGCATACCATGACAATACCAGCATCCACTTAATCTGTATGGTGTGAGCTGAATGAATTGTCAGTGACCTTTAAGGTCAGCCATCTTTGTGTCAGAATGTTCTGCCCAAATTGTATCCAGGATCCTACTCCTCTGCATAACCCAGAACTAGGAGCGGGAGCAGAACCAGATCACCCTATTGCTCCATGTCTTTCTTCATGTTTTGCAAGGAATAACAGTGAGAGTCTGAGACACTTCCAAGGGATACTCTGACTATTTCATAATTATTTATTAGCATTTCACTCAGACAGTAGATGGAGGCCCATTGTGAGCCATTCTATGCTTAATTGTAGACAGACAGCTTGACAAACATTACTTGCCTGAAAGAAAACCTGTTTTTCACCTTTGTGATGACCAGTCCCTAATCACAGACCATAAGAACAAAATTTTCAGTGTATATGCAGAACTCCTTACACAGCATCCATACATATGTTTTGCAATTATCATCATGTGACACAAGCTTTCATTAGAGGCCTTACAGAACATTCTTTTGGTGAATCCAAGTGATCACTGTACTCCTATGTACTACTGTGTCCGCTGCCTGTTGGCATCCAGATGTCCTTGAGTCACAGGGATAATGTGATCAGGAACTGCCATTGGCAAATGTGTGAAGGCAGGGGACAGTACCAACAAAACACAGTAAAGTGGCTCCTTGAGTGACTCCCCGTGATACTTCCTCTGAAATGGCAGCACTAACATCACATAACAGTGGTGGCGTGGATACAGGTATACATGTTTACATAGCATTATACCCATGTCCAGCATAGCCTATGTGGACTCTTGGGCCTGGGTATGGGAAGCATGCTGTAGCATTACATGATCCACTGCTTGGGTATGTGTGTAACTGCAGAGAGAGCCTACATCTGAAATAAACACTGTGCCCACTGTGCTCTGAATTACATCCACAACGAAATTTGCAGGTGAACATTCTTGGTGCAAAAATTGTGCCCCCCAACAGGAAGGAGGCTTTATGAAAATTTACCCCTTGCTATTTATTCATACATAGCTTTACATACCCCCCGACTTCCACACACATCATCAATGCAAATTATACATCAGAAAGAGCTTCATCTTTTAAACACAAGACTCTGATCTTCTCAAGATATTGGCTGTTGTTTTTGGTAATGTCTGGGGATTAATTGTATCCTCTACAATGGTCCACGATGCAGGGAAAGATTGCAAAGAAACTACTTCAGCAATGGCTAATTCTTAGATGAATTAGTTGGCACTTTATCTTGATTATGCTTTTATTCTATGTTCCAAAGAAGCTTAAGTAGGTGAATCCCACAGTCAATAAATACACATTTCATTGACAACTGATCTTCCCCACAAGGGAAATTTATAGTGGACCTATTCCTTTAAAATATAACAAAAATGTTTAACTTCACAATGCAGACACACCGAGCCAGATTCAACTCCTGTGCATGCAGGATTATGGATGAAAATATCCTCATGTGTTCCACAGCTTTAAATTCCATATGGAGTTTTTGCCAGCAGAGGGCCCATGAGAAATTCTGTCAGTCAGCATATACACTAGTCATCGTGGCTCCTCCTCTTCCCCAAATGGTCCCACCCAATTTGACTTTGCCTGCCAGTCAGGGGCACCTGGCAAAGTGAGGCTCGTACACGGTCTTCCCCTCCCCCAAGGGGGACTTGCTGGTGCCTGAAACTGCAGAAAACCTGAGAGTCTCTGGATTAAGTTTAGATGTTTGAGCAACAAGGGTGGTGTTGTGGTGGGAGTCTGCTATATATCACCAGACCAGGGGGATGAGGTGGACGAGGCTTTCTTCAGGCAACTAACAGAAGTTACTAGATCACAGGCCCGGGTTCTCATGGGGGACTTCAATCACCCTGATATCTGCTGGGAGAGCAATACAGCAGTGCATAGACAATCCAGGAAGTTTTTGGAAAGTGTAGGGGACTTTCCTGGTGCAAGTGCTGGAGGAACCAACTAGGGACAGAGCTCTTCCTGACCTGCTGCTCACAAACAGGGAAGAATTAGTAGGGGAAGCAAAAGTTGATGGGAACCTGGGTGGCAGTGACCATGAGACAGTCGAGTTCAGGATCCTGACACAAGGAAGAAAGGAGAGCAGCAGAATACGGACCCTGGACTTCAGAAAAGCAGATTTTGACTCCCTCAGGAACTGAAGAGCAGGATCCCCTGGGAGAATAACATGAGGGGGAAAGGAGTCCAGGAGAGCTGGCTGTATTTTAAAGAATCCTTATTGAGGTTGCAGGAACAAACCATCCAAGTGTGTAGAAAGAATAGTAAATATGGCAGGTGACCAGCTTGGCTTAACAGTGAAATCCTTGCAGATCTTAAACACAAAAAGAAGCTTACAAGAAGTGAAAGATTGGACAAATGACCAGGGAGGAGTATAAACATATTGCTCAGGCATGCAGGAGTGAAATCAGGAAGGCCAAATCACACTTGGAGTTGCAGCTAGCAAGGGATGTTAAGAGTAATAAGAAGGGTTTCTACAGGTATGTTAGCAACAAGAAGGAGGTCAGGGAAAGTGTGGGCCCCTGACTGAATGGGGGAGGCAACCTAGTGACAGAGGATGTGGAAAAAGTTAATGTACTCAATGCTTGTTTTGCCTCTGTCTTCACGAACAAGGTCAGCTCCCAGACTACTGCACTGGGCAGCACAGCATGGGGAGGAGGTGACCAGCTCTCTGTGGAAAAATAAGTGGTTCAGGACTATTTAGAAAAGCTGGACGAGCACAAGTCCATGGGGCCGGATGCACTGAATCTGAGGGTGCTAACGGAGTTGGCAGATGTGATTGCAGAGCCATTGGCCATTATCTTTGAAAACTCATGGTGATCAGGGGAGGTCCCGGATGACTGGAAAAAGGCTAATGTAGAGCCCATCTTTTAAAAGGGAAGAAGGGGGATCTGGGGAACTAGAGGCCAGTCAGCCTCACCTCAGTCCCTGGAAAAATCATGGAGCAGGTCCTCAAGGAATCAATTGTGAAGCACTTAGAGGAGAGAAAAGTGATCAGGAACAGTCAGCATGGATTCACCAAGGGCACGTCATGCCTGACTAACCTAATTGCCTTCTATGACGAGATAACTGGCTCTGTGGATGAGGGGAAAGCAGTGGACATGTTATTCCTTGTCTTTAGCAAAGCTTTTGATACGGTCTCCCACAGTATTCTTGTCGGCAAGTTAAAGAAGTATGGGCTGGATGAATGGATGATCAGGTGGATAGAAAGCTGGCTAGATCATCGGGCTCAATAGGTAGTGATCAATGGCTCCATGTCTAGTTGGCAGCCGGTATCAAGCGGAGTGCCCCAAGGGTCGGTCCTGGGGCCGGTTTTGTTCAATATCTTCATTAATGATCTGGAGGATGGTGTGGACTGCACCCTCAGCAAGTTTGCAGATGACACTAAACTGGGAGTAGTGGTAAATATGCTGGAGGATAGGGATAAGACACTGAGGGACCTAGACAAATTAGAAGATTGGGCCAAAAAAAATCTGATGAGATTCAACAAGGACAAGTGCAGACAGAAGAATCCCATGCACTGCTACAGACTAGGGACTGAGTGGCTAGGCAGCAGTTCTGCAGAAAAGGACCTAGGAGTTACAGTGGAGGAGAAGCTGGATATGAGTTGACAGTGTGCCCTTGTTGCCAAGAAGGCTAATGGCATTTTGGGGTGTCTATGTAGGAGCATTGCCAGCATATTAAGGAACGCGATCATTCCCCTCTATTTGGCATTGGTGAAGCCTCATCTGGAGTACTGTGTCCAGTTTTGGGCCTCACACCACAAGAAGGATATGGAAAAATTGGAAAGAGTCCAGCGGAAGGCAACATAAATAATTAGGGGGCTGGAGCACATGACTTATGAGGAGAGGCTGAGTGAGCTGGGATTATTTAGTCTTCAGAAGAGAAGAATTAGGGGGGATTTGATAGCTGCTTTCAACTACCTGAAAGGGGGTTCCAAGAGGATGGATCTAGACTGTTCTCACTGGTAGCAGATGGCAGAACAAGGAGTAATGGTCTCAAGTTACAGTGGGGGGGTTTAGGTTGGATATTAGGAAAAACTTTTCCACTAGGAGGGTGGTGAAGCACTGGAATGGGTTACCTAGGGAGGTGGTGGAATCTCCTTCCTTAGAAGTTTTTAGGGTCAGGCTTGACAAAGCCCTGGCTGGGATGATTTAGTTGGTGATGGGTCCTGCTTTGAGCTGGGGGGTCTAGATGACCTCCTGAGGTCCCTGCCAACCCTGATATCTATGATTCTATAATAACAGCATGGGTTCTTACAATGGAAGAGATGAATCTGGAATTTAGATTATCAATTGCATTTTGGGCTAGATGTTTTCAAAGGTCTTTAGGTACCTAAAGATACACATAGGTGACTAATAGGATTTTCAGAAGCCCTTACGCAGTTTAAGCGCATGACTCTAATTGAGCAGACTGTCAGAGGAGAGCAACCCCTCCCCAAGCCGACATCTCCCTGACTACCACTGAGTCTAATTTGGCCTGTGAGTAGGGTTTAGGTGGGGTGGGAGGGATTATTTATCACTAAGTTCTGGAGCTCAACAACTCAGACAGTTAAAACTGAAACACTGATTGGGTTTTGCTCATTTTATCATATAGAAAAGAGTTATTGTGCTTCTTTTTTTGTTCAGTTTTCCCCTCAAATCAAGAGTATTTGTTGTTCCATGTTCCCAAGGGCTGCTGAATGCTTGTGAGTGGGGAAGACCTCCCTGCAAAGCTGACCAGGGAGGTTCTATTTTAATTTCTTAAAGCCAGAAGTAGAAGTTCTTATTTCTACTACTTTCTCTTCTTTTAGAGAAGGGCCCTGGAATGGATTGAACCTGGCCCTCGTTGCTTTGATTGGCACCTGGCAGAATGGCTACATTGTAAGAAAGGTGGATGGAGGGGAATCTTTTTATTTTATATTGTTAGAATCCTGTAACAATAATATTTATACTAAGAACAAAAACTGTGTCTTCTGTAGAACTGCAGGCAATGAATTAGTCCCAAGAGATTTGGGCAAGATATTGTCATCACCAACACTCCAATTACCACAGCATAATAATAATAAAATAGTGATATAGTAATCTTATATAATACTTAAATGTACTAAGTAGGCCATTTTCTTGACCTTGTTCCATAATTTTATCCCAGTGGATATGTTGTAATTTGGGATTAAATAGAAATCTAGGAAAAACTCAAGTCAAAATAAGTTTGAACGGATTTTTCTATGGTCTCTAAATGACAGACTCATCAAAGTACAGAAAATTCCTTTTGCTCTTTCAGGTGCCCCAGTGGATTACTGGGTAAATTCCGAGTATCTATTTTTGGTTGTTTGAATACTTGTTTGAAATATGGGAAATACACTTTCCTCTTTAAAAAGAGCATTCTGAGTCAATACATTTTCATTTAGATAGTTTTCTGACTGTAGGAGATTTGTGAAACTTGACAAGCTGTGGAGCCTGGCAGTCATGGTGAGTCACCAGAGAACCCATTAGCCATTGAATCCAGCCTAAATATTTTCAGGGTTGCTCTTCTTTACGTAGATTAGATACATTAACTGAAATTACCAGGCTAAAAGAGGGATTTATATCTATTTTCATTTCAAATTCAAGGGACATTTGATTGTTTAAAAGTGGGTTTAAAAACACATGGTAATATATCATTTGGGCCTGACTTTTCCCTCGCTACTCTTACAAGGTTACATGGATCAGAAATACGTCTAGAAACTGTCTTAATTTTCAAAGAAACACTTTAACTGTCTTTTGGGTAAATGTAATAAGTACAATTTTCAATAATAATTCCATTGTAGCCAAGGCATTAGAAAGAAACAGAAATGACAAGCAACACCACCAGGAACATTCCTTCACATGAGGTCAAGTGGTCCTTTATAGACAGACTCTGGTACATGTACCAAGAGTTTGTAAGGTCTTCTCATATAAAACCTACTATACATGAAAAACTATTACTTACATTTGAGGATCACCATATTAGGATTGAGAAAATTCCTGAGCCAGTTGTCACATATAGAAAGCCACTATATAAATAAGATAGGTCCCAATGCTGCAACCACTCACACATATGCACGTACGCAAAGCATTCATTACATGCCCTGTATGCCTGACTGGCTGCGCCTTGTCTAATTGGTGACCTGCAGGCTGGATTCAGTCCACTGGATGATTCTGTCCAGCCACCATGGAAGATGTCATTTTGTAGAACAAAACGGCATTCTTTGCGCAGTGTAATCTCGTATTCAGCATACATGTGAGGTCATGCCACGTGGAGAATGCCATTTTGGACCACCTACAGAATGCAAGTGAGTTGTTGCATGTCTAATTAATACTGTAATGGCATGCCACTGCACATATGTTTAATTTACACACTGTGTAGTCCCATTGACATCACTTGACATTCAGGCAGGTGAAGCTAAGTATGAGGATAAGTGTTTACACGATCAAGGTCATATAGCTATAGTACATATTTTCAACTGAATCATAACAGCTGGAGAAAGAACAGATCTATCAGGTTCTTAATTCCTCTCATATTAATGCAAGCTTGTTCTCTACAATGTATTTTCTAGTGAATAATCAGATCTTGTTTAAATAGCCAAAGTGATAGGAATTCCACCATTTCTTTTGGGAGATGAGCCCTCAGACTACTGCATCAATCAGGGATTTGTTCCTCATATCCAGTCTCAATCTTCCTTTCCTTTATTTCATTCTATCATTCCTAGTTATAACTACAATCACTCTTCCATTTTTGCGGGTGCTTATTTTTAAAATCTTGAATATTTTCTTTCGTGTTTGACCATTATCAATTGGTCTTTTGCATAGATCTTTAAAGCTTCCTTTTTCTCTCTCGCTGTGTGTCTGTGTGTTTAAGTCTCTGCTTTTTATTTCCCCTCTTTTTTAAACGTGTGACTATGTGGTCATCTCTTGGCATATTCCTCCTTTTTCTTTTTTTGTATAAAACTTACTTTTAAAATATCATTTTAAAAAATTCTCATTCCCTCTTGCTATTGGACAGGTTGCCAGTTTTTATGAAGCCCATCTCTTTTCTCCTCCTCTCATTCCTATGATATCCCACAAGAGTCTGGCGATATCTCCCTGCTTCATGAAGCAAACTGCAGCAGCTCCTTCTCACTTTCCTGTGTTAGCAGAACTCCTGTCCTTGAGCCAAGAGGAGGAGGTCTGATCAAGGCTTGAATGGGAGTGGGGTACTTTCCCAGTCTTCACTTGCAAGATGAATTTTGCCTACTTGAGATACTAAAATAAGAGGCCACTTGCATCAGATTATGCAAATATGCAAAATATGATCATGTTGGCTCCTCCGACTTGGCTTCCCCTCAGTGGAGTTCAAGTAAATCATAGACACTGTAGGCAGGTGTCTACATCTCCAGATTTCACAGTCATGTGGTAATCTCAGAATCTAAGCTTTCATTAAAAAAAGGAGGGGGAAAAGAGAAGAAAAAAAATGTAACCCACATAATTATGAAGAAAAACCTGAAAACTTGAACTAAGTGTAACTGATATAAGGAAATTTACCTGGGTCTTCAGAGAGGGGACAACAACCACTAGAGGCAGGAAAGATGCCACCTGGCCCCACACCAACCTATACACCTGGCTTTTAGTGCTTTACAGTAGGGCTGGTTGGTGGTACGCTTGAATGTTACACTAGGTTCCGTGAGATAGGGTCCTCCTCAACAGACTGGTCTCTGTGGGATTGGCTTTCTTTAGATGAGGCTCTGTGCTAGGGTATATAAACCCCAAAGTGGGCAACACGGGATTAATAAACTATTGTGGGCTCAGATGAACCAGCCCTGCCACCCTATGAGAAATGTCAGATCTGGAAGGCGGAGCTTAAAAGGGAAAAACAGCAGTACAGTTGATGGTAAACCAAGGAGCACAGCAGACTGCCAGTCTTCAGCTCTGGGAGAGAGGGCTGGCTGAAGGTACGGCAGAAATAGCTGGAGGGCTGAGCCTCCTATGACTGGACTAGTATGGTGGAACACCTGGATGTTGCAGACCAGAGGCCTAGGTAAATGCAGGGCTCAGCCCAAGGCCTAGGCGGTGCCCTGGGGAAGAAAGTTGATGATAGGTTCAGATGCTCCTCTCCTCCCTTTTGACTCCAGGAGTGAGAGTGGAGGGAGGAAACAATAACCTTCTCTAAAACACCTTCCACTCATAGCACCAAAATGCGATCCCACTCACTGTAGATTGTATAGATCTGTGATCCTCCCTCCCTTTTATTTGCTTTGATAGACACTGCTACATAGGTTAATGCTTGGCTAACATTTTCATATTTTATCCACAATCATAAGGTCTAGTGACTTTATTTGTTTTAAAAAAGGAAAGAAAGAAAGAAAGAATAAAATGGTGTTGTCACCTGTTGTAAACAAGTCTAATCTGGACCCATGATCTGATATTCTTGTCTCTTTGTTCCCCATGCCGCAAATCCCAAATAAATGATGGTGACTGGAAAATTCCCACATTGATCTAAGTACAATGTATCCTCACCTACTTATTTATAATCGTTCTTGTGCACCGAACAATCCTATCTTAAAAACTTTATATATATATAATGTTATATCCCAGGGATTGCATCTGACATTTCAACTCAGACTTTTAAGATATAAATAAACCAGACTTTACTTTATGGGTGTGTGTGTGTGTGGGGGGGACACATTGTTAAATAGAAGCAATAAAAGGTCAGTTCACACATTTAAAGAATGAAGTGCAAATACAATAGGCCAAGTGTTTACCAGGAAAAAACACGCTTTTCATAAAGTGCAGTTAATGTTAGATCTATTTCACTTTTGGAGTTAAAATATCGCCATTCCTGTTGAGAGGAGCATATTGAGATATGGTATATTTCTGTCTATCAGGGGAACAATAGTAGAAAGCTGAATTCAGAAGAAGTCAGCTTGGAAAGTACTGTTCTGCAATCCAGCTGTTAGCAAAACTGTTTAAGAGTGATTATTAAAATGCTCACATTATGCAGCTTAACTGCGACTTTTAATAACATGATCATATTAAATTTTGCTAGCGCCTAGATTAAACTGAACAGCAGAATTCTTGGGTTATTCTTGTTACGATAGTTGTTCTTAACATCATCAGTACAGTGAGT
The DNA here is from genome assembly GCF_020497125.1 of Mauremys mutica. NCBI lineage: Eukaryota > Metazoa > Chordata > Testudines > Geoemydidae > Mauremys > Mauremys mutica. The sequence continues at coordinate 60,374,927 of NC_059072.1, forward strand.
TTGGAGTGCCTGCTATTACCAGTTATATATACCCATCTCAGCTGCTCCCTGTGCTTGGTGGCCACCCTTAGTTTTAGACTGATATTTAGCTACATCCATGCCAATTGGATATGCTCATTATTCAGAGGTGGTCAGATATTTGCTGAATGCATTATTTTTTCAAACAGTGTCATCTTTCATTTTTTAAAAAGTCCTCAATTTCCCCCTCTTATTCAATTGGCATCTTTTAGAGCTGGCTATACAACTCAAGTAAATTGCTGAAGGAGACTTGGCACTGTTCTGCTAAACTATTTGAAAAATAGCTTTTCTGATATTTGACCAGCTCTTCTGTTGTTTAAGTATAGGTGGGCTAGGTAGCACTGTTTATTAGTAAAGTTGCCTGATGCTTTCCATGATAAGATCCTGTTTTCAGATGATTGTAATTTTGCCAAACTTCAACTGTTTGCATTGAAATTTTCCATGGTAGGTGCAGGGCTGGACTTAGGGAAAATGGTGCCCAGAGCTAACTTATATTTTGGCACCCCGGGCTCCATTGCCTTGAAAAAAATCTCAGTTTGCATGTGCTCAGTATACTCTTTTTAGATTTTAGCAGCTAAATTCTCTGAAGATTCCATTTGCGCTGAGCATGTTTTACCTCAGGCCACAGTGGACTAAGCAGGACTTCCCTACAATTGCAGCTCTGGGATGTTTTGTGCCATACTGGGTTTTGTCTGGGCACATGAACTAAGGCAGGGAACCTGTGTTTGCTGTACTCTTAATGACTCCTTGCTGAGCCCAGGCATTGTGGTGAGGGAAGCTGTCTGATTCAAATGTAGAAGGGACAATAGCTAGATCTGAAGGAGGGGTGGGATTAGTAAACTGGGACTCAGAACCTGGGCAGGTGAATACTGAGACTGGACAATGGGGAGGAAGATTTGGTACTGGGAGCCAGTGAAGATGGGAAATGTGGGCTGGGGGTGAGTAGAAACCAGGGTGAGGGAAAGACCGATCAGAACAGAAGCTTGGAAGAGGATAATTGGAACTGACTGGGAAAGGAAACTGAGGCCTGGTCTATACTGGGTGGGGGGCGAGAGGGATCAATCTAAGTTATGCAACTTCAGCTATGTGAATAACATAGCTGAAGTTGACATACTTAGACCTACTCACTGTGGTGTCTTCACTGCGGTGAGTCAACTGCTGCCATTCCCCCATTGACTCTGCCTGCACCTCAGGTGGCGGTGGAGTACAGGAGTTGACGGGAGAGTGCTCGGGGGTTGATTTATCGTATCTAGACTAGATGCGATAAATCGACTCCCGCTGGATCGATCACTGCCCGCCGATCCAGTGGGCAGTGTGGACATACCCTAAGAACAAGGATTTGGTGGGGTGGGGAGACTGGAAAGGGGAGTTACACAACTAAGATTTGCTGGTCAAGGAGTCTTGGATTAGGATGAGAGGCCTGAGGAGCTGGGATCGGCTAGATGAGGAGAATGGAATTAGGGTGAGGTTTCAGGGGTGGAGAAGGGACAAGGCTTGGAAAGATAGGAGGGGATGGAGCAGAAGGAGTCAAGCTTAGAGATACTAAGCAGAAGTCTGTGCCTAGTAGCATACCCTCGCCTCCGGAGTTTGCAATGGAACCCAAGATTTCTAAGTTTCATCATGCCTCTGCTGTCACCAAATCCTCTTTTACCAAACAAAATCTAATACAGACTATTTGAGAGCAACCCCTGCTTAACTCAGTGACCAATAAGTAGGTTTTAGATTTAGATACAAACTTTCACAAAATAAGAAATGAAAGTTTGGAATTTGTCTAAAAATGTTTCCTCTACTCTCCTTTATGCCCGCAGCGAAGCATCATTCCTGGTTTTGCTGTCAGAGACAAGAAAAGCAGTGGTAACTATTTCATTGACTGACCAGTGCAGGTGCATGCAAATGATGGAATTTATCTTCTTCCCTTGATACCTGTATCAATACTCATTACAGATGAAATTCACATCTGTGTAGAGAGCCAGCACAAGTCCTGAGCACCACTTACAATACTTAAAATACAGATGGATTTCAGCCTAAAAGTATTCAGTAGCTGAGCTCAAGATTAATACATTGTGTTAATCCCTTATACAGTTCTGGGTCAAATCCTAAACACAGTTCCACTGAAGTCAATAGAGCTATGGCAACTTACATCATCTGAGGATCTCCCCTTCATTTTTATTATACATTTTGTATTTTGCAATAGGTTCTACCTTTTCAGAGGCGCACACACAAACGGTGAAATTCAGATTTAGCAGAAGATTTTGGAGGGCTTTGGAAAGTGAAATTTAGAACCTAAACAAAGTATCTGAGACTAGTTACTTGTCAACAGTTTTGACCCTTTTTCTTCCTTTCAGGGCTGTGATCTCTATTTAATGGGTGCACTTGACAGTAGCAATCCTTTACAAGTACTCTAAAAGCAGACATAAGTAAAACAACCCAAACCACATCCATTGTTAATAATTGATGTTTGTTCAGCATTGGTGAGCATTGATTATAGGCCTAAAAGGAAGTTCTTTGCAATATTGATTTTGATGCTTTTGACTTTCTACATAGAGACTGAAAGCAGCATGCACTTAATGGAAGTTGGTCATATTCCTTAAAAAATTAAGAAGTCATTAAGCTTGTGATTCAGTAGTAGTCACTATCCTGTTTCTGTGGTATAGATGTCCTTGAAGAAATGTCAAAAACGTTTTAGATTTTTTCAGCCTTTGTAATGGAGTATTATAATTAATAACTACAACATCTTGTTGATGCCTTGATTGCAACTTTTAGTAGGCTCTGAAGTTCTTGCATTTGTTGTGTGTTGTGAAAGATGGATGATGACTTCAGTAGCAAGTTTTGCAACATAGCTAGGAAGCAAAACACTAAATATTACAACCTTTTTATTTTGCTAGTAGGGAGGGCACCAATTAGCCAGGGTTTTTTAAATAATATAAAAGGGCTGTGCTGATTTAGACTATGGTAAATATGGGACTAGAGATGAAGATGATAAAAATAGGGAAAATACATTTAACTTGATGAAGCAGATGGTTGCTTGAGTACTGTTATGTTGGAGGAGTAGAGTACATGAATATAACTGAGTTATAGATTTCCAAAATGACTATTTTTATGCAATATGAGTCAAACTTAAACCAAGATGTCCACCTATCATTAAGCATATATTTAAGAGATTTCATCTTGCTGACTTTCTATAGACTTGTGGGATTTCTTAAGAAATGGACACTCCCCTTTTACTTTCAAAGTAATAATGACAATTTTCAAAGGAAATCCACCCTGAATTGATCTTTACAAACTTTTGAAAACTTGTTAGGGGGAAATGTTAATGGTTGAAATTTTCTTTGTAATTTAGACGTATTTTGAAAAGAAAAAATATTTAAAGAGAAACCCACATTTGTTAGTTAATATACGATGTGAAACCAATGGAATAAATTTACCATAGTTATAAATTGTCAAGTCTTTCTTTATTCGGGCAAATGAGGTTTCCAATGGGAGTTTTGGCAAATAGAATTTGGCCTTATTGAAGGCTCTTGTTGAAGAGCCAAGGGAAGTCTACCTAAATATTTCTTTTTATTGTAAAGAGAAAATTGCAAGGAATTATTGCTAAGCTACAACACAAACGAGCTGGAAAGCTCATAGCTTGTAGAGAGGCTTTTACTTACTCCTGTTCAGTGTGAAACAATAGTCAACCTCTACTAACCCTGATCTGACTGTTCAGGTCAGCCCTTTTTTGAAGATTACCCATGATCATAGAATCCTAGAATTGTAGGGACCTCGAGAGGTCATCTAATCCAGTCCCCTGCACTCATGGCAGGACTAAGTATTAGCAAGACCATCCCTGACAGGTGTTTGTCTAACCTCTTCTTAAAAATCTCTAATAATGGAGATTCCATAACCTCCCTAGGCAAGTTATTCCAGTGCTTAACCACTCAAACAGGAAGTTTTTCCTAATATCTAATTTAAACCTCCCTTGCTGCAATTTAAGACCATTGGTTCTTCTCCTAGCCTCAGAGTTTAAGGAGAATAATTTTTCTCCCGCCTCCTTGTAACCACCTTTTATGTACTTGAAAACTGTTATCATGTCCCCTGTCAGTCTCCAGACTAAACAAACCAGTTACAAAGTTAGTCCAAGTGGTAGAGGTTTATACTGTGAATCTAAAGGTTTGAGTGATGCTGATAAAACAAATTAAGGGTTAATATGGTTCTACATGATAGAATTTGTTTGGGTTTTTTTGTGGGCTTTTTTTTGTTGTTGTTTTTCCTCAGTTGGTGTGATGATGGGCCTGGGCAAGTCACTTTCAAAAAATGTTTTCACAGTTGACTTCTAATTGTGTTTTCCTTATTTTTCTGTTTGCCCTACATGAGATGGCTCGAGCTGCAGAAGGGCTGAGTCCTCACAACTGCAACAGAAATCAATTGCAGCTGCCCTCTGAATGTAAAGTGTTATAAAAATTCTAAGTACTCTGAAAAATCAGGCCCTCAGTGTCTCCTGGTGGGTTCCCAAAATAATGCATACTTGTGATGATCGTGGCCTTAATCTCTCTGTGCCTCAATTCTCCAGCTATAAAATGGGGATAACGCTATTACCTAATCTTGCAGGGGTGCTGTGAAGATAAATTAATTTGTGTTTGTGAAGAGCTCAGATACTATAGTGCTATGATTTAGAAATGGCACAAGGTAATTAATACTTTTGTATTCAGTCAGGGTTTGACTGATGTGCAGTAAATAAGACCTAGGGTCACACCTTAAATGTGGAGGATAAAAAGAAATATTAACTATTCATTTACTGATTGAAGTGGGGTCCCATTAAAAATAATTAATAATCATTATGCATATGCACCAGAGGGCTTAGTTAAGGTTTCACAAGCAGCCTTAATTCTGGCATTTTCTAACTCCTGTTTACTTGATTTTTGCAACCTTAATGTGCTTTTTAACTCAGTATTTTAAAATGTAATTATCAATATAAATAATACAATTTTGTGTCTAGACTGAATCAATGCATTAGTTGATTCCAAGTCTCCTGACTCCTAGTCCTGTACCTGAATCGCAAAACCCTCTGTAGTCCCCATTAAATAATTTTACTTTGTAAATGTATTGAAAAAATCATATGACTATATCTAAAATGCCAACTGTGCACATAAATGACCATGTCACTACATGTCCTTGCAATTGCTTCTGCAATATCATCTAGATGCCTGGTATTTCCTTTATTAATAAGTACCAACAATCTGAATGTCCATTTGCTCTTGCTGCTGGTAGTTTTTAATAAATATTTATACTGCAGTAGTACCTAGAGATCCCAGTTAGGAGTTAGGACCCTCATTGTCCTAGGCACACCTAATGTCAAGACAGCCCCTACCCCAAAAACGTTACAATCCATGTATAAGCAAACAGGGGGGAGCATGGAATTACTGCTTACAGTCCAGTACACATGCTTTGAATTTCTTTTAACTTTTCAAAACTTTTAGTTAAAAAAATCAAAACTTAATTTTCAGGTATGGAAATAATAAGGAGGAATTACTACTTGCATGCAAAAAAAAAAGAGCAAATGGTATAAAAAGCATACTTAATGCAAAAATAGATATCAACATATCAAACTTTATAGTTTTTGTCCAATTCAAAATATCAGAATAAAGTATTTCAGTTTTCTAAATTTTATTGGCCTAAAATATTAAACACTTCCAAAATAAAAGTAATTAAGTTTAAAATGTATGCAGGAGGAGGAGGAAGACAAGAAGAAAAATAGAAAAGACATTGTCAATCATCTCACCATTAAAGTAGAAGTTAGGTGATAAGAAGACCCAGGTAAAAATAAGAGATCCAGATTATCTCTAAAGTTTTACCCTTTGAATATAGCAGCAGGTGGTTCTACAACAAAACTAAATCAAGTTAGGAGACAGAAAATTATTTTTAGGATGGGAAACATTTTAAATAGTAGTGGTGGCATCTCAAGTCTGCAAATTCATAACCATATCTATTAATGAATGGGCTAGATTATGACTTGAACTCTAGGCCAGATTTAAAGGTATTTAGGCCCCCACTTGCTACCTAACTTCCATCTTTTTTAATAGGACTTAGGTGTCTAGGAACCTATCTGCATATTTAGGTGCCTAAACTTGACTCTGTGCCCATACAAAGGAGTAAGAACTCCTACTCTTCTTACTGCCCTGCAGGGCAACCTGAACCTAGGCTCTGGTTGATGAGAAATAAGCCTGTGCTGCATGCTGCTTACTAACACCCAATCATTTGGTCTATACCAAGGGAGACTAAAGGGGCAGGGGATGAGTAGATGAGGTGGGAGTTTGGCTTCAGTTACCCTTTGCTGGCCAAGCTGATGCCAGTAGTGTCATAGGCTTGCATCACATGTGTGTGTTTTCAGGCTAAAGCCCGTAATTTGCCCTTGCTACCCTTAGAAACACTCCTCTATATGAGTTGTATGTCTACACAGCAAAAACTCTTTATAGACTAGCCAACCTGACCTAGATAGTGTGGATAACAGTAGCAGTGAAGTCAATTATCAGAGGGGTAGCCGTGTTAGTCTGTATCCACAAAAACAACGAGGAGTCTGGTGGCACCTTAAAGACTAACAGATTTATTTGGGCAAAAGCTTTCATGGGTAAATGTTGCATCTGAAGAAGTGGGATTTTTTACCCACGAAACCTTAAGCCCAAATAAATCTGTTAGTCTTTAGGGTGCCATCAGACTCCTCGTTGTTTTAGTGAAGACAATGTTGCACAGGCTTCACAGAAGTCCAGTGATCTGAGTATGTACCCAGGGTCCATGCTGGCTTTGTGGTACTTGTACTGTTTGTTGCTATTGTTTCCCACGCTAGCTGGATTGCTTGGTCAGGCTAGCCCTGGCACAACTTTTGCTGTATAGTCTGAGTCATTATGCCTCCTACGTCTGCTCCTGGAGTGGTACAATTTAACACACCACCCTTTGATCAAGGCTGTGTCTAAAATCACAATCTAAAACAAAGTTCCTTTTATTTCTTAAAGCTGATGAAGCACTTTGTTATAAAAAGAAGTAGACCAACCACTTTTTTCATTTAGGCTCGAGGTACAGCACCAGTATTTTTGACATATTGGTCTGCTGAAGTCATCTCAGAATTATTTCCCAAACATTCCTCATAGGAACATACCATACAGATGCTGTTCTCAAGCAGTACTGTCATGGGAGCAGCAGAGGAATTGTCATCCTTGTAGAAAAAAAGAGACTGAATTTATGGTTTAATAACCTGTGATACTGCTTATGAGGTATATGCAGAATGTCCCTGCAACCTCTGGTATGTTGTAAAAACATTCAGCCCATTACAAATGAGAATCTTTGAGCGCAAAACAGGAATGAGGTCACATGACAATTACCTTGCAGTTCAACATTTCATTAAAAGAACACATTTTATTACAGCCCTTAAACTTCAGAAAGGGTCAAACAGGTCATGCTGCTCAGATAGGGGAAAGACAGGAAGAAATTCACTTTAAATTTATGGATCTGCTATATCTCTAAACATCTTTAAGAACATACAGTGAGGTTTTAATTTGGATAACTGGTACTTTTACTAATAGGTCAAGATCCCTATCTGACCTTGGTCGATAGTGACTGAAAGTCATTCTCTGATTCCTGTAGTCAGCTATGTGGGATGAATAGGTGCTTTCAGTCTAGATCCCAGTGTACAGATATCCATTTCACAAGGGTTAATGATACTAACTGGCCTCATTGTTGATGCTCTCAGGATATAGAGAATTTGTTGCAAACAAGCACTTAAGTTTAGGTACAGAGACTTAGTTAGGCCTGTTCTAGACAAGCGCTTGCCATTTGCAAGCACAATTTTGTTCCTTTTGTTGTTTGTATATCATTTGTATAAACCACATTTTTATTATTTGATTTATGGTACTGCTTAGAGGCCCAAACTGAAATCAGGACACCATTATTCTATGCAATATACAAACACATTAAAAAATTATCTCTGCCCTGAAAAGAAAACTACAATCTAAATAGACAAGACAGAGAATGGGTGGGAGAAAGATAGTACTATGCCCATTTTACAGATGGTAATGAAGGCACAGAGCAATTTGGTGACTTGCTGAAGGCAACAGAAAGTTTGATAAAGCTCTCAGTTCAGGGCCTAAAGCACCATGTAGTAGAGCTGGTTGAATTTTTTTAAACAAATATTATTCAAAGTTTCACAAAAAAAAAACTAGCTGTACCATACACATCAATCATGTTTAAGTAATGATAACCATGATAACCATGCATCAGTACCATGGATTTAAAAAATCTTCATCACCTGGAGTCTTTATGCAGATGGTGAATATCTTTCTAAAGAGATGTTGTAGGTTAACCACCAAGTAACAGCATGGAAGAATAATTCCCTCCACTTCAAGGATTACTGGGTGAAATTCTATTACCTGTGTTACGCAGATGATCAGAGAAGTTAACCATAGTCTTTTCTGGCCTTAAAAGCTATGAACTTTGAGACAGCTCAAAATTAGCTCTGTGCTTTTTAGTTCAGGTCTGCCCCTTCTATCTTCAGTTTTCCTGTAGAATCAACTAACAGGTGGACTAGGCTATACATCAGTAGTCTTTGTACTGTGGTTTCCATTCAGTTCATGATACAGATCAGAGCCAGCCTAGCAGTTGAGGATCCAAACTTCTTCAGCACATCATAGGCAGTAAGAGGGTCTTTGCATTTGGCAGTGGGGCAGGTTGAAAAGTTCTGATTCAGAATGTGGCTTAACTAAGATGTTTGGATTTAGAGTTTTGGTCATCCTTAAGAAAAGTATGCTTTACCCTGAGGAGCACAAAAGGTGGTTGCAGGGTTCACCTTTGTCTTGTCCCCAAAATTCCTGAGCCTAGTTGCTGCTACCCTAATCCCTGATGCAACCTAAAGCTTCCTGGAAGCTGCTGTAAATTGCTCCAGCTGCCAATTTCCCCCAGGGACCTTTACAGCAGCTGGGGATCTGTCTCAACCATGCTCATAGGCTGCCAGATGATCCCTACCCAGGT